>NC_133167.1:16210000-16511500 GCF_040802235.1 Manis javanica | reverse complement strand
GAACGTCGGCCACATCAGCTTGGTCGGCCCCATGCAGCGGGCAGCGGGGTGAGCCATCAGCACAAGAGAAAGCATGCTGCTCTGTGAAATAGTCCCAGCGCAACACCTCAAAGCGGGAGGCTGGGCGGGATGGTGCTGGAATGCCCACAGGCCAGGCGGCTGCCTGCTCCCCATCAGCTGCCAGGTGGCTGGTATTCTGGATCTCCCACTGGGTTGGAGAAACAGACTGTGAGCAAGGCATAAACCAAAGGGGCCAACGTACAGCTGTGGGGCTGAGCAGGCAGTAGGTGCTACTCAGGATGGGTCCCCAGTACCCTGCCAAGCTCTGCCCTCCCAATCCTCCACTTACCTTTTCCCTAGACTGAGGCAGGCTCAGAATTAAAAGGGGAGTTCCTGGAGGGACTTCCCAGAAAAGGCAGAAACAAACAGAGACCTGGGAAGCAGATCTCTTGTATTTCCCTGGGATCTCTGAGAATTCTCAGGACCTACCCCTTCTCTCCCTCAGCCCAGACCATACCTGCAGTTCCTGTATCTCCTGGTATGTGTGTTCCAGCTCAGCTCGGGCAAAAGCCTTGTGCAGCTGGTACATGTGCACTGGGTCATGTACAGGGTGGGCTGTCAGGGCGCTGCGGAAACGAGGGTCCCCCTCCTGCACAGGCCCCCCAGGGCTCAGCTCCAGATAGCTGTAGTGTACTCCCTGGGGAGAGGGAGGGAAGGGGTCCATAATGGGAAGAATGATGGGACAGTCTCCCCCTCACTTGATAATGTGTACCTTATCTCCCCATCCTATGACCTGTTTTGGACTTGGAATCAGAATTCTTTGGGTCTAAGTCTACCTCAACCAGTTGTGAGCTTGCGTGACTTTGGGTAAGCCTCTGCTAGCTCATCTGTGAAATGGACATGCACCCTATCTCAGAGCTGTCCAGCGGCCCAAATAAAATAACAGCCAATGCTGAACACCTACTATGTGCAAGTATCCATTATTTTTTCTATTCTTTGTAACAACCCTGAACAATAATTACTTCCATTGGTACGGGGTTGAGGATAGTGAAGCTCAGGAGACTCAGTAACTTAACCAAGGTCACAGGGATAGAAAATGACAGAACTTACAGGCATGAAAACCCAGGCCTGTAATTCCAACCACCCCTTTGCCCCTCAAGGAGAAGTGTGTAAATTCAGTTAGGAGGCACCAGTGGGGGAGCTTAAATTCCCACCTCATGGTCACCAGTGCAGCCCACCCCGGTGGCATCGAGGATGCAGCGTCCCAGCCACTCGTCTGGGTGTGCACTAACAATGTCGTTGCGGCAGCCTTCCAGATGGGGACGCAGCTGCTGTAGCAGTGTGCGGGACAGCAGTACTCCAAAGCCTCCGTGGCAGTAGCGGCCTGGGGTGGGCTCTCCACCGATGAAGTCCTGGGGCCGGCCCAGATAGAGGTGGGCAGAGGCTGCCAGGCTAAGGTGGCCAGTGAGACGGGCCAGTCCATGGGCCTCGGTGTAGGTGGCATCAGGCACTAGGAAGAACCAGTCAAAGTCATCTCCGTGCTTCTCCAGCAGGTGGCGTAGTGCCAGGTGCAAGTGCCCGATGGGTCGCTCCTCACCCAGCGTCACCACAGCCATGCCAGGTGGTGCCCTGCGGCCCCGTGAGCCCGTGAGGAACACCACGCGCTCTAGCCGGTGCCCCAGAGTGCGGTTCACAGCTACCCCTAGCGTGGGCAACGTGGCCTGTGAGGTCAGCACTGCCACCAGTAGCCTCTGCCTGATGCCCAGCTCTGTGCTGATGTAGCGGGTCCTGGGAGAGAAGAGGGCACAAAGTTATCAAAAGGACAGCAGGTCAGACAGGAGGCAACATACATACATAGGTTCTGGCAGGTCACATCCTCTCTGGCCTGTTTTCTCACCTATGAATAGGGTAAGAATAACACCTACCTTCCAGGAGTCATGAGGATTTAAAGTGAAATACTGGCCTTACCTATATAGTGCTTTGGAAAGATGGCAATACCCCTGCAGATATGAAATATATGGTGGGTATGATTCCATTTCACTACTTAGCAGTTGTATCTTTGAGCAAGTAATTTAACCTACCTTAGCCTCAGTAGCCTCATCTATGAAATGGGGTTTTTATCTACTTAAAATACCTGGCCAAATGCTCAGCACATAGGCGCTTCATACACAATACTTACTTCTTTATAAATATGCCATTATACCACAAATGCACCACATAAGTTATGTAAAGGAATATATGGCATAGAGATGTACTGAGTGCATTTGGGGGAGGGGCAAACGGGGGCTCAGGAGTTTCAGTAACTTACTTCCCAAAATGCAGAAAACAATTTGCAGAACTGGAATTTTGATTCAGTGTTACTTAGGAGACATTATTTCAGCTCAATGACAGGCATTAATGCGATAGGTACATCACCCTCCCCCACCCCAACACACACACACACACAAATCTCACCCCGAGGTGCCCCACATGGAACAAGGGATACAGGTAAATCCTAGTTCTCTTTTCTCTTTCCCTTTTTCTATGCACCCACCCTATATACCAGTAATTTTTCTAAACCCAACGGCCGACCTAAGGAGCTAAGAGGATCTTTGGGGGACCATGGGGTCGAGCCTGTTTAGGACAGAAGAGGGTAAGCTCAGCCCTGGACCGGACTGAGCCCAGAAGAGCCTCAGATGGGCTCCACAGCTCCCGGGGAAGCAGAGCCATAGGAAATTATCGGGGCCAAAGACTTCCTGGCCGGCCAGCCCCTTCCTTCCGGAGCCTGACCCGGCCCCCGGCGGCCTCCGTGGCGCGCCCGTCCCGGCTAGTGCCCAGGGGGTGGGGATGATCCCTACCTGACAGCCTTTTTGGCGGCCTGGCCAGGCGGTGCAGGGTGGTAGGGCAAGACACGCGGCTCCCAGTTCTCCCCAGCGCCTGCTCCGGCCCCAGGCCTTTCGCGCTCCGCTCCTGGCTGCACCGAATTGGGCCGGCGTGCCGCGTTGGTGTTGCCGCGCAGCGGCAGCTCAGGATCTCCAGGTTGAGGCGGCCCTGGGCCGCACGGCTCCTCCACCCAGGTGACGCTGAGCAGGCTCAGAGTGAAGCCTAAGGAGATGCCCACGGCCACGGGCCCTGCGGGCCGCAGCACCGACAGCAGCAGTGATGCCCGCATGGCGCCCGGACCGTGGGCCCCAGGCTGGGGAGCAGCCCCAGAACCGCCAGAGGCTCCGAGGGGGCGGGACCGGGGAGGGGGCGGATCCGTAGGGCCCGGCCACAGAGGCGGGCCCACTCCCTCCCCGCTGAGCAGAGACCGCGGTCCGAGGTGAACACCCGGCGCCGCTCACTGAAGCTCCAGTATATCGCGCTGGGTTCCTGCGCTAAGCTCGAGAGCCTCCGCCTCCGCCGCCGCTGTCCGACGTGTCACTGCGAGGACCCCGCCCCCGGGGTGGGGTCTTGGGCTCCAGCTACCGGAGAGGGAGAAGGGGGAGGTTAAAGAGGAGGGACCCCCGGAAGTGCCCCCTCCTCAGTGCAAGAGAGGGAATGGCTGGGGGCGGAGTCCCAGACGTGGTTGGTGCATCCCAGGTGACGTAAAGCAGCCAGCTCCTCCCAGAATGGTGCGCCCTGAGTGACGTCAGGAGCAGAGGCCGGAGCTGTCCATCAGCACCAAAGGCCGCGGGCGGGCTCAGGGCATGGGGCCGCAGCTCCGGGGCAGCCCAAGCCCCAGCTCCTGCTCCTTTCCCTTCCCCAGGCCCAGCCCGAGTACCCGGACGCCGCGGGACTGGAGTGCCAGCCGGTGCTGGAGGCGGAGTAGCGACCCCGCGGCGCAGCGACCTGTTTCTCCGGCCCCGCAGCCCTCTCCCCGAACGGCGGACTTTTACTGGACCCCAGTCAACTGGGCCTCTGGCTCCCCGCAACCCCGGATCCTCTGGCCCCTGCACAGCCTCTTTCGCTCAGAAGCCCAGCTCGCCTCCAGCCCAGGTAGATCTTAGACAATCCCAGATTTAGCCGCCCACAGAGGAGTCTCCTGGCTGCCTCCTCACAGGCAGCACACTGCCCTCACCACCCGCCTCCCGCCCCAACCCAGCCTCCCTTTTAACTTCTTCATCCCAGCCCCATCTAGCCAGGCACTTTTGTTTCCCTTTGTCTTTTGCTCCCTACTTCAGGGATGCTTCCAGAGCTGCATGATGTGTGCACCATTCCTTTGTCCACTGTGTCCTTGCCTAGTTTTCCCACTCCCAATTCTCACGGGCATCCTAGTGAAACCCAGGACTCCTTCTTGATCCCAACTTCCTTTTTGTCAGGCTGACCTAGGAGGGTGACTCCCTTCCATTCCCAGCACTATGCCGGGCACTATGGCACCACTGCGGTTCCAGCTGCTGCCCCCTGAGCCAGATGATGCCTTCTGGGGTGCACCCTGTGAACAGCCCCTGGAGCGCAGGTACCAGGCACTGCCAGCCCTCATCTGCATCATGTGCTGTCTGTTTGGAGTCGTCTACTGCTTCTTTGGTGAGACCCCCATCTCATACTTCACCTGAGCTTCCCATTGTTACCCGTTATTTTTTTGAGGTACCCCAAATCTTCTCTAGAATTGTCACCACCACCATGAATAACTATCTTTCTCTCTTTCATCCTGCACTGTGTTCATAGATCATCTGGATTTTAAATCCTGGAGAACACAGGTTTTTGAATTAGGCATGCTCAAATCTGAACCTGGCTCCACATGTTACTAATTGTGATGCCTTGGGCATATTAACCTGTCTGAGCCTTAGTTTTCTCATCTGAACAGTGGGAACAACGATATTTGTCTTTCATAGCATTGTTGTGAGAACTAGTAGGCATTCAAAAATTAATAGCTATTGTAGTGAAGATGTGTTTGGATCACTGTGCTAGGTAGGCACTGAAAACATTTAGCAGGTAATTAAAAATGATCTCTTACCACAGGGCATAGATATTTCTACACACATGTAGATAGCCTACAAGGCAGGCTTTGGTAACCGAGTTCCTGTGGACAGTTGTATAGGATGGGCACTGCACAAGGGAGTCCAGCTGAATAGGCAAGTGGGGGCTGAAATCCCAACCATGCACCACTTGCCAAACTCTAGACCTTGACACAAGGCAGCTCTACCTAGAGGAAGGCACAACTTTTTCTGATTTACATAAAAGTGCCAGATGGGCTAGTAGAGAGTAAGAGCCCAGGGACTACAGCGTGAGTTACAGAACTTCAGAGAGGCAAGTGAGCTCTATGAGCTGGGGGTCCAAGGAAGGCCTCCAGGAAGAGTATAGGTGATGAGAACAGGTGTAGAGGCTTGGAGATCTAGGTTCCAGGCTGTGCAGAGGTGGGGTGGAGACTCATGCTCTGCAGGCTCTACAACTCCCGCTAGAATGCTGGGTAGTAGAAAGGAATGGGAAGTAGATGGCCCCTCCCCTTCTATCCCCAAACTCTGGTCTGAACAACTGTGGAGTGGGCAGGAGGGCCCTTCTAAGGGTTCAGGACACATTCTGAATCTCCAAGGGGTCTGTGTGACTTCATCCCCTGCAATACCCATGCCCATTCCCTCTGCAATTATCAATGAAGCCTGGCATTCCTTTTCTGGGGCTTCCCTGCCATCCTACCCCTCTAGGATACCCCCACTCCCAGGGTCGTGGATTTGGAGCCCTTATGCATGCCCTACTCCTCTTTGTGACCCCAGAACCTCCTGGACTCCTCCTCAATGTGCTTCCCCTCATTCCTAGAACTGAATCTCTTCATTCTGACCTTTCTCTTTTGGCATTTTCACACTGTGACCCCCGTCTCTGACTTCTATCTTCCCAGCTGTTCAGGATCTACAAGTCCCTTATCCTTCCAAGGCCCTTAATGGCCCTATAACCTCCATTTTTCTGAAACTCCATGACCACTATTTCCCCTTATAATCCTCCTTGACTCTCCATGAACACTTGTAAGCCCTAGTGACTCTCAACCACCCCCAGTTATCTTCTTACTTTCCATCCCTCTGACTCCCTCTATTATTCCTAATTACCTGATACCTATGACCCCATTGTCGGATCACCCCTCCCCTCACCATGATCTCAATGATCCCATTTCTCTGGCCTTAATAGTGCCCTCTCTCAGAAAAACTAATATTCTCAATGATTCCACATCTGTCAATTCCCCTAACTTGCAAAGACTTCATCTCCTGAAACCCCTCCCCAATAACCCTGCTTCTCTGTTTTCTTTGTAACCTTTTAATAATATCCAATCTCTGAAGCCCTGTGACCCTCAAAGAATGACCTCATCTTTCTGAACCTATGTGACCCTCATCTTTCAGGTTCTTTCTGAGTTCCAAATACCTCATCTTTCTGAACAATCCCTTCCCCAAAGCCCCCAATGACTGTATTCTTAATCCCTTTGTTACCCCCAGTGACCTATCTCCCTGACCCCTATGATCCCAAAGACCCCAATGACCCCTATCGCTAATTCACTCTTGATTCTAATGCTTTATCTCTGACTCCTCTGACCCCCAAAAACCCAGTGCTCATCTCAGTGGCTGTTTTCCCAGTGACTCCCAATGACCTGTCTCTCTGACCTCCATCATGATGCCAATGGTCCCATCACTGATGCTCTCAGGACCCTGGTGACTCCCAATTCTCTGATCTTAGTGTCCTGCCTCTGGTTTCCCTGTGATTTCAAATCCCTGATCCCTCTGACCTCCTGCCTCCAGCCAGGTGACTTCATTTTGGCCCCTCACTAGCCCCTGTTCCCCTCCAGGTTACCGATGCTTCAAGGCAGTGCTCTTCCTCACTGGGTTGCTGTTTGGCTCAGTGGTCATCTTCCTGTTGTGCTACCGAGAGCGGGTGCTGGAGACACAGCTGAGTGCCGGGGCAAGTGCAGGCATCGCACTGGGCATTGGGTTGCTCTGCGGGCTGGTGGCCATGCTAGTACGCAGCGTGGGCCTTTTCCTAGTGGGGCTGCTGCTCGGTCTGCTGCTCGCTGCTGCTGCCCTGCTGGGCTCTGCACCCTACTACCAGCCGGGCTCTGTCTGGGGCCCACTAGGGCTGCTGCTGGGTGGCGGCCTACTCTGCGCCCTGCTCACGCTGCGCTGGCCCCGACCGCTCACCACCCTGGCCACTGCTGTGACTGGTGCTGCTCTCATCGCCACCGCCACAGACTATTTTGCAGAGCTGCTGCTGCTGGGACGCTATGTAGTGGAACGACTACGGGCCGCCCCTGTGCCCCCGCTCTGCTGGCGGAGCTGGGCCCTGCTGGCACTTTGGCCCCTGCTCAGCCTGATGGGCATTCTGGTGCAGTGGAGGGTGACGGCTGAGAGGGACTCCCACACGGAAGGTGAGAGGGCACAGGCCAGGGTGGGTGTGAGAGAAATGGGTGATCAGGGATCGTGGTGGGGGGTGCTGAGAGACTGGAACATGGTAGGGGGAGAAGCTGTACACAACAGTAGTGGAAGGCCTCAATATGGTTAGAGAGCTGATGAGCTCGGGATTTGGGAAGACAGGACCCAGTGCCACCATTCATTCTACAACAACATACAAAGCAGCAGCTCCGTGCCAAGCCAATTCCAGGCACTGGGGATCCAGCAGAGACAAAAGAGAAAATGTCCCTGTTCTTATGGGGTTCTATTCAGATATGGAGAGATAGACAATACACACTCAAACAAAGAAGATAATTCCAGCTGTATGGAGTAATACGAAAGATATATGCAGGGTGATATACATGAGTAAGAGTGACCTCTAGAGGCTATTAGAGATAGGGTAGTCAAGGAGGGCCATTTGGAGGAGGTGACATTTAAGTAGAGTCCAGAAGGGTAAGAAGCTAGCCATGCAAAGAGCAAGAGAAAAGGGGACAGCAATGTCAGGGCCTCAGAAGGAATCAGCTGGGCTTGATGAGAGAGTGGGGCTGTAGTGGATGGCTGAAGGTGCCAATTGGGTGAGCCCTGGAGATGTCATTGGAATGTTAAAGTAGAAAGCATCTAATCTAATCTATTAGCATTTGGGATGCTCATTTTGGGTGCTGAAGAAGGACACACAAAAGGGGAAATCAGTGAGGTGGCAGATGTAGTCTAGTTGAGATGATGGCTGGTCTAGGATTGGGAGAGGGACAATAATTGGGAGAGGATACCTAGAAGTCTAGCAATCTTGCAGGAAGACCTTCAGAAGAAAAGAACAACTGAAGGAAGTCCCATCTGGGAGGTGGAAAAGGAAAGGGGAGGGGAAAACATACAGGGGAATCTGGAAGCATCAGCCCCTAGGTAGGAAAGGTCAGGGAAAGTCTAGGGAGGTGAGGTATGTGGTCCTCTGAGACCCTTCTCTGCCCATCCCTTCACAGTGGTAATCAGCCGGCAGCGACGACGTGTGCAGCTGATGCGTATTCGGCAGCAGGAAGAGCGCAAGGAGAAGCGGCGGAGGAAGAGACACCCTCGGGTTCCCCCCAGAGGCCCCAGAGCTCCTCCAAGGCCTGGGCCCCCTGACCCTGCTTATCGGCGCAGGCCAGTGCCCATCAAACGCTTCAATGGAGACGTCCTCTCCCCAGTGAGCAAACCAAGCCCTCTGGCCTGAACAGGGGAAAAGGGAGAGTTGTAGACTGTCCTACTAGGGCTGGGCCTTCCCCGGAGGCTGATCACTGCCTAGAAAGCCTAGTGTTTGTCTGCCCAGCATAACGCCTGCACCAGGAGCTTGATGGGTCCAGCTCTAGGTGTGTGGGAAAGGTGTCCTGAGTATAGAGTTTTAATGAGTGATGGTATGGGGTTGGGTCTCAGGGCTATGGACTATAGGTGTGGTGAGATCCTGGGCCTAAGGCACTCAGGTGTGTGTCTCAGGTTTGGGAGGGCCAGTGCAGGGAGAAGATGTCTACCTGAAGTGGGTTTCAGGCAGGGGTTCAGTGGCACTCACACCTGTGTTTACTTCCCCACAGAGCTACATCCAGAGCTTCCGGGACCGGCAGACAGGGAGCTCACTGAGCTCCTTCATGGCTTCGCCCACAGATGTGGACTATGAGTATGGGTCGCAGGGCCCACTGACAGCCTGCTCGGGGCCCCCTGTGCGGGTATAGCAGTATAGCTGTTTCTGCCCACCTAGACTCTGTGGTCACCAGCTCTGCCAGCTTGGGGAGGTCTGCTGGGCCACCACCCAGCCAATCTGGCCCTTGGCTGTCCCTTTCCCCACCTTCAAGCAAGCTGGCCTGACTGCTGGAAGGGAGACCTGTCTCAGGCTAAGCTAGGCCTGGGGGGAAAGCCCGCTCTCAACTTCCCAAGGGGCTCCTGAAGAACGCAGGGTGTGAGCCCCACTGGGGTATGCTCAGGGTTGTGAGTGTGTTGCCTCTGTGTGCGTGTGTGTGTGTGTGTGTGTGTGTGTGTGTGTGTGTGTGTGTGTAGGGGTGGGTTTAGAGGGGACACTGGGACCTTTGCCTTAGATTTCTGATTGGTGGAGCTTTTCCAAGGCTGGCCCTGCCTCCTCTCCCACTGCTGGGCTCCCATGGACCACTCTCCTGCATGTCTAAGTGGAGGAGGTCTGCTTTCCTCCCCCGACACGCCACCTCTCAACCAGACTCGTCTAAGGCTTCTTGTCCTTGTCCATGGGGCTAACTTCAGCACCTCACCCTGATCCCCTGTCTCTGCAAAGCCACCAGCCTGAGGGCAGTGGTAGGGGATGGAGGTGAGGGGTGCTACTCTGGGCTGGGCTGGGGAGGGGAACTGGGGAAGGGGCCTTAAATGCACGGTGCATGTCTGGTGTCTGTCTTGCCACCCTGGACACCTCATGCTTCTGTCTCCCCATGCCCCACCCTGTTTTACATCTTTTATAAATGTGCCAAACTGTGTGGCTTCTGCCAAGAGTTATGGTCTTCGGTGGCTGGCACCTCCATAGGCCAAGTTGGAAGCACTGCAGCCCTTTGGTTCCTTGTGTCACTTATTATACAGGGGCTCCAGGCAAGTTCTGCCATCCTACACTACACAGAGAGCCAGGGAAAAGGGCTGTACCACTTTTATTGTCTCCCAACACCTCTGGTTTCCCTGCCGCCCCACCCCTGCCTGGGGTAAGGGCATGCGCCTTCCAAGTTGTCCGAGAGCACCTGCCTGGCCTGGTTCGGTCCTCCTAGCTACCTGCAGAGGAATGACTCTGCGTAGGGCCGGGGAGATAGTGGGTACCACTGTCCTCTCCCCTGGCAGATCCTGGGCACTCAAACAGGAAGAGCTGGGCCCTCACCCTCTGCCCCACATTTTCTGGACCTCTGTTAGCACTGTCTGTGGGGCAGGAAAGTGGGGGTCAGAGGTAGGGCAAGGCACAGCACCTGGAGGGAATGCAGGAATGTGGGTGGAGGGTGGGGCATCTCCTAGGTGGAAGAGGAAAGAAATGGGACTAGCTCAGCAGCCCTCTGGTGAGGCTTATGTTAAACTCACTGAGATGGGCAGAAGCCAGCTAAGGAGAGGGCAGGAGGGCTGAGGGACAGGTGTGGGGGAGACTAGGGGCTGGTAGGTGGGAAGGAGAGAAACGGGTACAAATGGGGCATTCAGGAGAGACAAACATGGTCCAGAGACAGGAGGGAGTGAGAAGCCTGGAGAGGAAAGGTCATAGAAAGGTGGGAACAGCTAACCTGAACCAAATGGTTCCTGCTGAGAACACAGGGCTCCCTCCTCTCCCCAACCCTGGGTGTGACCTACCCCCTCCCCCACTGCCAACAGATCCCAGAACCAACTTGACACCCCAAGTCCTGGAAAGCCTCTGGTAGGTGTGTCTCAGCTCACCAGCTCTTAGCGACCCCTTCTGCCTGGCCAGCCAGGCTGCCCCTCTGACCTCTGCCCAGTCAGCTTCACTCACCCTCTACCAGCAGTCGTGTTTCAGCGCTGTCCTGACCGGTCTGGCAGCAATAGATGCCCTGGTCCTCAGGTAGCACGTCACGGATGACCAGGCTGTGGGTAGGGCCGTGGCTGTGCAGCTCGTACTTGTCTCCGGGGCACAGCTCAATCCCCTCCCGTAACCAGCACACGTGGCCCCCCGAACGGGACAGAGTCACCTCCAGCACTGCCCTGCGGCCGACCAGAACCGTCTTCTCGCAAGGGGGGCGGCGGCACATCTGGAGGGGCAGTGCTTGGGGATGGAGGACGAGGGCTTGAGTTAATAGGGACACGCAGGACCCCCTGAGAAGAGACGCATTTTCCCTCCTCGCGACCACCACTCCTGGTTTTAGGTCTCTGTGTCACCAATAGGTTCCCCTGTCCCCCTAATCCAAAGTCTCCTCATCTCCCTCCTACCCAAGGAAATGCACTGCCCTCTGTGAACCACCCGGGCACAGTCCCTCGAGGAAGAGAGGGGAGGGCGTTTTTAGGGCCAGCCGCCAGCCGGCTTGCCAGTCTGGGCCCCAGCTGCTTACCCTCCACCTCCAGCTGCGCCACGGACTGGGCGGGTCCCGCCTGGAAGCGGACCTCACCGGCGTCCTCCGCGCGTAGCTCGCTCAGCACCAGAATATGTTTCTTCTCTGGAGTGGGGGGAGGGAGGCGGGGAGGAGGAGTTAGCTAGGCCTACACCGCCTCTGGGGAGCATTCAGGAATGGGGGTGGCGCCGGAGTAGGTCCCCGGACCGGTTCGGACGCCTCAAATATGAGCTGTTTTGGGCGGAATTGGTAAGTTGAAGGGGAGGAGGAGCGGTCCAGGACCAAAGCCTCAGAGCTTAGGGGCCGGGGAAAGATGATGAGACAGCTCTTTGGGCCGTGGGGCGGGGCCCATCCTAGTTGGAGGCGGGGCTTATCCCAGCAGGGCGGGGCCTGCCTGTCCCGGGGGCGGGGCAGCAAGGGGCCAGAGCTGGTAGAACGTCGGCCAGACCTTCCTGTCGGATGCGGACGCGGCCTCCAGGTCTCAACGGGCGCCCTTTGAGCTCCCAATTCCCAGGGGTCTCGACCTCCGACACAGTGCACTCGAACGTGGCGCCGTCACCTTCGCGGGCGCGCACCGACCGGAGCTGGGAGAGCACTAACACCATGCGCTCTGGGGCGGAGCCAGGGGCGTGAGGCGGGGAGGGTCGGAGGGGGCGGCACCCGACCACGCCCACTCCCCGCCCCTCTGTCTAGAAGTACCAGATCAGTCACTCCCTGGGAAAGTCAGATCCGGGGAACCCACTCCCTCAGCAGTGTCCGGCCGGGGCAGCGCCCGGTACCCACCGCGCACGACCAGGCGCACGGGCCCTGCGTGAGCCGTCCCCACCGCGCAGCTGTAGGACCCAGCGTCCAAAAGGTTGCAGCGCCGCAGCTGGAGAAAGCGGCGCGTGCCGAGGGACTGGAGCTTCAGCCGGGGGCTGGGGATGAGCGGGCACCCGTCCTACGGGCAGGAGTTGTATAGGGTAGGAGTGAACTTAGCTGGGCGGAAGCGGCGGCGCCGTGTTGATGCCAAGAGGTTTCGAGGCTGATTTATGCCCGTCTGTGTCCTCCAGGCTGGGGTCGGACCACCCCGCACCTTTGGGGCAACACCAGGAGCCTCATTGGGGAGGTGTCACCCTTTGGGGACGTGAGGGCTGAAAAGGGGTGCCATAGTCTCTGGGAGCCCGGAGTCATGTACTGATCATACCAGCTATGGGCATGGATTCTGGAATAAGGCAAATCTGGATTCAAATATGAGCTCTGCCCCTGGTCAATAATTGACTCAATTGAACCTCAGTCTCCTAGAGATAACACGGAGACATGACTTATTTCATAGGGTTGTTGCAAAGATTAGCTCATTAAATGTAAAGTGCATGAGGCACTTCTGCTCAGCGAGTATTAATGTTTCTGTTTGGGGAATCATTAATGTTATTGTTAGGATGCTGGGGTAGACTGGGCTAGGGCTGCTGCTCTGACCTTCTCCCAGGTAACATCAGCCAAGGCCTGGGAAAGCTTGCACTCCATCGTAGCCGTGTCTCCCTCAGTCACCTCTAGGTCCTGTGGCCCCCACACAATGGTCACTGGGGCCTCTGGGAGTGGGAGAAGGAGGACACACTTGGGTACAAGGGGTTAGTGGTGGACACACTTAGACAAGGTGGTCATTGTATACTAGTGAGCAGGGGATGTGCTGGGACAAGTGGTCCAAGGGGAACGCTGGTCAGTGGAAAGCACAGCCAGGAAACAAGGGTCAACAGGGCAGGAGTGGCCAGCTAGGGGTCACATTTTAGGGTGGTTAGTGGGGACATACTGAGGGGAACTGGGGCAGAGGTGCCAGAGGAGTCACCCATAGGCAGGCATGGTCACTGGGAGCCACACTTGGCTAGAATGGACAGGTGATACTGGCCAGGGTGGAGCATAATGGAGTCAGAGGAGCATTGGGGGAACCCTAGAGCAGGTGTGGTCAATGGAGAACATACTGGGCTGGAAGCAGAACTGGGGGCACTGAGACAGAGTTGCTAGGGGAGTCACCCTCAGGCAGCCAGTTGTTTGTTGGGACTTGAATGGTCGGAAGGGTACACTCAGACAAGCAGAGGGGGCCACAGCAGGCAGGCATGGTCAGTGGGGTCACATGCAGGGTAGTCAGTGAGGCCACGGTCAGCAGGCAGACAGTAGTGACCACACTGGCACAGGCATGCTCACAGTGGCACAGTCGGTGGTTTGCAGGGACTGAGTCAGTGGGGCTGCACTGGATCAGACTGGCCGGAGAAGTCACACTCTGCTAGGGAGGTCAGTGAGAGTCACAGTGGGACAGGCATGCTCAGCAGGGGCCACACAGGTAGTGGGATCAGTAGAGTAACACCCAGGGTGGTCAGCAGGCAAGTGGCCATCCCGGAGGCCGCACCTCTCACAGTGAGTCTGGCTGCACAGCGCAGGGAATCTGCAGTGAAGGAGATGCATCCCGAGTCTGCCAGGCCCAGGCCACTGAGGACCAGGCCGTGAGTATGGCCTTCTGCATGAAGGTGGCACTTGGGCCCTGGCTGCAGCCGTACTCCACCACGGGCCCACTCTCCAGTCACACCCTCCTGGGACAGCTCTAGCTGGAAGGTGGCGCTGCCCCCCTCAATGACAGTCACATCCTGCAGAGGCTGCAGAACCCTTAGCTGCCTCGCTGGTTGGGGGAGATGGGGAGAGAGGGAGGATGAGGGCTCCAGCTCTGGGCAGGGGTTTCAGAGGGCTCACACACCCTTTGGCCTTGCCTGTACCACCTCTAACACTTAACCTCAGGCCCTACAGAACAAAGTTCGGAACCAGGGTGCAAGGGAAAGGGAGCACAGCAGGCCAGACTTGGTGAGTATATAGGGGCTTATTGGGGTTAGGAGAGGGGATAAGTTGTGGTTAGGGGGTTGAGGAGTCTTGGGGAAGGTTGCTATGACACTGGAAGGAGCACAGAATTTGGAGTCAGACACATTTGGAGTCTAGCTCTGCCACATAATTTGTATGCTGTGTGACCTTTGGCAACTGCTTGGCCTCTCTGGGCCTTAGTTTTCCCATCTGTACAAGGTGAATAGCATTAAGAGATGGGTTTATTGTGATTAAATGAATGAAATAAATTGGAAGAGAGTATGTATCACCACCATCAAGAATTTACCAAGTTCCTTGTGAGCTTTTTCATGTTATCTCAATTAATGCTCCCCAAAACCCTTGAAGTAGGGATTAGGTCCATTTTTAAGAAGAAGTGGTTTCAAGAGATTAAGTAAATTGCACAAAGTCACACAGTTAAAAGAGGGCTCCAGCCTCCAGGGTGGGGCTGCTATTTCCCAAATGGGCCCATGTATCCTTGGGCACATCACTGGGGGTGAAGGATAAACATGGGAAGTCTTTCTGGAGTATGATATTTATGTGTAGAGCAAAGCCAACTTGAACATACAAAATGGAATGCAGAATCCACATGGACTTCTGGGGTAAATAAAAAACATTATAATTTGCTTTGGGCAGGCTGCTGCAGGTCACACTCCTGGAGGCCAGCGGGGGCTGACTAGCCTCAGTGGTGAGGGGCACTTTGGTGGGGACTTGAGGGGCCCTGGGCCAGCCAGAAAAGGCAATGTGTTAGGACAGGATAGGGCACTCACGCCTCACGCTGAGCCTGGCCAGGGTGCGGTCGTGGTGGCTTTCACATCCGTAGGTGCCCTGATCAACTAGCATGACACCGTGGATGAAGAGGCGGTAGATGTGGCCATCCTGGGCCATGGATACGCGAGAGTCATGGGGTAAGGGCTCCCCGCCTCGTACCCAGCGCACAGCACTTGCTGCGCCCACTCGGCCTGTCTCCACTTCGAGGCACACATCCTGGCCTTCTTCTGCCCGCACATCCTGCAGCCGCCGCAGGAACAGCAGTTCCATTTCTGGGGAGGAAGGGGGAAGGGACTATGGTGGGGCCTGGAGGTTGACCCCTTGCTCATGCCACTGGTCTGTCCCTGGACAGAAGGGCAAGGCTGCTAGGGCCAGGGCTGGGAGAATAGGTACAGGGCAGAAAACCATTCCATCCCCATCAGGACCAAACCTCTAACGTGGAGCCGCGCACTTGTAGCTGTGCTCCCTGCTCGGGCGGTCACAGTCCCTGCATCCTCAAGCTGGCAACCTCTCACAGTCAGTGTGCGGCTTGAACCATCCTGGGCCATCTCTAGCTGGGGCCCTGGAGTGACAACAGCCCCATTGCGCAGCCAGGTGACATCGGCGTCTGGTGGGGAGACTTCACACCGGAATGTGGCATCGTCGCCCTCATGGACAGTTAGTGGCGTTAGCTCAGAGACCAGCTTCGCCAGTGGTGGTTCTGGGGGCAGTCAGGCAGTAAGGTGGGCAAAGTGTCTTTCCCTCTTCTTTTCATCCCATGCTAAGGTATATGCTCTCTTGTTACTTAACAGACCTGTCCTGAGGATCTACAGTGTGTCAGCCACAGGGGGTGTCCCAAAGGGTAAGATGCTAACTCTCTGCCATTCCCTCTCAATCCTGGCCTGGCTCTGCACCTCTCTGATGCCCTAATAACAATGAATCATTTGCCATGTACCCTATTTATCTCATGTAATTGCTACAACATCCCTGTAAGTCAAGCACTATCTCCCCATTTCAGAAATGGGGCTCAGAGAGGTTAGGCCACTTGCCAGTCACACAACCCCTGGGAAAGAGAATCCCAGTTGTAGACTGGGTGGGTTGACTCCAGAGCCCCTGCTTTAAACCAGTGGACTATGCCTCATCCTACTGGAGGGCTCCTGAAAAAGGGTGCCCAGAGCCCTCAGCCAGCTAACAGCTTTGCATGCACTAGTTGGAGCAAGAGGCAGTAAGGAGGGGTTTGGTAGTTTAGTGGGGCCCAGAATGGTGCATAGGTGTGGTCCTAGGGGGTGCCAGGGCCCAAAGAGTATTGGGGGTGCATGTTACCTTCCACATGGACGAGGAAGATGCGGCTGTCCTGGGGTGCGTCGCACAGGTACTCCCCAGCATCCCTGCTCCGGGCCCCCTGTACCCGCAGCACCTGCCTTGCCCCAGCCTGCTCCAGCTGCACCCGCCCCTGGCTGGCCAGGCGCTCCCCATCCTTGTACCAGCGCACAGGGCCCCCCGGCCCAGAAAGGTGCACCACCAGCTCTAGGTCCCCGCCTGGGGTGCTGCGAACCCTCGTTTGGGCAGCCTCTGGGGTCACCACCCGCACAGGGGGCTCTGTGGGGTCAGAGTTGGGGGTCACTAGGAGGGAGAGACTCAAGGGCTTCATTCAAGGAGGGTGGTGGTAGGCAAGATGGGGAGAGGTACTGAGAGAGGTGGGCTAGGGACGGAAGAGGTGTGCTGGGGAAGTGGGGAAGCTAAGGGGCCTGAAGGTGCAACTCCCAGGCTTTTTGCACAAGCTATACTCACCAGCCACCTGGACACTGAAGGTACAGCTGGGGCCCCCTGGGCCTGCCCCAGACTGGCAGGTGTAGAGCCCTGCATGAGCAGGGTTTGCAGCCTGGATACAGAGGACGCGGCGAGGTCCCTCAGCTTGGAGTTCCAGGCCCTCTCCCTCCTGCACCGGCCTCCCATTGTGACTCCAGAAAACAAGTGCGCCAGCCCGAGACAATTCACAGCTCAGCACCACCGGTTCCCCAGGGGCCACACAGAGTGGGCCAGGGGCTTCCTCTGGGGCAAGGAACTGGACTGGGGCCTCTGGAGAGAAAGAGGAAGGTGTCAGCTCGGGCTTGCCCCAACCCGCCACCCAGGGCTGGCCGGAAGCACCCACCAGCCAGGCTGACATTGAAGGTGACAGCTTCATCACGAGTCTCGCACACATACTCCCCGGCATCTTCAGGTTGGGCATGGGGCAGGGTTAGGGTGCGAACAGGCCCCTCAGCACCCAGCTGCAGGGTGTCCGATGCTTCCACCTCCAGCCCATCCTTGAACCAGCACACCTGGGACCCGGCAGGGGCCACCTCGCAGCGCAGCTCCACACGCCCTGGAGCACCGAACTGTAGGTCCAGGGAGCGGGCAGCTGGGTGCACAATCCTCTCTGGTGGGGCTGGTGGCCAGACAGAGGGGCACTAGGGCTGACTCAGTCACCAGCCTCTACCCACCTCATCTGCTAGCTTCTCTGCCCTCTTCCCTTGCAGCACTGCACTTGGAACTTCTGGCACCAGCCACAATCCGTGGGTGCCTACTGTGTGCCAGGTGCTGTGCTAAGCCCATTTGCAACTCTTCTCAGCCACTTGCGATACTCTCTACAAAGCGTACTCCTGTAGGCTTCACTTTACAGATAAGGACCTTGGGACTCTTTGGAGGGAAGTGATCTGTCCAAGGTCACATGGACAGAAAGAGGTAGACCCCCACTCCCACCCAGAGCCATCTGACTCCAATGCACACCCTTCCCGACTGTGTCCCCATTTCATACTCCCTTTCCCTGCCTTGCCTCCAATGCACAGAACACCTGAGACAGCATCCATTTTACTTTTCTGGGGTCTGTCCATCCTCACCGGAATGCAGCTCTAAGACAAGATATTTTCTCTTATTGGCTCACTACTCTAGTCCTCAGCATCCAGAATAGGGCCAAGTACATAGCAGGTGCTCAATAAGTACTTGTTGAATGAACGAACGCTCCTAATTGCTGGCTCTCTCCACCAGGCCTCCAGTCACTGTCCCAGCCTGATCTGGGCAAGCCAGAGCTCTGTGAAGGCTGAGACTGAGGGAGCTGGGGAAGGGCGGCGGGCAGAAGGAACAGGCTGTGAGCAGCAGCTGGGGGACCCCAGGATGTGGGAAAGGGGGGTTGGGTCCCTCAGCCTCCTGCCTCTCTAGCTCCCCAGAGACTGCCCACCTATGACAGTGACAGTGAAGAAGGCTGAGTCATCCCCGGCGTCACACACGAACTCGCCCCCGTCCTCAGGCTGGGCAGCGGGCAGCACCAGGCGGTGGTGCAGCCCATCATTCTCCAGCACCAGGGCCTCGCTCTCCTCCACCTCTAGCCCATCCTTGTACCAGCGCACGGGGGCGTCCTCCCGAGACAGCTCACACATCAGCACCACACACTGCAAGCTCACGGCGATCAAGGTCACCTCATCCTGGGGGTATATGATGCGTACCGGAGGCTCTGTTGAGGGGGACAACCACAGACTGTCACAATGTCACCTTTAGCCTCCCTGGAGCCACCTGGTACCATGAAGTTCCTGTCACCCACAATAATAAGAGCAATAGGATAATAACAATGAGGAAAAATAGGTCTGTAATCTGCTCTTTGAAATTCCCAGGGCCAGAGGTGTGACAGAATCCAGAATGCTTTGGATTCCAGAAATGGTGCATATTTATCCTATCACATACCTATGCCCCCACTGGGCAAAATAATTAACCACATTGACATTTCTGCAGTGTAACACAGATGTATTCACTCCTAGCAGGATAATTAAAGCATAGAAATGGTTTCACAGCTGCTAATTCAGGTTTCACAAAAACGACTTTGAATATCAAACTACAAAAAGCCTTTTGATTTGGATTTTTTTGGATTTTGTAGTTGTGGATAAGCGATCATGGATCTGTAATAGCAAATACTTATATGCCATTTCCTAAGGTTCCAGGAACCATCCTAAGCACTTTACATGTTGAACCCTCACAGCAATTCTAGGAGGTAGGTATTATTTTATCCCAGTTTTCCAGATGAGAAAATTAAGGCACAGAATGATTATGCAACTTCCTTAAGGCCACCAGCAGATACACCTACTCTAGGGCAGGAGGAAAAACCACTCTGTTAAAGGGAGACTCCGAATCTGCACGTAGTGGTAGGGATTCCAAGCCAAGGCCTGCAGGAATTCAGTAATGATTTTTGCATCTGTGCATAAGAGTTGCCAACACCTGTCTGACAGTTCCCCAAGGAGGCTAAATGCTGACTGGGGGAGTTCATTTCCAACTGTTGCAAAGTTGTCATATATCCACAAGGGAGCTATGTCGACATTGGAGGTGACCAGTGCACTGAGCCCAGGCCTGCCCACGCACCTGCGCACCCTGGAGGTGTCCCAGAATCTTTGTTTCCAGGACACATTAGCCCACCTTCAGCATTCAGCCCCCTTATGGCTAGGCTGGGGAACTGCTAGCTTCCCGGTCTTAAGTTTTTGCAGAGGTGTGCATGGGCAGATGTGGACAGACTTGCTTGCCAGCACACAGCCCTCTGCCTCTGCAATCCACCTCCCTAAATGGACTTGTTAAGAATCTAGAGGACACAGGCTGGTTCTCTGGGGCCCAGCAAGGCTGGAATATTACAGAGTGTGGCTGCCTGAGGGGTGGGGGAGTTGACGGGGACCGTGGGGTGAGGACAGGGTGCTGTGATGGGGCTGGGGTGTCTGTACAGCTTTGGGGTCTCAGCTTAGCATCAGACTTGATTCTCTTTGGTCCACAGCCAAGTTGATGCTTGTGTGAGGTTCCCCATGAAGAATCTGGTGTTCTGTGGGGAGGCCAAGTGTAGGCTGAAATGTGTGTGGCTGTGGCCATTATGTCTGGCTTGGGCTTGGGGTGGGAGAGGTTGGGGATTCACTACAGAAAGGCCTTTTTGGTTTTGTGGGCTTGTGTGTGCCAGGATGCACTATCTGGAGTACAGGGAGCCGGGGTGGAAGGGGTTCTGGGGTGGGGTTGGGGGCCTAGGTAGCCCCAGGTCTGGGGTGTCAATTCCTAGGACAGGGCAGGGAAGAGAGCAACGAGACTGTGCCAGAAGCAGGATCATTGCTCCAGTACAGTCACTGGGGTTCTTCTGTGCCTCCCAGAGCTGCCTAGGCCCTAAGATGCCCCAATACCCCACAAGCCCACACATACACCCCAGGATTGGTGCTGTGGGCTTCAGCCCCCAGGTGTCCAGCACAGAACCGCCATCACTTCCATAGTCATCATCCTGTGTGTTTCCCACTTTGACCATTCTCCCTGTACCTTCAGCCAAACCCACTTAGTTAATTAGCCCCGTGCTCCAAGTATCTGGTTTGAAGGCATTTCCTGCCTGCAGACCAGGTTAGCAGCCTCCAGCTTGGACTCCCACTTGCGCCCTATCACAACACTCAACATCCCACACTCCAGATGCTGTAATGTGTCTGGCTTTCCTGCCAGGCTGTGCACTCCTGGAGGGGAAGTGTGTCTGTCTGCGTGCTGCCAGGTATCCGGAGCTCAGCCCAGGGCAGGCTCCTGCAGGTGGCATGGTGACTTTCTCTGAGGCCCTTCCTGACTCTCTTGTTTGACATTCTTGAGCCCTCTGCCCTTAACAGCACTTGTCACAAGGTGTCACTGTTATATTTATTTGTGTGTTTATTGATTTAACACAGGGGTCGCAAACTCAAAAGCCCACAGGGGCCAGGTAGGTAGGGTCAGTGGCTGAAGCAGTGTGGGGAGAGGCAAAAAGGAATGGCAGAGAGGGAGGGACAGAGGAATGTGGGCCCCGTAATATGGGGCAGCTGCTACTCAGTGCCAGCTGTTCGTCGCCATGGGGGGAAGCGGGACCAGAGTCGCCGGGTCTTCGGCTTTTTCAAGAGGACGCATAACTCCGGATTGTTATTTGGACTGTCCTGACTTTGGTAAGACTCTGCAGACCAAACAAAACACATCTGTGGGCTGGATGGGGCCCTAAGGACTGCCCGTTTGCGACCCCTGGTTAACACCTGCCTCCCCAGCTAGACTGGCAGCATTTGGAGAATAGGGACCACGTGTCCATCATGCACTAATTACCCGCGACACCTGGCCTGGCACCCAAAGCATTGAAAGTACTCAGTAAAGGAGCTGGTGGAGCGTATCTGTTCCCAGCCTCAGGTGCCGGGGAGGAGCCTACTTAATAGAATAGGGGCCCTGGGTAGGGAGCCCTGGTACATGCACCCACAGCCCCTCCTTCCTCCTCCCTCCTCCCCAGCATGCTAGCTAGTGGGTATGCGGCCAGCTCCCCTAAGGGCTCAGGACTGTCCTTTGGTGACCCTGGGTAGCCGGGGTGGGCCCACACCTGTGACAGTGACAGTGAAGGAGGCTGACTCGTCATCGATTTCACACAAGTACTCGCCGGAGTCCTCGAGCTGGACAGCAGGTAACACTAAGCGGCGGACAGTGTCCTCCTTCTGCAGGAGCAACGCCGGGCTCTCCAGCACCTCTTCCCCATCCTTGGTCCAGCGCACTTCGGCCCAGGGCCGGCACAACTCACAGGTCAGCACCACGCGCTCCAGGCGCACAGCGGCCACATACACCTTGCCGCTGGGGTACACGATCCACGAGGAGACATCTGGAGGATAGGGATGGCCACAGCTGGGTGTCAGTGCACCCTGCTGCTCTCCGATCCATGCCTGTTCTCTAGTCCTGGAGAGTGGCCCCATGGACTGTGTGTCCCAGCTGCTTGGACAGTTACACACAGCTGGAGACACAACCACAGCCCCCAAAGCACATCAGGGGCACAGCAGCACAGGGGGACCATGGTGTCAGCCTCACCTATAGAAATGTTCCACATTCTCTGGGTTGGGACAGGAATGGGATGAAGGGTGGGACTGGGAAGAGGAGGGTTGGGTGCCGACAGAACTGGGTCTTCCACAGGCCTCTGAGATCTTCTGATTCCTCTAGTGCTTGGGTCCACTCGCTCTAGACCCTGCCCTGCAGAACTGCCATTCCTGAAGGTTCCCCAGGAGCAGGCAGGACCTTCTTGTCATGCATCCTGCCTTGACCAGTGCATTTAGAACAATGCATTTCCTGTGGGGGACTGAACCTCAGGGTACAGACTGTGGGTGGGGGGAGAAGGGGGTCATGGGATCAACTGAGGCGGGGAAGTAGGGCCTGGGAATACTGGCCCAGCATGAGAGTGCGGCAGCTGCACGGCCAGGGGCAGAGAGCACCTTCCCGACCCATGGGCCCACCCGGCCCCCACCTGTGATGGTGACAGTGAAGCAGGCACGCTCATCTCCAGCGACGCACTGAAACTCGCCCCCATCTGGAGGCTGGGCAGTGGGCAGCACCAGGCGGTGGCGGGGCCCTTCGTCTTCCAGCACCACGAAGTCATTCTCCTCCACCTCCTGCCCATCCTTGTACCAGTGCACAGGGGCGTCCTCTCGGTCTACCTCACACGTCAGCATGACACACTCAGAGGTTATGGCGTGCACAAACACATGCTCCTGGGGATCCAGGATGTGCACTGGGGGATCTGGCAGGGAGCAGACGTGGAGTCACACAGACACCCCACACATGGGAGACAGGAGCCCGTGCTAGCTGCTTGGCCAGGAGATAGTCTCCTTCCAGGAGGAGGAGGGGGAAGGCCATGTTGTCTAGAGGGCTCTGGGGCAATGACATTGGATACCAATGGCATAGCAGGTGAGGACTGACAGGAGATCATGACACCTGAGTGCTCTATGGGTACCCAGAGGAGTAGAGGTGGCTGCGTGGGGACAGAGAGGGAGGGAGGCACAGAGAGCCTTTGAGCTGAGAAAAGGTCACTATGCAGGCTACATCAAGGCCACGCTTACTGCTGCTTTTATAAGGAAGCCCCCAGTGTGCTGGTCCCAGAACACGTGGGAGGTAGGCACGACTTGGCAGTGCCACAGTGGGACAGTCACTCCCTACAGGTAGGGCGTTTCCTGTTACTGAGTGAGTGCAGGCAGCTGCTAAAAGATCACCTGGCGATGGGGTTGAAACAGGATCCCTATTCAAAGGGAGAAGGTGAGCTCTATCACTGTTTCCTGAGCTGCCCTGCCCTCCCGGAGTGGACCCTCAGGCTCTGTCCTAGATATCCTGGCTTTGGAGGTATTGGGGGGGGCCTGGGCATCTGCATTTATAACAAGCTTCCAGGGTGGTTATGCAGCAGCCAGTACATGGACTGGCTTCTGAGAACCATGGCACCACTACACTGAAAAGCTTCCCTTTGGCCCTGGCCACCTGGGGAGTGGGATAAGCACACACCTGGGTGTGAACTCAGCTATGGTGTTTGCTGGCTGCATGATAATGGACAGGTACATAACCTCTCTGAACCTCGGTTTCTTCATCTGTGAAGTGGTGCTACGTTGCCCCTTATCTGGTTGTGAAGATTACATAAAATAATATATATTTGAAGTATCTAGAATGGTATTACTTGGCTTATGGTAGGTACCCAAAGACTGTTAGCTCCCATCTCTCCTTCCCTGAAGTAAATTTAGTTTCCTGACCCTACCCTCTGCAGAGGGTACGTATGGGGCAAGTATACCAGGCGGTGGCACAGCCCTTCGTCGTCCAGCACCACGTGCATGGGACAATTAACGAGCAAGTAGAGAGTGATCGAATACATGTCCCCTAGCCCACTAGGCCCTCCCTGGAAGAGACCCCCACCATAAGCAGGCAGGGTTTGCACAGCCCCCAGGGCCAGCCTCGGCTGAAGGGACCCAGGTCACCATGATTCCTGACCTCGGACAGTGACACTGAAGAAGGCCGAGATCCCTTCTGTTCTGCACTCAAACTCGCCACTGTCCTGGACTTCGGCTGCAGGCAGGATCAGGCGGTGTTTGCGTCCATCCATCTTCACCACCAGTGACTCGCTCTCCTCTACCTTCTGCCCATCCTTGTACCAGCTTGCCGGGAAGTCCACCCGCGAGAGCTCACAGATTAGTACCACCGGCTCTGAGGTTGTAAAGGTCAACACCACCTTGTCCTGGGGACTCAGGATGTGCACGGGGCTCTCTGCGTGGGAGAAGCATGGTCACAGGCAGCGTCCTCATCATGCTCTGCCTGGGGTAAGCAGCCCCTCCTGGTGCAGGAGGGTGGGCACTTCAGGCCAGACAGCTGCTGTCGATGGACTTGTTGGAGTTAAAAAAGAAAGTAACTTGGGGCTTACACACCAACTCTTAAGAGCAGCAGTTTTCGTGTGCAGAAGTTCCTAGGGAGCCTACTAAAAATGCAGATTCTTAGACACATTCCTACCCCCACCCCACCCCCACCTGGGAAATGTGCAAGGGCCAGGGAATCTGCATTATAAACTAGCCCTCAGGGCAACTCTGATATAGGTGATCCCAGGTCACATTTTGAAAATCTTCACTGGCTGCTGGTTATTTCTCACCTTGCCCCCGTCCTGGGATGCTGACAGCCAAATGCCTCAAGACGCTATGCTTGGGTGCCAAGGAGTTCCTTCATTGGCTTTATAAACTCCAGCAATGGTGAGATGGCAAGTGCCAGCAGGTTCCCTGAACTATCAGATGCCCACCAAAAGCTGTCCTCAGGGATGCCGCATTCCCTTCCAACTGTGTTAATTCTCCATGTAAAGTGATTAGGATTGTGCCTCACAGCAAGGAAGTTGCTCTGACAAAGTGTTAGCAATTACATGAGAGGGCAGGAAACAATCAGGGACTAGGGGCCAGGGTCCATGTCCCTGAGATGACAAACATGATAGGATTCTATAAACCACAAAATGCTCCAGAAAATTTGGATATGATGCTGATGAGCATAACAAGGGGTCCCCTGTACATTACATATGGGTTGAAATCTTTCTGGACCACCGAGCCCTCTACCTGAGCCCACTATGATGCTCCGTACTCTTCCTGCCCAGGTGTGAGAAATGGGAACAGAATCTGCCTCGTTTTGCCAATAGTACTTCTGTATCTTGACCCTCCCTATGTGCCCACCAGCTGGTCCCCGCCACCACCAACCTTGGATGGTGAGGGCAGCTGAGTCCTGCACCCCGGGGCAGCTGAAGCCGACCAGGGCCCCACTGTCCTGGTGCTTAACGGCTTGCAGGATGAGTCTGTGCTGCAGGCCCTTCTGCTCCATACGGTATCGCAGGGCTCCAGGGCCCATCTGGCCCTCTGGCTCATTACTCTTGAGCTCTTCCCCATTAAGGAACCAGGTGCCCTGGATGATGGTGGAGAGATCGAGGGAGAAAACAGCATCTTCCCCATTGTATACCTGCACATCCTCCAGACCTGACACCAGGCGAGCTGTGGGCACTGAGATGGGGACAGAGTGCAGCCATCAGAATCACAAGGTAGGCAAGTGGTGGGTGTGTAAGAGGACAGGGAGAGTGTGACTTGGGGTTACAGACACTGATGGACAGGATGGCTCTGGAAGGGCCAACTTACCAAGGTGAGCAGACCCATGGAACACAACGTGGGGACTGCGGCCATGTTCACTGACTGTGCAGACGCGGAAGCGGTAGTCACCCTCGGAGGGCACACAGTCTCCCGGCACCTCCACAGCTCCAGCCTTCTCAATGCTGAAGCACTGGACCCAGTCTTCCGAGCCCAACTCCTGCCGCTCCAGCCGGTAGATGAAGGGGGTCTCAGGAGCTGGCTCAGGAGGCTTCCAGGTAAGCAGGACAGTGTTCTTGTGGCCCTTAAACATCTCTGCCAACACGGGGGGTCCCGGGGGGCTGTGCTTGATGCCTGAGACAAAGGCAGGATTTGCATTCCAGCATGCTCCAACCTCCCACAGGGCCTCCCAATTAAGTCTGCTTTGACAACCCAGGCTCTGGCACCTGGTCACCCTCCTGCCCTGGCCCTCCTGTTGGACCCTTGAGGAATTGTCCCAGGGGCTTTCCTGCCCTCACATTTGACTCTGAGCAGAGTGGTGGTACGGGAGTTGCCCAGGCTAAAGGTGACCTCGCCGGCATCTTCTCGGGTGACCGCTGGAAGGACCAGAGCATGCATGTGACCCGAGCTGCTCTGGCATGTGGTAGGCAACTCCTCCCCATCACGGCTCCAGTGTCCCTGGACATCAGCCTCTCGTGTCTCCACCAGCAGCACAGCATTCTCTCCCTCCAGGACATCAAGCTTCCGGGGCAGCCGCTTCAGGATGGGCCCTGAGACATAGACAGAAATCCCTCAGTCCAGGGGTCTGGGCACCAGCCTGCCTTGGCCTCAGCCTCCTCCTACTGGCCAGCCAACCTTTGACTGTCACATTGGCCACGGTGCGCACCCGGCCCCGCATCTCGCACAGGTAGACACCGTCGTCATCCGCCTTCAGCCTGTGGATGACGAGGCGCCGCACTGCGCCCTCCTCTATCTGCTCATACTTGCGGCAGGGGAGCAGCCGCTGGTCCTCACGGAACCAGGCCGTGGGGATGCGTGAGTTGGGTACTTTACACTCCAGCACGGCAATTCCATGCTCCCGGCCCTCCACATCTTGCAGGGGCCTTGTGAAGCGGAGGCGGGGCTCTGTGGAGAGGGGAGAGACAAGAGAAGGCTCTGGTCAGACCAGGAGGACTCCCTTGCACCACTGACCACCTAACCCACATTAGCCTATACTGTTTGTATTTCTCCCAGAGCAAGCAGGCATTTGGAATCACAGAGAAACCACCAGAAGGGAAGTCAGGTGGCCTAAATTCTCATCTGACCCTGACACTCAGTAGCCACATCATCTTGAGCAAGGCCATTTCAGTCATCCTGGGCCTCAGTCTCTTATATTAAAGTAGGGAAAAGGATGGAAGGGCTTGGAGCACATCTCATTTTCTAGCTATTCTCCGAGGCACTGCACAAATTCTGTAAGGGTCTGAGTTGAATTTCATTTTTAAATCATTTTAACCATTTTTAAAACTGCATTTTATGAAAAGAAAGCATGATGATGGGAACGAACAGTGGGTTAACTTGGCTGCTGGAGAAGCACATTTGTTCTCCAGCTCTGGGAAGCTCTGCCTTCTTGCTGGGCTTTTCTTTCCTGATAGTGTTAAGAGCTCAGTGTGGCCCAGCGAGTTTGTACACATCAAACCGTACCACTGCAGCACAGGTGCCCCATGCTTGACTGCATGCCAGGCAGGGCTAGGGAGATTAGCCAACTTTTTTTTCCTTGAGGGAAAAAGCTGGGCAATAATTAGTAAAGGTAAAATACCGTGTTATGATGCACTCCTATTATGGAGAACTTCAGCTTCCAGTGAGAGTTTGGGTGTTTCCCCCCCTGAAATTTTCTGTTTCTGAGCAACATTAAGCACTTATCAGATACTGCTGGGGACTCAACTTTGAAATATAAATTTCCTCTCCTTCACCTCCCTCTTCTTCCAAACATGGAGAACAGTTTAATGAAAGGGCATTTTTCCATCCTCAAATTTACCTTTGGCATGCCTCCGGAATTCTTATGCCTGTGTCCAGGCCCTTCATGGGGCTTATAGATTAAACCCAGCTATGACTGCAGCCTCTACTTACAATGTGAATTGAATAAAATAGCTTCCTTGGTGTTACTGATTTGCTTTATAAAAATTGGCTTTATATAAATCTGGAGTTAGAAATTTACACCCACAAAATGTTCCTTTCATCATTCTTATATAGTGGGGCCCCAGTCGCGATTATCCATTGGGGGGAGGGGAAATCGAATAACAGAAAACTATTGAGCCAAAGAGTTCCCTCTCCGTTTGTACAATAATCACTCCTTAAAGCCCTTTTCAAAGTGTGGTTTTCCACCATCTGCCTCAGAATCACTTGGGGAGTTTGCTAAAAAGTTCCTGGGTGTGTGCAGACCTACTAAATCGGAATCCTTGGTGGGGTGAGAGGCGGGCAGGATGTGGAATTTTAGTGTTCTGCCTCCCCCACCCCTTACCGCTGGGCGCTGAGCGATGGGAGCTGGGTCATATGGGGAGGTGGAGCAAGGAGGGCCTCGGAGGGCACAGGAGGCCCCTTCCCAGGCCCCTGCCGCCCTTGGGCCCCGCAGTACCTTTGACATGCAGCTGCACAGCACTGAGCGTCTGGCCCGCCGAGTTGCGCGCCGCGCACACGTAGAGCCCGCGGTCCTTGGCCTGGCAGTAGAGCACCTTGAGCACAAAGCCGCCGTCGCGGTCGCGGTACATGAGGCGGCGGCGATCGGGGAGCAGCAGGCGGCTCTCCCAGTGCCATTCGATCTCGGGCTCGGGCTTGCCCATCACGTAGCAGCGGAACTTGGCGTGCTTGCCCTCGTTCACCCAGAAGGTCTTGGGCGCGCACTTGAGCGGCTCCACCACGGGCTTGGAGGCCTCGTCGGGGTCACAGGGAGGGCTTTCGGGGGGCTGGTTCACCTGGAGCAGCGCGCCGGCCTGCGTGTGGCCGTGCGCGTTGCGCGCGTGGCATACGTAGACGCCCGAGTCGGGCAACCGCGCCGCCAGGATGCGCAGCGCCAGGCTCGCTCCCGGGCCGCCCTCGGCGCGGCCCGGCTCGAGAGCGAAGTGACTGCTGTCCCACACTTCGTCCAGGGCCATCCCATCCTTCTCCCAGTACAGGATGGGCGCCGGGAGGCCCCCCACCTGGCACGTCAGCACCACCTCCGCCCCCCGCAGCACCCACTGGGACTGAGGCCCTGTTAGGAATACCGGGGCGCCCTCCCCGGCCCCAGGTGGGGGCAGCGGGCGCTCAGCGGGCTGGGGCTCGGGCTCAGGGGCCAGCGGCTCCAGCACGGTGACGGCGGCTGCCGCGTAGGCCTCTCCGGCCGCGTTGCGAGCGCGACACACGTAGACCCCCGCGTCGGTGGGCAGCGCGCTGCTCAGCAGCAGGCCGTGCTCGGCGCCGTCCGCCGGGAAGCTCAGTCGCTCCGAGGCCGCCAGCTGCTGCCCGCCCTTCTCCCACACGACAGTGGGAGGCGGCTCCCCCAGGACCACGCACTTGAGCTCGGCCTCACCGCCACTTACCACCCGCACGGGCCGCGGGAAGCGCAGGAAGCACGGGGGGCTCCCCTGATCCCCCGAGCCTGCCTTCATCGCGGCGGCTGCGGACGGCCTGCGGGGCGCGGGGGACAGGCGAGCGGCGGACGCGCAGAGGCCGGGAGCGGCAGCAGGAACCTGGGAGGCGGGGCGCGTCTGGGGACTCGGCGCGGGGACCCGCGGAGCTCCCCTCCTTACCCTCCGCCCGGAGCTGCAGCTCTGCGGCGGCAAGATTCCCGGGCCTGGAGCCCAGAGCTCAGGGGGCAGTCCTTCCTGTTTGCCTTTACAACGAGGGGCCCCACAGCCTCCCCTGCCCGCGGCCTGGCTTCCTGCTCCTGAGAGCCTCCCTTCCCAGCCCCCTCCCACAGCCTGGGCCTCTTTCCCCTCCTCCCTCCCGCCTCCAGCCTCCAGGTTCCCAACCGACCGCCAGGCTTGGGCCTGAGTGGCAGAGGCGCCTGCAGCTGCCAATCCCCAAAATATTCTCTGATGACACAGCTGGAGGACAAGGGCCTAGAGTGGCTCCTCCAAGCTAAGTATAGAGCAGGCGGGACCACCTGCCCCGTTCCCTAGCCCCAGTTCTAGTCCCAGCCTCAGCGCATCCCCCATGACTGGCCCAGCAGCTGCTAGGTTGAAAGGGGCCCCAGAAGGTCTGAGGGGTAGGCGCATTCTGTCTTCCTGACAAATAGCACTTTTAGGAGCTGGCAGACCCCAGCTCCCAGGCTCCTATCCCACCTGTTGTCACCTTTGTGCTGCATGCTGGGATGTGACTCACACTGTGTGTGTGTGTGTGTGTGTGTGTGTGTGTGTGTGTGTGTGTGTGTGTGTGTGTGTGTGTGTGTGTGTGTGTGTGTGTGTGTGTGTGTCTGTCTGTCTATGGAAAGGGGTTGTATCTGTGGGTCAGGTCGTGTGTGTGTGTGTGTCTATGGAAAGGGGTTGTATCTGTGGGTCAGGTCACTTGGGGTAAAAACCCTCCCTGGCCTCTCCCCTCCCCCAGATTCCTGGCGGGAGTGGGAGATAAGGCTCAGGGCCACAGACGTGTGCGTCAGAGATAGGAGGTCTCAATGCCATGGGCAGGGGCAACTCGGTCTGCAGGGCGTGGGAAGGACTGGGGAAGACTGGGGTGAGCAGGGTAGAAGAGGGCGGGTGGTGGGATGGGGAGGGGAGAGTGGGGAGGCGCTGGGCAGACTCTGACAGAAGGGGCACAGGCCGGGTGTGGGTTCACTGTCGGCAGGCCCAGGTGAGCTATGATGCCCCAGCTGCCACTGCTGCTCTTCTTGCTGCTGACCTTACAGGGTGGGCATGGCTGCCATGGGCCAGACCTGGACCGGGAACTTGTTCTGGCCAAGGTGAGGGCCCTGTTCCTGGATGTCTTGGGGCCCCCAGCAGTGACTGGGGAAGGTGGGGATCCTGGACGCAGGCGTCTGCTCCGAAGACATGCCCAGGGGGCCCTCCTGCGCAGGAGCTCTGAGCCCGAGGAAGAGGATGTCTCCCAGGCCATCCTTTTCCCTGTTACAGGTAACAAGGGTGGGGAACGGCAGGGAGACTTTGAGAAGCAGCTTGGTTAAGCATGGGCTTGGGAGGCTGGCAGATCTGGGTTTGAATCCCAACCTGTGACTCAATTGGCTCTTTGCAACAATGGACGAGTTAATAAACTTCTCTGAGCATCTGTCTCACCTCTAAGATGGACAGTAATGCCTACTGCTCAGGATCAAGTGAGATGGCGTATCTAAAGTGCATGGCTCATAGGAGGCGTTTGGGAGGCAGTTGTCTGGGAAACCAGGTGTCTGTGGGTATGGGCCCCTTTCTGCCACCTTTCCTTCTTTCTCTGGTCCTGCTGCATGCTCCAAATCTTGTTTCAAAAGCCGAAGTAGCTGAGACTTGAGAAGGTATCAGGAATATAGGAGAAAAATTAATTGGGAAACTCCTGGAAAATATGTCTACCTTCTCTTGAATTCCCTTCTCATATCCTTACGTCCCCATGTTCCACTGACAGAACAAGTCAAGCTCTTGTCTGGGTGGACTTTGTTTTAATCTGGCCCACCTTTCCCTTAAAGGGACATTGTTTCCCTCTGCCTCAGCAAAGTGAGTAAACATAGGGCTTTGGGATCAGGCAGAACCCTAGCCTGGACACTTAGTAGTTAAATGTCACTTCACTTTTCTAACCCTCAGTTCCCTTATCTACAAAATGGGTCGATTATTGTGAGGTTCATAATGAAATAACCCATGTAACAGTATTGCTCCAATCGCCAGTCCTTCAACTGACACTGGTCGGTGGTTGTTTGGTATAATCTATGTACCTGTCATTGAAAGGATACCAACTGCCCTGCCCTCTATCCTGAGTTATATTCTTTCCTCTCCTTCCTCCATCTTCTTTTTGGTGTTAATCTTTTTAAAGTGGAATTATTTTAAATAATTTATCATGCAATATTTCTGACATTAAAAAGATATATAAAGTAATATAACAAATGCCTATGTACACACCATTCAAGGTACCATTTCACATTATCAGAGGAACAGAAATTCAAGTCTAATAATTTTAAGTGATGTTGAAGGTAGAGCGTTACACATTGCTGATGGGAATATTACTTGGTAAAACCACTTCAGCGAGAAGTTGGCAACTTCTTGTATTTTTAAAGTCCTTTAATGATAAAATAATAAATGGGGAGCCTCTTGACAGTTCCCTCAAGGCTTCAGGGAGGCCCCAAGTCTGGCAGAGCACTTGGCAGGCTCATGAATGACAGCATCTCCATTTTGAAGAGGAGTTATCCCAGGTCCTGCCAGTCAAGGCTGCCCTCGCTCCCCTCTCTGTCTCTTGCAGGTGTCACCTGTGAGGAAGAGCCAGCTGCTGGAGAGCTGTCCCAGGAGGCGGAGGAGGGCCTCTTCAAGTACATGTTCTGGCCGTCCCAGCACACGCTCAGCCGCCAGGTGACTTCGGCCCAGCTGTGGTTCCATACAGGACTGGACAGGCAGGCCACAGCAGCCTCTAATAGTTCTGGGCCCCTGGTGGGCCTGCTGGCACTATCATCCAGGGGTCCCAAGACTGTGCCCATGTCACTGGGCCAGGCACCCCCTCGCTGGGCTGTGCTGCACCTGGCCACCTCTGCTCTCCCTCTGCTAACCCACCCCATCCTGGTGCTACTGTTGCGCTGCCCTCTCTGTTCCTGCTCAGCCCAGCCTGAGACCACACCCTTTCTGGTGGCCCACACACGGGCCAAGCTGCCCAGTGGAGGGGAGAGAGCCCGACGCTCGGCTTCCCCACTGCCCTGGCCTTGGTCTCCCGCTGCGCTGCGCCTGCTCCAGAGGCCTCCAGAGGACCCCGCTGTCCATGCTGACTGCCACAGGGCAGCTCTCAACATCTCCTTCCAGGAGCTGGGCTGGGACCAGTGGATCGTGCACCCACCCAGCTTCATCTTCCACTATTGTCATGGAGGCTGTGGGCTGTCTACTCCACCAGACCTGCCCCTGCCAGTCCATGGGGCTCCCCCTACTCCTATCCAGCCCCTTTCTTTGGTGCCGGGGGCCCAGCCCTGCTGTGCTGCTCTGCCGGGGACTATGAGGCCCCTCCATGTCCGCACCACCTCAGATGGAGGTTACTCTTTCAAATATGAGACAGTGCCCAACCTTCTCACGCAGCACTGTGCCTGCATCTAAGGGAGTCGTGCTGGTGGCCAGGTCCCCGCCATCAACAACTGGGAGCAAGGGTAGGGTTTGGAAAACATGGTTCCCACTTTTCTGCCTGAGGTCTCCCCTCCCCACCCCACCCCACCCCATCCCGTGGGTAACACGACAATAAACAATAGTGCAGAAGACTTGACATGCATTCTCAGGCTTCTCTGATATGGTGGGGCAGTGGGCAGGTCTGGGCCCTGGGAGCATGGGATTTGGGATCTCAGGTCACTCAGCCTCACTTGACACCAGAGATATGGAGTTCAGGAGCTATAGTTGAATGTGTATCTGGTGGGAGGCTACAGTGGTTGGGGATGACACAAAGGTGCTCCAAGCTCCTGATGGCCATTCTGGAGACAGAACTGGCCCCTGTGCAAGCAGAACCTGACCTGGCAATCAGGTTGTCTGCCTGTCACATCTGAAGACCCCTGCTGTACTCATAGTGCCAACATCTAAGCGGCCACAAGCCCTGCCCACCATCCTCTGCCCTAGCTAATGGACACCCAGCTCAAGATCAGGTGACTGGTAGATGACCAGAGATCACGGCTTTTGGGCCCCACTGAGACAGATGTTCAGAGTTGGTCAAATCTTGGCCTTCTCAGGATCTTGAGTGTGAAGTAAGGGAAAGACATCTGAGTTGGCAGCATCTGAAAGTGGACAAGGACAGACAGGTGGAAGACCAAAGATCTGAGTCAATTTGCTGAGGGCCTTGGGACTCCTTCATCTCTATTATCACTGACTCTTGACATGGAGTCGTGAGGTCTGGCTGTACTGGGATTCAGGTTCCTGAAGTCTTTGGCTCCCCTCATGCACCCTGTGTATCTTTATGTGATCCCTTAACTCAGTCCTCAATGTTGGAAGTGTGGAAAGGCAGAACCTACTGCCTGTGCTCTTTTGTGAATTTGTGTACACTCTGTGCATGTGCTGAGAGTCCAGAGCAGGGCACAGAGTCCCTTTCTTTTCTCATTGTGTCTCCTACTCATTCTGCCCTGGACTGATTGGGCTCTGCTTCCCTGGCTTCCTCACTGCTCTTCATTCTCCTCTGGTCTTGTTATCCTCCACCCAGCCCCAGGGTCCTGGCTCTCAGCAGGTTGGTTCCACCCATCCCTTTCCGGGAGTTTGGGCCCCTCACACTCGAGAGCCCTCTGATAGTGAGTGCACTGCTGCAGTGTGTGCTTGTGCTGACAGTGGGCTCATCAAACACTCACTCCAACTAACTCAGCTTAACAGGGTGGTGGGGTAAGCACCTGCCCCGGGAAGGGGATGTGGAGGGGAGAGAAGCCCATGTCCTCACCCTTAGGCTAACACCTTTCACCTGCTTGAGCTGAGCAGAATGTGCTACTGTACCCTGAAGCCTTAGAGCCTGCCGGAGCAGCTCATGTCTGCTGTCCTGCACCAGCCTCCATCTCTGTTGACCCAAATCCCCAAGGAAAATCCCCAAGGAGACTCTGCTGCTCTGGAGGGGCGAACATGCCTGTTTGCAGTCCTGAGTCTGTCCCGGTACCTTCATCTAGACCCAGCACTGCAACCAGTCTGTGCTCAGAGCTCCTGTTCAAGAGGTGAACTGACAAGAGGACTGGTTGGGCTTGGCCATTGGCGGGAATGGAAGATTCTCCTCAAGCCTGCCTGAGCTCCATGCTCTCTCTGTCTGGCTTCCTTACCAGATCCTCCCTGCCCTGAGTGAGGCCTTTCCCTGGAACCTTCAATCCTTCTACTGGGCATAGGATCCTTCTTCCTGCTGAGGACAACCCTTGTTGACCAGACTTTCCCTGTCCCAGCGATGTGATGAGATCTGAGGGCTTGGGTCTCTCTACTGAGGATCAGTGACATTGTCCTCCACTAGACCAGTTAGCAGGTTGGTGTCGCTAGATCCCCCATTGTTGAGATAGTGAGAAGAGTACAATGTAGTGCCTTTCACAAAGCCCAGGGTTCATCTTACAGGGCTATTCTTTAAAGTTATCCTTCCTGTGTGTGTGTGTGTGTGTGTGTGTGTGTGTGTGTGTGTGTGTGTGTGTGTGTGTGAAAGTATTATTTCTTTTATGATATGGTGATGATAGAAAGTAGTGGGTTTTGTTTTACTTTATTTTAAAGTTTGAACTTAAGTTAAAACTGGGCAATTCTAACTGGGACTCCAAGATTTTTCTTTGCAATTTTGCTGATGAAGTCTGTGAAATCTACAAATCTGGCCCCTCTCTGGGATCTCTAAAGCCTTACAACAAACTTAGCAAATCAGGAAGATGTGTGCAGTGCTCGTAAGAGGGGCTGACAGTGGCTGGGCACACCTTTCTGTCCTTACTCCTTGCCATGGGACTAAGTAGTGTTCTTCAGAGGTGCTCCATGGCCCCAGTGCCAGTCATTAGGGACACTCTGAACACTCTTAATACAGTCAGTTTGAACAGAAAGTGCAACTCAAAGTGACATAAACAAAACAAAACAATTTAATCTAAATAAAATTAAATAAACTTTAAAATTAGATTATTTAAAAAGTAAATTAAAAATTAAAAAAATTTAAATCACTGACTCATGACAAGTCCATGACCACAGCTGGCTAAGATATAGCTTGATTCTGACTGCAAAAGGCTCTACTTCCTTTCGGTTGACTCCATCTCAGGTCCATGGTGGCCTGGGAATCTCCCAGCCTCCCATCATGATGCGCTCGGTCTAGCGGGAGGAAGTTTACTTACAGAAGTCCCAGAGTGGGTCTTAGTGTCCCAACCATCCAGACTGAGGCAATGTGCTTCTCCAGGAAAGGTGGCTGAGGGAACAGAACGAGTTCATGACTTAGATCATGTGTCTTACCCCTGGAGCTCAGAGCCTAAAGTATAGGTAGGGGCTAAAGTGATATTCCCACAGCAGTGTACATTTACCACAAAAGGGTGGGCTAGACGTTGAGGGCTGGTTCCTCCCCTTCTCTCAAATCAAACTCTTTGTCTCCCCACATAGACATTCTTCTGTCCCTTCAGGAGCAGCTCTTGGTTGGGCAATGCAGCCGTCTCCCTGACCAGTCTCGGAGTGCCCACTCCTCATCTCTCAAGTCTGTGTGCCACCTGGCTGCCAAGGGATACTTCTTTTGTGATCGTGTCCCTTAGGTGTCCTAAAAATTGTCTACCCAAGGTTCAACCTCCTTTGTGTGTTATCTCAGCCCTTTACAATCAGTCCTAAATCCATCCTTACAGCCTGACCTTATTCCCATTCCGCCCTTCCCCTCCCCACCCAACCACACACGCCCAAACTCTGTCGATTCAAATTCTGGTCATTCCACAAATACATCACAGAATTCTCAAGCTTCTGTGTTGTCAGGGTGTCTCCTTTACTTAGGCAATACCTCCTTGGAGATCCAGTTCTGAGGTCATCTCTTCTGTGACCTCCCTTGACTCTCAGAGGGCAGAGCTAGTTATACCTTCCTCACTGCTTCCCGGGCACTTTGCTTTTCAAGGTTGTTTTTCCAAAAATGTTACTTAAAAATTTTTTTTTCACAAATAACACATAGATACGTTCTCACAGTAGATTCAAATATTTAAAATTATGCCAACACTCCCTTCGTTGTTTCTCCCAATTCCAGTCCCCTCCACAGGGATGAGTATCCTGCCAGACATATTTCTATGAGTTTACATCTATCCATCCATCTACAGAAATAGTCTTTCATCCTCCACAAATGGTACCCTGCCTTCTGTATTGTGCTGCAGCTCATGTTCAAAGAGCTTTCTTTGACTTTATTTTCCAGTCCTAATATTACTTTTTTTTCTTTGCAATCACCCTCCCCCAAGAAATAAACTTCTTTTGTCAATTTTATTTCTTATATAACAAACATGTATACATCACTTACTTTGTGCCAAGCACGTTGTGACTCGAAGCCCATGCAATCCTCATGACAACCTATGACATAGATTTGATATTATACATTGTTCAGATGAGAAGACTACAGTACAGAGAGATTAAATAATTTATCTAGTTGCATTCCTAGTAAGTAGTGTAGCCAGGATTGGGACTCCAGAAGTCTGGTTCCAGAGTCTGTGCCCCCACTGCTATACTATATCACCATGTTACCTCTCCTCTGTTCTTCAAATATGTCTGCTGACACTATTTGTGTCTGTTGAGTAGGGCATCCCAGTCCCAGGACACTTTTGGAAACGACAATCACTTTTTTGTTTGTTTCCAACCACTTTAAATCTCTGAGATTTCTTGTCCTTTTTTTTCAGTGAAAACATTCTTCATTGGTAAGCAGATACTTAAAAGTTTACAGTGATGCAATTGTAGATTAATGATACCAAAAAACATATATATATATAGCTTACCAAGGGATATTATTAGGGTGATGGAAATGTTCTAAAACTGGATTGTTGTAGTGGTTGTACAACTGTAACGTGTACTAAAAATCACTGAATTGTGCATGCATTTAAATGGGTGAATTTATGGCATGTGAATCATACATCAATAAAGTTGAGTATGAAAATTATGAAGAGAAAAAAAAGTTTACAGTGACTACATCAATAGAAAAATTCAGGAAAATGACTCTAAGTGAAAAAGAACACTACATAGCTCCTGTGAAGGTTTTGTTCATCTCTTCTGGATATTGAATTTCTCTCCCCATGTAAACTTCTATATTTTGGAAGACTTACATAGAAAAATGGCAGTAACTTTTGTGTGTGTATCTATAGGCACTCCACCCAACTGATAAAAATAAAACTACAAGAATAAAATTTCAAATAATTTTACAGAGTTTTGTTCATTTTTTCCTGTTCTGTTTATCTAAACCAGAGCCTTTTATTTAATGTTAATTTATTTCAATAAATGATTTCCTTAGGAAGCAGCTTTTGCTCCTGTGAAATGTAATTTATTCCCGATACTCTTTTTGAATTAGGACTGACTGTTATTTTTGTATTATCCAAGTTATTTTCAGTAAGTCAAAAGAAGCAAGTCTTCCTATCCTGAAGAAGGATATCCTCAGGAATAATCTTACTTGATATTATGACACCGAGAAAAACTCTTCTCTGTAGTGGTGGGATCAAAAGCTCTGGGAGCACTCCCAGGATTAATCCCCTAGCACAGGTAAATTCCCTTCCTTGAAATAATCAGAGCCCCTGAAGAAGGTGGATTTTGAATCTCCTATTAGCATATTCGAGTCAATAAGCAGGGAGTAGGCATAATAGACTTTTCTCAGTACCTGGAAGTGGGGGGCTGCTGTGACAAATACCTAAAAATGTAGAAGTGGCTTGGGAATTGGACAATGGGTACAGGCTGGGAAGAATTTTGAGGAGTATAACAGGAAGAGCCAGGATTACTTTGAAAAGATTGTTAGTAGATGTACGGATGTTAATGCCAGTGAGAGCTCAAAGGAAGTTAAGGAGCATAGCGGACAATACCTAAATTTAAAGACTATCTAAGTCATTGTGAAATGACTGTTAGTAGAAATAAGGACATTAAAGTCACTTCCAGTGATAGCTCAGAAGGAAATGAGGGTCATGTACTGGAAACTAGAGGAAAAGGGATTCTTTTTATACAGTGGTAAGAAGCTTGGCTGAATTGTGTCCTGCAATTATGTGGAAAGCAAGAAGTTGTAAGAGACTAACTTAGATATTTAGCTGAGGAGATTTCCAAGCCCAGTGTGGAAGGTGTGGCATGCTTTCTTCTTGCTGATTATAGCAAGATGTGAGAGGAGGTAGATCAATTGAGGAAAAAACTGTTAAATAGAAAGAAATTAGAACTTGACATTTTGGGAAATTCTCAGCGTATCCATCACAAGATGCTAAAATAAGAGACTGACCATCAGGAAATCCTGCTCTAGAGAAAGAGATGAGGGTGCAGCGATACAACCTTCTGCTAATATCTCAGAAATACCAGAAGATTTGAGTATTCAGTCACACAAAAAGCTCTTTGAAGAATTTAAGGTTGTGGTTCACAGATCGCCTCATAAAAAGCCAGACATAGGGATGGGATTATCTAGGAAAGATTGGTGGAGAAGCTTCCTGTCTACCATGACATACACAGGAGACCCACAAGTTTCTTGAGAATGTTAAACCAGCAGAAACACTACCATCTTAGATTGAAAGGGATAGAGTATAAAATTAAAGAAGGTGATTTGGACCCCCCAAAATCCTACAGTCAAGAATCAAGCTGATAAAACTGCTCAGCTACAAACATGTGCCACCTTTCATGGAAAAGGAAATATGACCCTGAGAGGGTGTCACAAGCCCAAAGGATGGGGCTGTGAACTACTTAATCCCAGGCCTAAAAACCTAATGAATGTGGTGTGGCTGCCTGGATTTCTAAATTTCTTGGGAATGGTAGATCCTTTTTTCACTCTATTTTCTGCTTTTTGATGGGACTATCTGTAACTGTCTGTGCTTGTCTTACAATTATATTTGGAGTAGATAATTTGTTTTGTAGGTTCACAGGTGCATAGATGGAGAGGAATTGTACTACAGAAATCATACCAAAACCCTCACCCATACTTGACTTAGATAATTTAAATGATGAGATTTAGGACTTTTAAACTGGTGAAATACAGATAGAATTTCTGACTTTGAGTTGATGCTCTAATGGGTTGAAACTTTTAAACACCTTTGGATAGGGTGAATTTATTTGGAATGGATGTAGATCTGGGGCAAAGATGGACTGTGGCAAGCAGAATAATGGCCTTCCAAAAAATTTTATGTCCCAACTCTAGAATTTGTGAATATGTTATCCTATGTAGTAAAAGGAACTTTGTAGATATGATTAAATCAAGCAAATTGAGATGAGATTATCCTGGGTTATCTAGGCAGGCTACATGTAATCACAAGGGTCCTTATAAAAGGGGAGAAAGAAAATCAAAGTTTGGTAGTACACGATGTAGAGAGAGAAGTAGAGTTTGGAGAGATATGGCCATGATCCAAGGGGTGCCGGTATCCCATGCAAGTTGAACAGGCAAAGGACAGATTCTCCCCTGGAGCCTCCATAAGGAACCTGGGTTATGTTACTTTACATGGCAAAGGCAATTTTGCAGAGGTGGTTAAGGGTACTACCTATTTTAAGATGGGGGAGGTAATCTTGAATTATCTGCTGGGCCAATCTAATCACATGAGTCCTTTAACAGAGAATGAGAACGTTTTCTGGATGTTGTAAGTGACACAGGATGACAGACGAAGGGTCAGAGAAGTGCAACGTTGTTGGCTTTGAAGACTGAGAAAGGGACCACAAACCAAGGAAAGCAGGCAGCCTCGAGAAGCTGGAAAGGATTTTCTGTTAGAGCCTCCTGAAAGGAGTACAGTCCTGCTATCTCCTTGACTGCAGCCCAGCAAGACCCCTGTTGAACTTCCATGGATTTACAAAGTCATGAATCTGTGTTACTTTAAGCCACTAAACAGTGTAGTAATTTGTTATGGCAGTGTGAAAATTAATAAAGGAAACCACATTCAAGTGGAGTTTGGAGACTAGAAGGGGGAGCCAAACAACTGCAACTCAATTACAGGAAGAATTGTTAATTATAGACACAACAGAAGAATCATCAACAGGAAAGGATCATCAATTACAGGCCCCAACAGAGAAAGATGTACATTACGTCTCCTACAAGAAACTGACTACCCCCCAGCTCAGCCAATGAGAAACCTTCAACATCCTGAACTCTTTCTTTCAGTGGACTTTAGTTCAAAACAACCCTTCCCAACTTCCTCCTTGTTCAATGTTCCTCTTCTTTGTTTATGGCACTTACCTGTGGTTTTGCCTTATGTTGCTTAGTGTTTAGTATATATAGTGGGCCCCCTAGAAAAACGTATTGAATGAATAAATAAATGTGATCAAATCAGGCTCCGGAAGGGATTATAATTACTTGATTTTAAAGTCCTGCTTACCATATCTTCCCAAGGATTGCTGACCTTTATGTCTTTTTGTTTCTAGTTTACGATGGTCACGACTCATAAACTACAATGCCAAACTGTACTTTTGTATACTAGCAATTCTGTTATTCCTGATAAACCCATTTTTCTGGTAAAATAACTGGCAGTTTTACTTTTAAGGATAACAGCAGCAATAGGAAACTAATAACTACGAGTAGTGACCAAAGATGAAGTGGTATCTGGGAGGAAAAAGTGTTTTTGTCATTCCTGATGCAGCCGGAATCATTCAGGAAATAATTGGCTTTAGCCAAAATGCAAATGTTTAGGCTGGTCATTCTTCAGATCCAGTATGTATGACAAAATACATTGCTGAATCTCTCCACTAATTTTGTCCTGGTGTAGCATATACTCAGGGTTGAGCAGTTAGAACAGTGTTTAGTATATATAGTGGACCCCCTAGAAAAATGTATTGAATGAATAAATAAATGTGGTCAAGATAGGCTCTGGGAGGGATTGTAATTACTCGATTTTAAAGTCCTGCTTACCATATCTTCCCAAGGATTGCTGACCTTTATATCTTTTTGTTTCTAGTTTAAGATGGTCACGACTCGATAAACTACAATGCCAAACTGTACTTTTGTATACTAGCAATGTAGCTAAGTAAAAAGGATGCAAAAAATCTTAATTGTAGAAATAATTATTTCTACATGTATGATTAAACCATTCCAAAGTCAGAAGATAGATACTTTTTAATATACATTATGTAAAAATGTTCAATTTATAGCCAGAGACGGGTAAGATTCCTCAAGGGAGGAACAACCTAAGACAGGCACAGTCGCAGGGGGGCCATCAGGTGAGAAACTGGGGATCAACAGAGGTGAGGCTTAGAACCCCACCCCCCCTGTTTTGAGAGAAATCTTCTGCATCCATGGATGTTTTGTTGCCTTTGTCTAGCTTGGATTAATACTTAGTCTACAGGCACACACCTGATCATCTACATTTGCCCTCTTACAGCACTAAACTATGTTTTCTACCTTTATCTTGCATCTACCTACCACTTCAGCATTTTATTAAAAATAATAATAATAATAATAACAACAATAATAAGGGAGAAATGTGGGATTCACATATAAATCAAGTATAAAAATCAAACGAATATTCATATTTGACCTGATTGTTTATAGTTCACGATGCATAATCAAAACTGAAAGTTTCTGTGATGACTGCCCTTGCACTGTTCACCATGTAAGAACTTATTCACTATGTAAGAATTTGTTCGCCATGTAAAAACTTGTTCGTTATGCTTCAGAAGATTGGAGACTGTTGAGAACTAGGCTTGGGGTTGATTAATGATTGTGCATTGACTCCCCTATACAGAATTTTATTGTTGTTAACAACCATTTGATCAATAAATATGAGAGATGCCCTCTCAAAAAAAAAAAGTTCAACTTATTTGCTAAAAAGATTTCTTAATGGCTATTCATTAATGCAGCCTCAAGAAACCTTAGTGCAAATTCTACCAAGTGCATTTATCAGAAAGGGGTTTTGTTCATTTTCATGCAAACAAATGTTGTTACATTAAACTGAACAGGTAACAAATTGGTTTGCCTGGATATTTAAAAGCTGTCAACATAAGCCAGCCCTGCAACTAAAACCTCAAACATATTTATCTCAAAATCTATCCCTAGTCCAGATATATCTACACTAAGACTGAAAGACAGAATAAGAATAAAACCAAAATGCAACTGTGAAAGTAATAAAAATAATTTGATGGTTTTTACACTGGAAATATTTTCCTTATAAATAAGGCACATTATCTTTCCCACCTGCTATTACATGGATAGGAGCAATATCATTTTCTGGAATACCATAGTATTAAGAGTACCTGCTTCTTGTACCAGGCTTTCATCAGTTAGCTCTCTGTTTGGAAATTAAGTCACAAGATGAAGTCAAGAGTTGCAAATTCAGGACTGTATGATAGATAAAGTCCCCAGCATCCAGGATCCTGGGTATACTACTGAACCTTTGTATCAAATAACTCTCATTCGCTAACTTTATTTGAATTTTTGTCCTTGGCACTGAATTATCAATAAGAATAATTGCTTTAAGTATTGACGACTTATTCTCCTCTTCTGGGGAGGAAGTTTTACTGGGCTTTCAAGTTTTTGCCTTTCTTCACTAAAAGCCTTGAACCTTATTCTAGGTTTTATGTATTCTTGATCTTGATGATCTCTCATATCCAAATTCACTTGGCCACCATGAACCAGTTGCTGAAGCTCCAGGGGAGTCTCCTTTGAAATCTTCTGCCAGCAATAATGCCACTCCAAAGGATTTCTAACGTAAGTTGCTGTATTTCAGCCACACATGCATACTACTCTTAACAGACTCCAGAAACTGAGCATTTGTTGGGTCACTGTTAAAGTTTCAATTCTCCATCATCAAAACTGAAACTGTTGCTCCACAGTTGAAGCAAAATCTGAACATCTTGCAGCTGATTTTCGCCATAGATGAATCCAGACGGTTCACAAAAGGAACAACCCATTCTGTACCCTCCACATATAAATGACTTAATTTGTCATCACTACAACTCGTGGTTTCATTCAGAGGGACAGCTTCAGGTTCCCTTGCCTCTTTGAAATGTTCATTCATGATTTTTCCAGTTGAAGGTCAAATTATACATAATCCACTGTACACACGTTCACTTAAACAGAACCTGAAAATGGAGTATCGTGGCAGTCAGCTCTTAACCAAAGCAGAAAAACCTTTGAGGGCATGTTCATGCATTTTTAAAGATGGTCATTTTAGGCCTGTCAGATTTAGAAGATTCACATTTCACTTCATATCATTCTGCCAAGGCCAGTTTATTTCTTGATATGTCATCACTTTGGCTGTTTTCAGGTTTCTTTGCAAGGTCTTCACATTCTTACTAAATTCAGCAAATTCTGCATGCTCGGGGGCCTCTGCCCTGAAGACCTGTGCTCCTACCCTGCATGCTAGGTGCTGCTCTCACCATCTTCTTCCAGCTCCCAGGCCTCTTATCCTTTAATATTTCTTTCTTCCTCCTTCTCTCTGTTTCTTTCTGTGTGTGTGTGTATGGGTGCGTGTGTGCACCTCGTACTCTAGTTCAGATTTATTAAATCCCTTTGCTCACCATTGCTTTTTACCTCTCATTCCTTCATCTGGGATTCATTTTTCTTAGTGCTGACCTATCCTCTTTTATTACTTATTTCAGAGTAAGTCTGTAGGTGATACTCTTTTCGGAGTATCCCTCAACTGAAACTCTTTCTTATTTTCACAATTCAATGATGGTTGTGCTATACTGTACACAGTCTAGAGTTCAAAGATATTTTTCTCTGAACTTTAAAAGGTGTTTGCCCTTTTCTTCTTGTACCTTGTTTTTCAATGAGACTTTCTGTCAGAATGAGTCTCATACCTTTCCCCTCCCCACTCTGTTGGAGGTTCTCAGGATTTCCTCCTCACCTGGGATCTGCAGTTGCATCATAATAGGTCTGCATGTTAGTTTTAAAAAAGGATTCCAGTTAGCATTTGGCGGGCCCTTTCCATTGGAAGATTCGTGGTTTTCTTCAACTCTGGCATATTTTCTTCTTTTATTTATTTGAAGCTGCCTCTGTATGGATAAAATGGAAGTTCTTGTGGCCAGGATTCTCACCTGCCCCTGGCTGACTAACTAGCTCACTGCACACCTGTGAGCAATACATGGCTGTTGACTCTATATAAAGAGCTCCGCCCAGTGCTCTGGGCGCAACATGGTGGCAGGGCTGCAGGAGAGCAGAGGCTGGAGTGGTGGCAGCGCCAAGGACAGAGACCTAGAGGATGGCTGTGTGGGACGACTGTGCAGACAGAGGGGCCCAGAGGCAGAGACTGGCTTGCTGCATACAGACTCTCTGAGTGAACAGGATTCTAGTGACTGACCTGCCACCTGGAAATAAAGTTGGGTATAACCCTTTCACCCCAAGAACATTTTGCTGTCAATTTCTTTGGTCACATTGAATCCATAGTGAACTTGCCCCGGGCTGAGACCCATTGGCAAGACACTCTCATATTTTATTTTTTACTTCAGAACTTTTATTAGCTGATATTGAAAGTTTTTTACTGGTCCTCTGCCTATCTTAGCTTTTTCTTTTAATGACTACTTCCCATATTTTGTCTTGTAATATGTGATAGGAAAACATATTTGCCCAATCCTCCAGGCCACACATGTACCCTTTAGCTGTGTGTTCTATTGAGGGGTTTTTGTTGTTTCATAATCTGTTCAATTTTTCCACGGATTTTGTTTTTTAATGAATGTGATATCCTTTTGCATCCAAGAATGTTATAATTATTCTGAAGTCCTGTTCTTGTTCTTTGAGCTATTTCACTCTTCTAGAGTTTGGATTTGACAGCTCTTACAAGATGTTGTCTTTCTCCTAATGTTTGGTAATTATTGGCTGGAAGCTGATCTTTTATCTGAGATTCCTTGTTAGACTGCTTGTTCTCTCCATTTGTGTACTCCTTAGCAAAAAGGGGAAGAAATAATGCCGTGGTGTATATCATAACCTACTGCAGTAACTGTATAGTTGGGTGGGGGATATCAAGAAGAAAAGCTAAGAATATGGCTTCTGAGAAATGCCTGGCCTTAACACTTGGGTTATCTAAAATAAAGACCTGATTTATGGTCTGTAGAGCAAACATGGTACGTATGTCTGCTTTATGATGGAATAGTTTTACAAAGTTACCTTGTGCCTAGGTAATGACAAAGAAATACCCTGTACCATCAGTTTCCACATGTACTAATCTGTAGAATGTAACTATTGACATCCTGATTTATAGCCTTTGTTAGAAAGTGTATGTACCCTTATAAGAAATTTCCCTTCTCCAGAGCACTTGTTTCCTATGGAAGGGCTATGTTTCCTGGGCAGCTGACCAAAACCTGGGCTCAAATAAAACTCTAGTAACTTTTTTGGGAGTTTTAGTCTAGGATTTTCTTTTCATCAACAGTGGTGTTATCGGGCAGCTGCATCTGGGGTGGTCTGTCCCTGTGCACTGTTTTGAGATGTTAGCCCAGATGGGGAAGGGTTCTTAACACTGAGAAAGAATTCTCGACCAGGTGTAAGGAGTGTAGGTAAGGAGGGAAACCAATAAAGTGAGAGTAGCAGCAAAGGGCAGCAGCTGTGCAGGCGGTAGAGCACAAGGAAGAACAGAGGGAGGAAAGGAAGCTCACTGAACTCCTCAGCATAGAGCAGATCCCTTGCATCCACGGTCATCTGACATCCAGTGCCACTTGAATCTGTATGGCATAGGAACTAAGCCCCTACCACCCCAGGATTTGGGGGAGCTGCAGAGCACTGGATGGAGTGAGATTATGTTCTGAGAACTTCCCAAAAGCAAAGAAAGGAGATTTTTGAGAAGGCCAATAAAGAGCGTGATGGTACAGCTGCAGCCTTGCCCAGGTCACCCAGGTGACGGGAACTCGCAAGCTCAAATCAGAGATCTCAATAGCCCTTCCCTACTTGTCTGAAGTAGAATAGAGTGGAGACTAGTGCTTAAGTCTAGAAAATTGAATGAAATAGTGAAGTAACAAAGATGCTTACCAATGGAAGAGTGCAGAGATAAAACGCAGTAAGTTGAGCAGTGAGAAGTCTTTATTTAAGACATAATACACCCTCAAAGAAAGGGGGAGTGCAGACAGCCTCAGAAAGGAGGCATATTATATTGCCAATGGATTTCAGCCCCAGACAAGTTTACTATGGATTCAATGAGATCAAAGAAATGACAGTGGAATGTTCTTGGGGTGAATGGGTTTATACCCAACTTTATTTCCACGGTGGCAGATCAGCCACTAGAATCCCGTCCACTCAGAGTGAGTCTGTGTGCAGCAAGCAGGTCTCTTCCTCTGGGCCTCTCTGTCCCCGCAGCTGTCTGTCTCTATCCTTGGCGCTCCTGCCTCTGGTCTCCCGCAGACTTGCAGCTGTGCCACCATGTCACCCAGAGCACTGGGTAGGGCTTTTTATATACAGTCAATAACAATGTTTTACCCACACATGTGTAGTGAGCTAGCTGACCAGGGCCAGGTGAGAATCCTGGCCATAGGAACCTTTACTTTATCCACACATGCTTGAGAGCTTAGGATTCTTCTAAGGCTTTCAAGAATGGGGCAAAGGTGTGTGTGTGTGTGTGTATGTATGAGTGACATGTAGGCTTGACATGTGGTATCAGGATATATGTATCTCCAGTGAGAGACATGATGTCACCAACCATAGTCAATCCTCTAGATATTCTGTAAGATAAATTTAACACAAGGAATTTCTTGATCCTGTTCTTCTCCAAGACAGTGGTTGCTTTCAAGCAGTGGGACATACCATTTAGGACAACCTGCTCTGCCTTAAGATAGGGTAGGTCATTGGCTGATTACCATAAAATATGTCAGGGGAATCTTACCTCCTAACTTCCTGGTTTTTAAAACGGAATCTTAGCCTTAAGGTGGAGACCTATTCCTACTATACTATTTATATCTCAGCATTTTTCATCACAGGCAGGAAATATTAATCATGATGCTTGTCCCATGTCCCTGCCCTACCTCCGTGTAGTATTTTGGCAGCTTATCTTCTGCAAGTGGGTGCTTCCCTTCCTCCTAGGTGTCACCAGCCACTGGGAACACTGTCCTTTCTTTCCATCTAATGATCTCATATCCACCATTCCCTCCTGGAGGCAGATACTCCTGCAGGTATTCCTTGGCCTCAGGAGACAAGAAGAGGTTGTGTTTGGAGTGGTCGACATGCTTGGTGCGCCTGCTGTGGCACCCTGAACAATCAGTGCCCTGCTGGCAACTCCTGAGCCCAGGAGCTGTGCACATTTTGGGCTGTGGTTTTCTTCTCTGACCAGTTCCCACCTGTCATCTTCCTTTCAGGGATTCCTCATGGTTTCTGCTCTGCCAATGTTTCTCCTTTTTGTCCACAGTGATTACAAAGTTGTTTACTTATTTATATATATTTTCTCTGTTATTTCTAACAGAGGCTGCAGCATGCCTTCAGTGAGCAGCCTTGGATTGCAACTATCTCCCATAACACTGTCTCTCCCATAACATCCAACATGTTTGTGATACGTGAAATAATGATTCCCTTCACCAAAGATGTCTTCATCCTAATTCCCAGAACCTGTGTAAATGTTGTATTACATAGCAAGGGAGAATTAAGACTGAAGATGGAATTAAAGTTGTTAATCAACTGAGTTTAAAATATGGAGATTATTTTAGAATAGCTGGGTGGGTACAATATAAACACAAGGGTCTTTAAATGTGAAGGAGGGAGGCAGAAAAGTGAATGTCAGAGTGATTGATGTAAGGAAAACTCAACTGTCCTTTGCTATTGTGAGGATAGAAGGTGGGCAGCCTCTCAAAGCTAGAAAAGACAGGGGAACAGATTGTCCCATGGAGCCTCTGGAGAGGAATGCAATCCTGCTGACACCTTAAATTTAGCCTAGTGAGATCCATTTTGGACTTATGACCTTCCGATAATATAATAAATGTGTGTTGTTTAAAGCAACTAAGTTCAGTGTAACTTTTTACGGCATCAATAGGAAGCGAACACAATGCTGAAATGTGATTGTTGGGATCTGTCCTATCACACTGCCAGCTTCTTGAGAACAAGAGCCACACTGTTGTCTCCCTTATTTACTGGAATCCAGCACAGAATCTGGTATACAGTCAGGGTTCAGTAAATATTTGCTGAACGAATGAAAGAGTGAAAGGCTGCTCTAACTTTGAGGTTTTACAGAGGCTCTGACATTCCAAAGCAGCCTTTCCTCTTCCCCAGCCCTGGGGACCCTAAGCACTTCGGTCGCACTTCTCTTGCTTCCTTCCTCCCCACCCCCCAACCCCACCATGTTTCACATTGCAGGTCTATTTGCTATGCCATTTGCAACTTCCTCCCTTGCTGTGGACCATTCCCCCTCTTCCCAGTCCTGCGTGCAGGGAGAACTGAAATGGAAGCCCCGTGTCATGTACACAGCTGACTTTGCCAACTGCCCTTGTGGGTTATGCCTGAAACGGTGATTCGTTATTCCTCTCCTCTCTTCGCTATAGCCCCATATTCTACTCATTTCCTATCGGGGCTTCTGCTCTTTTCCAACCAGCCTGAAACGGGGTTTGTAGTCTTCATCTCATCTTTTCCTCTTTGTGTTCTGCACCAAGCACATCTTTCTTATAGCCCGTCTTAACCCCTTCTCAGATGATTCCCTGGGTTGCCGAGATAGGCAATGAAAAGAAAGGCGCCTTCCCATGACCTCAGGTTTACTATAAAGCCGCTCAGGGAATTCCTCAGTTAATATCGTGCAGAAAACTGCCAAGTGCTTTCAGGCTGGGAGACCACAGCTGCTGCTGGGTCACTGGAATATTGTTATTTTGTTGCTTCCTTTTCGGTCAGCCATTCTCCGGTCTTGGCTTCTCTTATTTCGCATTGAGCTTGGCTACTGCTTCTCTGGCTTTCCCTCCATGTGCCTCAAGTTCAGTCTGTCCTGGAACCAGGCTCTGGTGGGCTTGCTCGGTCATGGTCTAACACAGAGGCCTCATGTCAGGCCTTCTCCAGTGCTGCTGATTTGTCCCATATGTTTGATCCTGGTGACTGGGCCAGTTCCTGGGCTAGTCATTTGTGGCTAGGTCTGTAGCAGATACAATGTGTGGTAACTTATGTAGAAAGAACTGCCTCTGACCACTCAATCCCAGGTTGTGGGCACCAGGTACAGGGAGTCCTATCTAGTAGAAACTCTTTTACCAAAACTCTATTTTTACAGGTAGTAGTCACACCTCCTCATTCTCTTCCATTTGTCCTTTCCCACTCCATGAAAATAGTAATTGAAACAAGCAGATCATCCAGTTTCACCCTCTGCACCCACAACCCAATTTCAAGTGTGAAATTTTCATTTTGGAGGCATCCCTGGGTCTCGGCCACCCAATCTGCTGTAGGAGGCTGTAGCACCACAGCAGAGGGGTCCAGATCCAGGACAATGGCTCCTGTCCTAAGATGAACTATTATTTTTGTTCCTCTATGGGCAATAATCCAGGGGCTCGCATGCTCCAAGGTATCAGAAACAAGCAGGATACTGAGTCTGTATTCTCTGGTAGCTGATTTTCTCATTTTTAAATGAAGATACACTTTCTTCCCTTTTTTCCATTCCTGCTGCCAAAGCTAGTAACTAGTTCACCTTTCCTTACTCCTTTCATCACAAGCATTTTGGAGAGGCTACCCAGGGAGCATAGGGGTGTCAGGGAAGCTCCCAGTGGCAGCTGCTTTTAACTTACACTTCCGCTCACACAGTGATGTGGGGGTGGAGCCTGAGGGAGACGAAGCGTGCCTCTCCAGTACCAGATCCAGCACTGTGCCGGGAGGTCCTGGTCAAGTGCTTGGAAAGGCCAGCTGAGCATTTCTGATTTCAGGCAGAATGTTACTCTTGGAGAATAAAACTCAGAAAAGTGTTTATAAGTTAAGAGCATGATATCATAGCATTTCTTTAAGAAACACAATTTCATTCATGGTAATATGAGATGATGCAATAGCAGGCATATATGTTATATACTTTCTAAAGACAGATCTTTTTTGAAATGGCATTGCATGCCTTTTTAATAAAGATAATAATTCTTTAAGCAGTGAATTTGACCTTCAATCTTTATGGTGTCCTTAGACTTAAATTAAAAAATAAGTTTAGCTCTTTAATCTTTCTAGAACTTAATGAGTATGGTGTGAGGGAAGGAACTTAGCTTTTTCCAGATAGACAGCTCAAGGTCCCAAAAACTACTGAACAACTCATTATTTATATCATTAAATTTTATGTATAGCAAAAAGAAATTCCCATGTAGTCATGGTAATTTCTGTACTGTTTCATTAATCTATCAATACAGGCATACCTCAGAGACATTGTGGATTTGGCTCCTGACTACTGCAATAAAGCAAATACTGCAAAAAAAATTAAGTCAAATGAATTTTTTGGTCTCCAGTGAGTATAAAAGTCATGTTCACACTATGTTGTAGTCTATTAAGTATGCAATAGCATTGTCTAAAAAAATAATGCACGTAGATTAATTAAAAACTTTTATGGTTAAAAAGTGCTAACCATCATCTGTGCTTTCAGCAAGTCTCAATCCCTGATCACAGATCACCCTAACAAATGTAATAACAATGAAAAAGTCTGAAATATTGTGAGAATTACCAAAATGTGACACAAAGACACAAAATGTGCAAATTGCTGTTGGAAAAATGGTGCTGGAAGACTTGCTCAATGCATGGTTGCCCCAAACCTTCAAATTGTAAAAAAATTCCACAGTTATCTGTGAAATGCATAAAACAAAGCATGCCTGTGTTCGTCTATCTCTGTGTCAGTATCATGCTGGTTTGGTTACTGTGACTTGATAGAACATTTTGCTATCTTGTAGGGCAAGGCCCCTTTTAGTGCCTCGTGTTCTTTTCCTCCGACTGTCTTGTCTGTGTTCATGTGTTTAGTCTTCCAGAGGCATTTGAGAATCAACTTAAGTTCCAAAACCTTCCCATTGGGATTCTGATGGGAATTGCATTAAATTGACATAATATTGAATCTTCAGGAGCATGATGTCTTTTCATTTACTCAGGTAATTTTTAATGTCCTTAACAGTTCTCTGGTTTTCTTCATATAGATCTGGCATATTTCTCAAGATGTATTAGATATATTATCTTTTTTTTTTCTGTTATAGTGAATGGGATAATTTTTTTCCTTTTCACACTTTTATTTTTAAGAAGGTTTTTATCTTAGTCAAGGTTCTAATGGCAGCAATTTATGGAAACACTCTTAGGCGAAAAAAGGGGCGGAGGGATTCTTTGGAAGTTTGCCAAATCCTGCAGGCTAAGGGCAGAAAGGGGAGTGGGCCTCACAAGGGGGCTGGAAACAAGAACTGCTTAGTCTTCTGTTGCTTCTCTCAGTGCATGTTTTTTCTCTCTCTCTGTAGTCCAGCTTTCTTTGCTGCTCTCTTTGTCCCGCTTTCCATCTCTGGGAAGCTGGGGCATGTAGAACAAATCTGGCTACAGGTGCTTCCCATATGAATGGAGCAATTCTCAGAAACGCTCTGTGGGCTGGGGAGACACCCCTGAAACAGATTTCAAGGACTGCAAAATCTGGACCTTTAAATGAATCTCTTTTTGGGTTACACTTAACAGTAACAGTATGGAGAATCTCTCTCTTCAGTCCCGGATGACTGATAAACAGGGATGGATAATCATCACTGTTTTGCATTTAATAAAAATATATTGAGCCCCTACTCTTTATTTACATTGTATATTGCTTCACTGTTCACGTGCTTGCACTACTTCACTGCTTTTGACTTTTATAACATAGTATGCCATGAGCGCAAAATTGTATGGTTTAGGGGTACAGATTGCCATTACAAATATTTCGTCTTTAGAAAATAAAAGAGCCTTCAAATTTTGAAACTTGGGATAAAGATGACTGTGGCCCTACTCCTACTGTCAACTGGCTTAGGATTCACTTTTTCACGTGTAGAAAAGGTATTGCACTAAAGAAAAAAAAAAAAACCAGCCCTCCCTGAAAATCAAATTCTGTTAAAAAGACATTTTTTTCTTTACTTAGTTTAGTTCAGTAGTTGACATTTTTTGACCAGAAGCCAGGTGAAAGCCAGGTGAAATGAGAACCAAGAAACTTTGGCATTCTTGGTGCAATCGGTTATTAATTGAATGACCTTCACAAGTAACCTAGCCTCTGTAAACTCGTTTTCTCATTTTCAAATGCGGAATAATAACAACTTTTAGATTCAGGTGTTATGAGACGAAACAGTAAAAACAAAGGGCTGGGTATTAGTGGAGCGTTACCAATCGCAGTAAGAGTCTGAAATTAATTGCTCAGGGAAAAAGCAAAAATGAGTTTGGAGTAAGATTTTTAAAAATCGTCACAGGGACTCCAGGGATGACACCTCCGCCAGCCTCAGCTCTTTCAATAGATACCGAGAAACTCCTTTCTTAGGCTGGAAAACGGGTGTTTGCTATGGACGACGTCTTTCCCTCAGTTAAGAGAAAATCCCCTTTCTCCAATCTTTGCTTCCCTGCCAATTATGCAAACGAGTCAGGTTTTCCTCAAATGCCTTGGAGGGGCCGCGGCGAGCCGAGCGGGCGTTCTAAGAAGTGCCCGGCCCACAGAGGGGAGGGGTGCTGCGAGCCCAGCTCCGCAGCTGAGGTCTAGGCCCTGGCAGCCCGTACCGCGGAGGGACCGCCCCAACGCGAAACATGCCGGCACCGCCCCGATCCGACACGTAAGCACGACTTAGGGCGTGGTTACTGGCAGCGGAGGCGTGCTTTCCGGTGGTCACCCCTGTTCACCTTACTTCCGGGGTAGGACTTCCTGTCCTCCTTTGAAAGGCGCCGTGCTTCAGAGGTGGTGGGAAGACAGCACAATAGGGTTAGTTCGGCTGATCAGCCTTATGCTCCTCGAAAGGGCACCCGGAAGAACGCTTTTCCTCACTCTTTTTTTTTTTGTCTTTTCTTCCAGCGAGGGCTCGGTTTACGCGGACGTCCTGGGCTTTTTATACTACCACCCACCTGAGGGTCTTCCGCTTCCTCTTTCCCCAGGCTCCGTCCCCAGCGTCCTGTAGCCATGACGACCGCGCGGCGCGATTCTGTGGTTTGGAAGCTCGCAGGACTGCTGCGGGAGTCTGGTGAGTGGACTGGGGCTCGGGTGGAGATGCTCCCCACTTTACAGAGACACGCCCCCTTAGCAGTGACAGAGTTACAGCTGTTTCAGGTCGTAAGGGTGCTGTTCAAGGTCGGAAGGTTTCGGTGTCAAGGAATTCATTTCTTTTCGCCTCCTGGGTTTGATTTAGTGCCATTGCCTTCAGTGTCCTTCGTCTTTGACAGTCTCAACAACCCTTAGCTATTCTTCGAGGCCAGATTCCAGTGTCACTTCCTCTTTTGCGTTCTCTGGTACTCTAAGGGGGAAGTGATTTTTACTTGGTTCTGAGTCGCTGAGACCAGGTCCCGGTCATAATCACTATTGGGTGGCAAAGAACTTAGTGTAGTTAAAAGCATGAAAAGACTCACCTGGGTTGGAATTCCAACTCTGTCTCAAATTTGGCCAAGTTATTTAAACTTTCTGAGCCTCAGTTTTCCTCACTAGCAAAATGGAATAATGTTTGTATTTAAATTAAAATACAATTGTTGTGGGGATTAACTTTAATTCATGTAAAGCATTTAGTACAGTGTTTGCATATACAGTAAGTGCTCAAAATTGATAGCTGTCATTACTATAATTTCTTCCCTCAATGCCTGGTCTCAGTGGAGCCAACGGTAGTTGTTCACTATGTGGTTGGCATTGGTTGTGGTAGAACAAGCCTTGACCTTGAGATCAGGCAGAAGTAGCAACTTTCTACCACCTATATGCTCTCAGTTAAATATCCTCAACCTCTCTGAGCCCCAATTCCCTTATCTGTACAAAACAGCTAACAGTGCTTCTCTTTAGATTCTGATAAAGTTTAAAAGAGGTAACAAAGTTGTCTGCCACATATTACCCAATTAATATTAGCTGCCTTCCATCACTCTGCACTTCCACTGATGGTATCTGTAGAATCTCTCTTTATAGCAGTTTTTACTTTCTGGCTTGTTTTATTAACTGTGCACATATCTCCTCTTCTAGACTTGGAGGCTCTTACAGGGTGCTAAGAGTCCTTGAGCCATGTCTGTGTCTATTATCATTGTTTAGTACATAGAAAATCTTTCATGTAAGGTTGCAGAATTTGTTTTATTATTTATTCAGCAAAAATCTGACTTGGCTTCAGGGGTTGGCGTGATGGGACGTATGTGTTTATGACTATAAAGACAGAGAGGTCTTTATGGATGGCACTGTTTGGTGTCTTGATTGTAGTGCTGGTTACAGGAATCTGCATGTATGACAGAATAGCATAGAACTGGACATGCATATAACAATCACAATTTTCTGGTTTTGCTATTGTACCATATAGAATGTAACCATTGTGGGAAACTGGGTGTAGAATATAGGATACCTCTCTGTGCTATTTCTGAAACATCCTTTGACTTTGTCCTTGTTTAAAAAAACTTAATGAAATTTCTTTATGCCTATCTTGTAGCTGTACCTTTTTAGGTACAGTGATTAATACCAAGGTGACCACAAGATGCCCTCAAGGATGACAGTTTCATTGCAGAGAGCAGTTTTAATATAGAGAACAATAACAGTGCTGTAATAAGTGGTCATTCTTTCTACTACATGCATTTGAGTGTTGTTTGAAGGCTTCTGTAAGTGTGCATATTACATTTACAGTCAGAAAAAGATAGATATAACACCTAATCAATGTTAATGTAAAATGAATAATGAGATTGTAAAAGTTAAGCAGTTGCATATTGGGAAATATTCTTGGAGGAGGTAGGTGTTGCACTGGACAGAATGGAAGGGGATGTATTAGAAGAAGCAGATGGTGAAAAAAAAATTGGAAAAGTCAGCTGGAGTCATGTAGTGATGAACTCTCATCTATCAGCTTAAAGAGTTAGGACTCTTTTTCAAGATAGAGGGATGCCGTTGAAGATTTCTGAGCAGGGAGAAGATGGAAAGTTCCATCCTTCAGTGGAGAATGTACAGTGTGGATTGGAGTGCATGTGCCTGAGGTCACAAAGTCTTAGAATAAAGGGGAAGACCCTTTCATTACGTACTCCTTCCTGTCTGCCCCTCTCCCTGCAGGTGACGTTGTCCTGTCTGGCTGTAGCACACTGAGCCTGCTGACTGCCACGCTGCAGCAGCTGAACCATGTATTTGAGCTGCACCTGGGACCATGGGGCCCTGGCCAGACAGGCTTTGTGGCTTTGCCCTCTCACCCTGCTGACTCCCCTGTCATCCTCCAGCTTCAGTTCCTCTTCGATGTTCTGCAGAAAACACTTTCCCTCAAGGTTCTGGATTGGGAATGGAGCAGGATGTACAAAGAGCCCAAGAGAATAGTGGAAGCAAAGGCTGGGGTTGTGGGCATGGGTGCCAGAAGTCTGCAGGGCCTAGATCCAGAAGCTGTGAGAGCCTCGGGTAGCTGTGCTAAGGAAGAGATGCCAAGGAAGGGGAGATGTGCCGGCTCTCAATGACCTATGTTTTTTCTTTTAGCTGGTCCATGTCCCTTGTCCCGGCCTCCCAGGGCCCATCAAGATTTTTCCTTTCAAGTCCCTTCGGCAGCTGGAGGTATGGGGTGCGCACTGAAGGATGTTGGTTCACAAAACCTAGCTTGAGGCAGATATTTAAGGATGGGGACAGAGGGATGGCTTCTTTTCATTGGAGGGGCAGGCCGTTGGTCTACAGTGAATGTGGCATCTACTCTTGTCCATTGAGCTTGGTTCAGGGAAGTTAAATGAACCAAGGTTGGCTTTGTTACTGTTTTCCTTCTCCTCATGAGGGGAGGTGGGCTTAGGCCTCTGTCTTCTGTGAAGTTCTGTCTTCCTCCCTCCCTCTTCCACTGGCTATAGCTCCAGGGTGTTCCTGTCCACTGCCTCCATGGCCTGTGTGGCATCTACTCCCAGCTGGAGACCCTGATTTGCAGCAGGAGCATCCAGGCCTTAGAGGTAAGGAGGATGCAGCATAAGCCCAGATGCCTTGTCCTGAGGAACACAGAGAACCGAGCTCTGACATTCCCTCCTCTCTGTAACCTTCCCTGCCTCCCTCCAGACAGTGTCCTTATACTCCCTAATGTGCTCCCGCTCCCTCGTGGCTGGCCGTATAGTCATGGTCACACCTGCCATACTGTTTTAAATATTCCCATATCTGCTTCCACCCTCTGCCCAGAGTGAACTCCTTGAGGATAGGGCCCTGGGCTTTCTTTAAGTCTGCATCTCCAGACCCAGCTTTGTATATGAAAAAATGAACGAGGAGCTGGGTAATAGAGTGCGGCCTTGGTGTGGGGATTGGCTGAGAGACATGGAGCGCCTTCTCTCAGGAGCTGCTCTCAGCCTGTGGTGGCGATCAGTGCTCCGCCCTGCCTTGGCTGGCTCTGCTTTCTGCTGACTTCAGCTACAACTCACTGACCGCCTTAGACAGCTCCCTGGTGAGTTCCGCAGATGAGACGGGGTTTGGGAAGGACAGGGACTGGCCCTTCAGGAGGAGAGCCAGCTGGGTACCTGGGGGTGTCCAGTTCTCTGCTGCTTCTTCCCATCCCCCCAGCATCTTTTGTCAGCTCTGCGCTTCTTGAACCTGAGCCACAATCAAGTCCAGGATTGCAAGGGCTTCCTGATGGTGAGTACGAGCTGCCTGGCTGGGTCTGGGATCAGTAGGTCCTCTCTCTCATCAGTCTGCTCTGACCCTGTCTTCTGAATCTGGCTTTTGCTCCCCTTGTTCTTGCCCCCTGCCAGGTGGGGCCACATCCTGGGCGGTAGTACTGTTTGGGGGCTCAGGCTCTAGCATAAGACAAACCGGTGTTACTTTTATAGTATTAAAATGATTGTGAAGAGAATCTGATGTCACTTTAGCCCAGTGCCTAGCTCAGAAAAGGGAAGCTTTTGATGATGGTGATGAACCCTTCTCCCATGTCTGCCTGTCACAGATACACAGCCAGACATTCATTAGAGTGGTGAGCACAGATTTTGATTAGTAATAAACTATTGTAATATCTGATCAGTACTAAAACTATTTTTATCAGTAATGAACTTTTCAGCATGAAATGAACTCAACTTCAATTTGTGCAGAGGTAACTAGGCCTTTTAAAGGGGGAGTGAGGGAGTGGGAAGGCAGAATGGCTGGGGCTTGAGCAGATTCTCTCCTTGACCAAACTCTGGTTAGTTTCTCTGAAGTCAAGGAAGTGGAACTTTACAAAAAACAGGAAGAGGGCATTGATCTTCCTGAAACCCTCTGGGTTTGCTAATTGGCAAGGATAGGCTCCTGCCTCCTGTGGAGCCTGGGAAATGGGCCCTCTCTTCAGGTGTTGGATGAAATAAACCAAATTTTTCTGGCATCCTTGAGTATTTTTAGGCAGGAATGTAAGGTGGCTGGAATTGTCATCCTAGGGCTCTGGCCTTGATTAGAAACTGCTAGTGCTTGTCGTACAATCAGGTGGGTAGAGCTGTGGTAGGAATCATTTTTGCTGACGGTATGCAGTCTTTATATGCCAAGGTTGAGGCCTGGTCGAGAAGAGGGTTCAGAGGAGCCTGGCTAGAGTTTGGTCCAGGAGAGAATCTTTGTCACCACCCCCTCTCAGGATTTGTCTGAGCTCTGCCATCTGGACATGTCCTATAACCACCTGCATGTGGTGCCAAGAATGGGACCCTCGGGGGCTGTTCTGGGGACCCTGATACTTCGAAGCAATGAGCTCCGGAACCTGCATGGTGAGTGGGGGCGGTGGTGGGGCAAACGTGGAGGGGAATGGGGGCAGTGTGAGATTCAGGGTGGCCCTGACCCATGTGTCTCCAGAGCCTCCTGTGGGCTCTGAGATGCCCAGGCTGGTCCTTCCGCTGGTCCCTCCCCACCGCCCCTCCACCCGCCTGCTCACGCACTGCCCTTCCCTTTCTCTGGCCTTGCCCTAGGCCTGGGGCAGCTGCGGAACCTGCGGCACCTGGATGTGGCATACAACCTGCTGGAAGGACACAGGGAGCTGTCACCACTGCGGTTGCTGACTGAGCTCCGCAAGGTGCGACCTGGGCACTTCAAGGACCTGAGCCAGCTTCGTGCCCCCTCCTCCCAGGCTGATGTGGCCAGTGCCCTTCCTCACACAGGGGGGCCTGAGGCCGACCTCAGTCTCCTCTTCCTGCTCCTCAGCTCTACCTGGAGGGGAACCCCCTGTGGTTCCACCCTGCACACCGAGTGACCGTCGCCCAGTACTTGTCACCCCGGGCCAGGGATTCTTCTGCCGGTGTGAGTGCTTTTCCTGGGCCCACGCTGCTCCGCCTTTCCTGCCCTGCCCTGCCACCACCCTATAACCTATTGCCTGTCCCCACTCTGTCCTTAGGTGAGGGGTCAAGGCGCTGGTCTCCCTTGCGCCTTGCAGTACCACCCGTGAGCCTAGGGGTCCCAACAGGGCTGCTTATCATGCAGTACCACCCGTGAGCCTAGGGGTCCCAACAGGGCTGGAAGGGTCCCTACCCCCAGTTTGGACTCCCCCTCCCCTGGGCACGTGCTCCCCACCAACACTGCCCCCTCTTTATCTTTGCTCAGTTCCTTCTTGATGGGAAGATCCTGTCACTGACTGACTTTCAGGTTAGTGTGGAGGAAGTGAAGGATTGATAAGGGAGGACAGGAGGGGAGGGCCCTAGCTGAGGGACATGAGGGGTTTCCAGGGTAGGGGTCTTCCTGTCAGTTGGAGAGTAGGGCCCCCTTGGCTAGCTTGGGCAGGGAGGAGGTGCGCCTCTACCTCTGACCTCTTTCCCTTTGTGTTGTCACATGCCAGACCTCTACATCCTCAGGGCTTAGCTCCACGGCCTCACCTCTGCCCTGGCTGGTTGGAAGTACCGTAGAAACCTCAGGTGGCCCCGACTTGAGTGACAGCCCCTCTTCGGGGGGCATTGTGGCCCAGCCCCCACTTTGTAAGGTTAAGGTAAACAGTGTCCTAGGCTGCGTTGTGCCTGGGGTTGGGTCCTTTTATGGGGGCTGTGGGTTGTCAATGGGCTGGGAATAGTCAGGCCTATCCTTGCCTATGGGCGAGGTGTTTTGGGGAGGTGGGATGGGCAGCCACGGATGCTGGGTGGGAAGCCTTGACTTTCTTAGAATGCTGTCTGTCTCCCTGACCTCAGAGCCGAGTCCGTGTGAGGCGGGCAAGTATCTCGGAACCCAGTGATACGGACGCAGAGCCCCGGACTCCGGACCCCTCGCCGGCTGGTAAGTCAGCACAACCCTCCAGTCCCTTTGCCCCAGTCCAGTGCTCTCCAGCCTTCCAGTTAGGAGGAATTTTATTTTTGGTGGTGTGGAGCATTGTAGAGGACCTCTTAGTCTTTACCCTTTCCTTTTAGTCTGAGGAAAGGAGAAGAGACCTCTCATTGACAGCATTTTCCAAAGTGGTTTTCAAGGAAATTAATTCTGTGGGATGTCAAAAGGTCACAGAATGGAAGGATGCCACGGCCAAATTCATATGGGAAACACTAGGTTAAACAAAGTTAATCAGGTGTCCTTCCTTCAGGACCCACGAGGACCTCACATACACTGCTGTGTATTGGGACTCTCGCAAAGCAGCACGCGCCGTGCAGGGCTGAATCACACGGGACTGGTGTTCCACGGAACACACTTCAGACGTACTGCTGAGAGAGCCTTTGGCCTCTCTGACTGAACGCCCTTTCACTTCATCCTGAGGGGCACTCGCAGAGGGGGCTGGGGTCATCGGGCTGGGGGTGGGGCATGGGCTTGCTAAGCTGTGTGCCCCTCCACCTGCCCAGGACAGTTTGTACAGCAGCACCGGGAACTTGAACTCATGAACAGCTTCCGGGAACGGTTTGGTTGTGACTGGCTGCAGTACAGGAGTCACCTGGAGACCTCTGGGATCCCTGCTCTGGCTCCCTCCAAGGCCCCTGCTCTCAACACACTGCCCCCAGATGCCCTGAGTCCAGAGGCCACACCTGACCCTCTGCCTGCAGAGAAGGAGGCCCTGCCGGAAATGGCAGAGGAGGTCAGGGTGCCGCTGGAGCCACAGGAGGAAGAGGAGATGGAGGAGCAGGGAAAAGAGGAGGAAGAGCAGGAGCAGAATGAAGTGGAAGGTGTGTGCGCAGTGGCTGAGGGGCAGCTGGGCCGGTGGCGGTGGCATGTCTGGGAGCATTAGGAAAACCCAGCTTGGGGTGGCTGACCCCTTTTGGATGGAGGGCTGCCCCACGGTCAGGCAGTGTCTCGGGTACCTTTCCCTGCTGACAGGGTCCCTCCATTGGTCTCTCCTCAGTGGAGCTCTGCCGCCCCATATTGGTGTGTCCACTGGACGGGCCAGAGGGCATGCAGGGCAGGGAGCGCTTTCTTCGGGTCACTTCCAGCCGCCTCTTTGAGGTGGAACTCCAAGCAGCTCGAACCCTGGCACGGTTCGAGCTCCAGAGTCTGCAGGCAGCTGAGGTAGAGCCTGAGACCCAGACCCAAAGACAACCAGTGGCCGAGGTGAGTGGGGGGACTGGGGCTCTGGGCAAAGGCATGGGCTCAGGAGTAGGGCTTCTGGGCTAGAGCGTGGATGTCAGCAAAAGCATTTCAGTGGAGTCCAAAACTTTTGGTTTCCTCCACTCCGCGAAACCCTAATCTCTGTGACCCACCCCGACTCTCTTTTACCTGGTCCCCCTCTTCCTTGGCAGGGCTCAGATCAGCTCCCCAGAGCCCCGGTCCTTGTTCTGCGCTTTTCGTACATTTGCCCTGACCGGCAGCTGCGTCGCTATGCAGTGCTGGAGCCTGACGCCCATGCAGCTGTCCAGGTGATGGGGCCCAGAGCAGGGGCCCAGGGGGCAGGAGAGATGGGGAGGCTGGGGCCCTGTGGCTCATGGCTGCGGCCGCCATCCCTGTTTCAGGAGCTGCTTGCTGTTTTGACCCCAGCAGCCGCCACAGCCCAGCGTCAGCTTGGGGAAGCGAGGGACCTGCCGGGGGGCAGGCTCCAGTGTCTACGTTGTGGCTATGAGTTGAAGCCAGAGGAGCCCAGGTTGGGACTGGACAGTGAGGAAGGCTGGAAGCCTCTGTTCCGAAAGACAGGTGCAAGCCCTGCCCTTGACTTCCCTGCCCACACTGAGTGGAAGATGGCTTTGAGGGAGGGAGTATGGAGGCAGAGCCCCACGGAAGAAAGGAGTGGGGACCCACTTCTCTGCCTGGCAGAAAAATAAAATCATCTGCCTGTTAAATTTACAAAAAAAATAAAAGAAGAAACAGTTATATCCTTTTTATTTTTAAAGGTCAGGAAATAAAATCTCTGGAACTGTATTTAAACATACTCTTTTTAAAAACCTAGAAGGTTTTTACCCTTTTTTTGGCTAATGTGTCAGCCCAACGAGCCCTCACCGCAGTGTGGGGCTGTAGGCTGCCCTCTGAGTGTGTTTCACTGTTGAGTGAGATGCTCAGGGAACTGGCACGGGGCGTCCTTCCTTGACTGACCTTGTAAGCTACTTGATATCGGGTAGTGCCTCGTGGCATTTCTTCACACTCTTTTCTTTAACACTAGAGATTTTTCCATTGTGGACTAGTTAAAAAGCACTATTTTTGAAGACATGGCAAGAAGAAGAAATTTTTTCTTTGTTTGGCATTATGCTTTTATTATTTTTTAAATTGATATATAGTTTATATACAATATTATATTGGTTTCAGATGAACAACTTAGTGTTTCATCAGAGAAAGAAGTATTCTTGATAACATCTGTGTTGAAATGCATGACTTCTGTTAGCCATTTTTCCCTTCTTGGCTGTAGCTGGAGTAGGGGTTTATTTAGAAAATGGCCCTCTGTCTGTTCTCCACCCTGAACTTCATGGTGGCTGCAGGCCCCAGAGGCCCAGTGGCACAATGTGTGCAGTGGAAATAGCCCTGCTCTCTCCTAGACCCATCTGTGCTCCATGGGGTCCATGGCCCCTATGGTCCCTATGGTGGGGACATTGTTACTGAACATTCCCCTGTGCTATATTCTCCTTTATTTGAGCTTCAATCACCTCATCTCAAGAGGAGAATAGACTTGCTCTGTGGTTCTGTTAGATTTCAATGTAACCAGAAGGCACCAGGCACAGTGCCTGATACAAAAGTCCTCCGTAAATGGTAGTTGCCGCCGCTAGCCCCCCTTCCTCCCGCCCTGTTGTACAGTTTTGGGCTGAGAGTCTCAGTTATTAGATCTTTGCTTTCCTCATTTGCCAAAAGGGATAGGGAGAGTTTTGATACTACTGTCAGAGGATCGATCTAGCACATGCCCAGGACATTGCAGCTGCTCAAAGGATGTTTCTTCTCTCATTGCTGATTTACATTCTGAATTTCTTACTTGATTCTTCTCACTCACCCTGACAGCCCTGTGGGGTAGATGCTAGCATCATCCCTGTTTTAGAGACAAGAAAACAGGCATGGAGAGTTGAGGTGATCTGTCATAGTTGCTTAGATTACAGCCTTTAAGTGTCGGAGGCTGGGATTGGACCCAAACCTGGCACCCTGCCTTCCCAGTCTGTTGATGTGGGGCCTTCAGACATTGCTGGTAGAGATTGGTTTACATGAAGAGCCCAGAGCTATAGGAGGGGATCAGAGGGCCCAGTTGGGTTTAGCTTTCTGAGCAGGCGTGAAATCGGGGGAGGGGATGTATTTCAAGGAGGTGGTGGCCGTGGGTTTGGGTCTGCTCTTCCCTCAGTGGGCTGGGACAGATTGGTCAGCAGCCGGGCCTGCCAAGGGAGTTGGTGGGTTGAGAGCACTGGGTAGTGTGTGAAGTTGAGATGGGGGCGCAGGTGAGCCTGAGAGCAGCTGGTGAGCATTATGATCATGGTGGTGGGTTGTGGCACTGTGTGTGGAGTTCACTAGGAGTGGCCATCTGTCCCTCCAGAATATCCTGCTGTTTGTCCGAACTGTGGTAGTGATCACATGGTTCTTCTGGATGTGAGAGCCCCGACCAGCGAGCAGAGACAGGGAGAGCAGTTTCCAGCCCCCTTGCAGTCCCCCAGCACTGACCCTGACCCTCCCGGTGACAGCGACCACAGCAACGGGGCCAGTAATGCCCTGTCTCAGGCGCCCGTGTCCCGTGACTGCCAAGGTGGGAGCCTTAGTCCCCGTGAGTATCGGTGAAACAAGGCAGGGGTGGTGTTGGGTGCAGGAAGGGGCTCTGGTGGGTGGCGAGGTGGGGCTGTGGCAGCAGGGTGAACTGACACCCTCCACCCCCAGCCCCTGAGTGCCGTGGCCTCCGCTCTGTGGACCACCGACTCCGGCTCTTTCTGGACGTTGAGGTGTTCACTGATTCCCAGGAGGAGTTCCAGTTCTGCATCAAGGTCTGTGCCAGCCTGGCCCAGCCCCGTGTCCCTCCCTGACCAGGGTGCCGGTTGTTTCCTCCTCAGCCATCTGTGTCAGAGCAGTCGTTCCGGAACCTCCAAGTCTGGCTTCCAGGTTGAACTCCATCAGCTGCTTGCACTGTGGCTGTGGACACGTTCCTTGGTATTTGAGTCTCAGTCATTGCCCCAATACAATGGGGACAGCAATACCTACCTCACAGTACGGCAGCATCAGTGAGAGCTGAGGTTTAGAAGCACCTCAGTAATGGGACCTTCTGTAACTATTATAAAAACATGATGTTAGTGGGCCCTCTTTGTTAGGCACCTAGCGTTTGCAGACTGTAAGGATCTAGAGTAAATCAGTCTTGCCCTCCACCTTGTATTGTGGTGTGAGGAACAATGATCATGTGGTGTGAAGGTGCAAGAGTCAGGCCGAGGCCCTGGGGGGGCATCTGGTGCAGCCTCAGTGGGCCAGGGAAGCTTCCCTTTCCTGAGAAGGTAATGGCCAGGCAAAGTTACTGGGGAGTGAGGACAAGGATGTCCCAGGAAAGGAAGCGGCAAATGCACGGGGGCCTGGGGGAGGAGCTGGTGGGGAGGGCTGCCTGTGATTGGGGCGGCCAGAGTGTGGGGCTTGGTGGGGGCAGGTGCTCCCAGAGGAGTCTGAAGAGCTGGGAAAGGACCAGGTCAGGAGCAACAAGGGTGTGCCAAAGTGTTTGAACTTGACCCCAAGGGCTGCAGGAGCCACTGAGGGATTGGAAGCAGGGGAGTGGTGGCTGGTTTTATGTCTTGGCGCACCCAGTGTAGCAGAGTGTGGAGGGGCTTGGAGGGACAGGATGAGAGGCAGGGGAACCTGCTAAGAGCCTGCCATGTGTCTGAGAGCAGGTGGGGGGTGGTGGGAAGGAGAGCATGGTGGGTGGAGAGGCTGGGATGGGTGAGCAGTGGGGAGGGTCACCAAAGGTGCTGTCATAGGCCATCAGCTCTGAGGGAGCAACCTTCCTAGCTTTCTCTTCCTGTTTCTCACCAACTTCCTCTTCCCCTTAGGTGCCGCTGGTGGTGTCAGGCCTCCCTGGGGAATTTCTGTGTCTTGTGGTTGTGTCTGACCACAGGCTTTACATGTTCAAGGTGACAGGGGAGACCAGGTGAGTCAGCAGGGTGGTGGCCAGGGATGAGTCAGGGCCCCGTGTGGGTCTCACTTTTTCCCCCATTCGGCCCCTCACTCTCCACAGTGGGCCTCCAGCTAGCTGGCTGCAGCCAATGCTGGCCGTTCCCCTGCATGATCTGAGTGGCATCGAGCTGGGCCTAGCAGGGCAGAGCCTGCGGCTGGAGTGGGCAGCCAGGGCAGGCAGCTGTGTCCTGCTGCCCCGAAATGCCAGGCTTTGCCGGGCCTTCCTAGAGGAGCTCACTGGTGAGAGAGGGAAGGGCGAGGGAAGGGAGGGTGGGGTGGAGGCCAAGGGGTCATACTTCCCCATGTCTGGTGTCCACAGTGGAGACAGATAAGTAATGGGACTCATCCTTTGTAGAAGTTTCTGAAATCTAGAAACATGGAGCATGGAGAGTATTGAGGGGTGGAGAGGTTGGGGTAGAAGAGGTGGAGGCTCTGAGGGTTCCCTGTCCCTGGCTGGCTCTTTCCAGATGTCTTGCAGTCTCTGCCCCCAACCCGAAGGAGCAGTGTCAGCACCACGGAGGAGGAGGTGACCCCAAAGCACTGGCTCTGGTGAGTCAATAGGAGGCCAGGGCTGGGATCGGTGCCTGGATGGCCCCTCTCGGAGCACAGGCCCTCTCTCCACAAGCCCCAGGCATGGTTGGGCCCTGAGTGCCTGGGCCTGCCACCTGTCCCCATGCCCGTACTTCCCAACGCAAGTCTGCTCCTTCCTCCCTGCTCTCCCCACCTCCATGTACTGCCCGTTCCTCCCCCCAGGCCGTTGCTGGAAAGAGACTTTTCCTCAGAGCCTCCCTGGTTCTTCTACCTCCGAGTGTTCCTGGTGGAAGGTGAGGCCTCCTCCCCATCTTGTCTCGGCCCTCCAGGGCCTCTACGTGCCCTTGTAGCAGTTCTCGGTGCCTGGAATCTGGCTTCCTCCCAGTGTCTGGCACACCTGAACGGCAGCCTCGGTGTCCTGGCGTCTCTGCGTGGGGCCGGGAGGTGCCCTGGGTCCTCAGTCGCTCCGAGGACTTTGCTCTCAGATGCAGGCTGCCTGTGAAGTGGAGCGGACTGGGCTTGCTCCGCCTCATCCTGTCAGAGGCAGCCAGTGAATCCACTTTCTGTGTGGAGTGGTGGGGGTGGCAGGTTCCCTTTGTCTTGGGCCTCAGGGATTTTGGAGAATAGAGATGGCTGGAGTCTGGAAAAGGGAGGGCCTTGGCCTGGGCCCTTCAGCGTGGCCCCTCAGAGTGTGGTTGGCTCCTCTTGAGCCATGGGATGGGCTCCTCCGTGGCCTTCCACTCTGGGCCTCGCCGTCTCTTTCCTTCCAGGCCCCGCAGTGTGTCCTGTGTCCCTGCTGCTGACTCTGTCCACCCTGTACCTGTTAGAGGAAGACTCCGCAGGGCCCCAGGCAGAGCCCCTTCTTGCAGCAGCATCTGGTGCAGCCTCTGAGAAGGCTCTGCCCTCGGGGCCGGGTGCCTCCGTGAGCGTCAGGGGGCAGCAGCCCCTCAGCAGCCTGAGCTCAGTGCTGCTCTACCGCCAGGCCCCGGAGGACCTGAAGCTGATCTTCTACGACGAGGTGCGTGTGAGAGTGTGAGTGTGAGTGTGAGTGTGAGTGTGTGTGAGAGAGAGAGAGATGGGAGCCGAGGTGGGCAGTGTGGGAAGTGGAGCTAGGAGGGCTGCAGTTGGGGGGGTGTGAACTTGCAACGGGCAGTCATGGTGGAGGGAATACAGAGTAGGGTACAGGGAACTGGGGGGCTCACCGGGTTTGGACGAGCAGCAGGTGGGGAGGGAGATGGCTGCCAGCAGTGGGAGCCCCCGCAGGTTAGGAGCCCTGCCTTGTGTTAGTGGGAAGGCCTTTGGTGAGGCGCCCGGCAGCAAGGAGTGTTGTTTGATGGGCCCTGTGTGCCAACCATTTGCACTTCACAACCTGCATGTGAGGAGGTGCCGTTATCCTAGATGAGGACACTGAGGCTTGGGGAACATGAACTGGATTTGCCCAGGTCACACATGGTAGAGCCGGGAATTGGACTCCAGCTGATTCCTTGGGATTGACTCCAGAACTTATATTCTGCAAACCAGGAAGGATAAAGAACCAAAGTAGGAAACATGGAAGCCCTTAGGATCTTCAGTTAGTGCTGACTGGGTTCTGTTTAAAAAGCTCAAAGTCAGTATCTCTGGGGAGTGACAGAGACTTGGGAAAGGAGCGGCCATGCGCCAGGGAGGGGTGGCGGGTCCTCTCCAGCACCTTCCCTCCCTCCCTCTGTGTGGCCCTCTGTGAGTGTCCCCTCACTACTGCTTGCATTGCCAGGTGTCCCGGCTGGAGAGTTTTTGGGCACTCCGTGTCGTGTGTCAGGAGCAGCTGACGGCCCTGCTGGCCTCCATCCGGGAGCCCTGGGAGGAGTTGTTTTCCATTGGACTCCGGACTGTGACCCACGAGGCTCTAGACCTTGACCGGTGAGGCCTCCCATGAGCCACGGCTGCAGATGGTCTCTCAAACTCTGACCGAGGACTTCTCCAGCCTTCGGGCGCTGGCCTGGGAGGCCCCACAGGACTCATGGCTCAAGGGAAGGCTGAGAGAAGTGGTCTGGCCTCTGGATGATCTGGCCCGAGGGGCAGGCCAAGGGGTCAGTAGGAAGGTTTCTTCTGTACTTTTTCTCAGGTATCAATAAAGTGGTTGCCATTCCAGATGTAATGGGTATACTTAGAAGTGTCACTCACGAGGCCTGCCATTCCTCTGCCTCTTCTAACAGAAAGTGCCCTGCCCATAGCTCTTCCTCCACCGGCAGCCCAGGCAGCCTTACAGGTACTGAGATCCTGTCTCCATCCCTGCTCTGCCCAGCGATGGGACCAAGTAAGACTCCTGAACTGTGGATACCAGGCCTCAGCCAGCCGCGCTTGTCATGTGGCCTGGCATGGAAACTACTGCCTAACAAATAACTGGGCCAGTTCAGTTTTACTTGCTGGAATTACAGTCGGGAACTAATGGGTTCTCTGGCCTTTGGCAGTTGGGAGCTGAATGTGAGAGGGTGTCCGGGCAGTGGATGTGTGCAGGCAGCCTTTGGAGGGAGAGATTGGCAGCTGCTGGCCTCTGCTCTCGCCTTTTTCTCTCAGCACTGCCTCCCTTAGCCTGGTGGCCTGGTTGGGTTGATTGGGCTCCTGTACCTCCATGGCCATGGTGTTTGGTTCAGGAATGCCCGTGTGACTGGGTTTGACGTACCAAGGCCCAGTTCTGGCCTTTGGCTGGAGAACCAAGAAAGAGGTGGGTTTCCACCAGGAGTGTTGCTGAGAGGATAGGCCTGGGGCTGCTTGCCATGAAAGGAGAGCTTTCCTGAAAGTGGAGCCAAGAGAGAGGAAGACAAGGATGAGAAGGAGCGGGCAGGGCTGGTATGGGGGTGTCTCTGCAGTCCCTGGGTCCAGCTGTGCCGGGAGGCAGATACTCCTGCAGTGTTAGGTTATGTGAGCTGCAGGAGACCCCTCCTTTTTTCTTCTCTCTCCCTCTTTGTCTTGAATGTGTGGTGAGATGTTAGGCGAGGTATTAACTAATACCTGGGTGGTTTTTTTTCACCCCTCTCAGTTGAACTGGAGAGAGCAAAGATTCCACATCTTTAGGTTTGAAGTGAAAGGGCTAAGCGGTAAGAGATTTAAAAGGGACTATAAATAGATAAAGAACTCTATAGTGGGGAGAGGGGAGAATTTTTAGAGAAAAGCTAGAAGCAGTATAGGGACAATTCCTCTTGACATCGGGGAACTCTCAAGGTGGGGGTCCCTGTGCCGTGCTCCCTGGCTGGAACGAGAACAGTGACCTGTCTGATGCTCCTCATGCGACCAGGGCAGATGGAGATGACAGTTTGGAAGGACCTGACACCGGAGGGCTGGTGACGGTTGCCCATTCTCTTGACTGAAGAAAGGCAGGGGTCCAGAGGATCATGTGGCCCCCAGTGGGGTACGGAAATCTGCTGAGAGTGTGCTGGGATCATGGCAGGAGGGCCAGCGGGAGGATGGGCTAGGCCCGACTCCCAAATGGGGGTGTGACCAAATTAGATTTGAATTGATTGACTTTAAACCACTGATGGGGATGACTTCACTTGAATGTTACCAGATTAACTTTTCTGTTGCTTAGAAGTGGGGGCTTGTTACAAGGATAAAGCTGTGTTACAGAGAAAAAGTTAATACATTTTTGCATCCCCAAATTTGGAGGACTGCTGTGTTTCTGGAATTCCTGTCTGTTACTATTGGAAAGGGCAACATAGAAGGATTTGGAAGGTGTGGACCCAGTGAGGGGGGTGGTTTCTTTATGGTGGACTGGGGCTACTCCAGGTGAGGTCTTCAGGGAGGTTGGGAGGGGTAGTAGGCTGGAGAAGACCTAAACCACACTGGGGCCCAGTTCTTCCCTTGACCCAGCCAACCCTCTGCAAACCCTGGGGCCTAGGAAGATGGAATCAGGTGGGAAAGAATCAGTGCCACCGGAGGACAGTCACTCAGCCTCAGGGCCTGCTCATGACGGACCGAAAGTACTATAGGCCCCTGGATTCTGACAAGAAGAAACTGTGAGGCCCCAGGTGGGAGAAGGCTCCAAGGTCACTGGGGTCCACCCGTAAGCTCTTGCCTCTTCTAACCCCTGGATGGATCAGCATTGTTCCGGGCCTAAAACATGTTCACGTATTAATTCATAAGTACACTGAATGGATGTATTTATTTATTCCTTCACTTAACAGATGAATAGGACACAGGTCCTACCACAAAGCCCATCAGAGCATGTCAGGGTAGGAGGGGTTCCTAGTGACTCATAATATATGTTCTCTGGGCCAGGACTGCTAGGAAGGGGTGGTGAGGGGGCCAGTATTTAAAGCTCCCTTGAAGATTTACAGAGGAATACCTCTCAGTAAGGATGAAGGTAATAATCTTAGCAGCCATGGCTTAGTGAGCCCTTTCTATGGTACATGCGCTGTTTAAAAAACTGATCTTCCCGAGTCTTCCTGCACTCCTTTGATCACAAGATACAGAGCCAGTTAGTTTAAGAAAAGAGCCCTCAGTGTATAGATGTGATCTAGACCTGGAAGACTGGTGCTGAGGCCCTAGAGGTGGGTTTCTCCTGCTTCTTGGATCCAGATGGTTTTTCTCTCTCCACTCCCCAGCAGGGCCCCCATCTGATCTGGTGGGAGACAGGGGAGGAAATGGTATGCATCTCAGAACCAGTCAGCTGGGAAATGCTGGCCAGGGTGGAGGTCACCAAGGGACCTGCAGGAGGGGTGGAGGAGCCCAGAAAGGACTCTGCAGAGGTTCACAAAATAAGTTCACCCAGTTCTGTTTTGCTTGGAGCTGGCCTGAATTTTTAATTGAAGCAAATTAAAATTTTAGTCCAAAAATATTAGTCTGCTTTCTTGGCAGTGTGCACACCCCCTTCCCCATCGGCAATTCACCATCTGCAAACAAGAGCTGATGCTGGAAGGCCTTCCCCAGCCTCTGGCCCAGAGCTGCCTTTGATGGGGGCCAGGCCCATTTACAAGCGCCTCCTCAGAAGCCCCATCAGCTCAAGGTCCACCTAGGGAGAATAATGCCCAGTCACCTTAGGGTAATTTGGAAACAGTGTGAGGCTGGGCCAGTTGAAGAGGAGCTTCTTGCATTTCTTTGGGCCTTAGATCTCTATGAGCATCTTTGTTTTCTTTAACAATTCAACAAAGTCCTCTGCACTCCGTCCTGTGGGTGCTTTTTCTTCCATGACCCAGGAGAGAGGTGCTGATGTTGCCTGTGAAGGAAGTGTTCTAGGGTGAGGCCATCACCGCTCTTGGAAATGTCTGGCACTAGGAGAAAGGGCCAGGATGCACCTTCTCAAACCCTGCTGCATGCAGAGTGCATGGGACTGCTTGGCTGCTGACACTTGTGCAGGATGTCGGTCACCAAGAACCTGCCTTTCACAGCCTGGACTGTCTCCAGAGATAACTTGTCCAGTCAGTCTGGCCTTTCCCCTCCTACAAGTGCTTATTGATGGTCTCCTGGCTTTGAGCTTGCTGGCAGTGGAGGCCCCAGGCAGTGGACAGAGAGAAAGGATTCATTTCCCTGAAACTGTACATAACACTATGCTCCATTTTCTGTAGAAAGAGGGTAGGAGGGGATACAATATATGTATTCATGTTTGCTTCTAGCTGTATAAATTCTAGAAGGATAAAAAGTGGTGGGGGGAACCAAGATGAGAACAAGGCAAAAAGGCAGAGATAGTATTGTTTTTTTTAACTTTTTATTTAAAATATTAAAAAACCCTCTGAATGTGTAAGGATTCAAAAATAATACTTGAAAAATTTAGATGAAGCTCTGGGATGGGGGTGAGAGGGTTAGTGGCCAAACTGAGTGGTATAAACATTGATTCCTGAACAAGACTTCCTAAGTGGAAGGTGGGGGAGTGGGTTAGCTTGACAGACCATCTCTCTCAATGGGGGGGAGGGTCTGTCTTTGCCGATGAGCCATTTCATGGGGAGTGAGGGTGCCAACTTGCTCCTCCTCCTGCCCGGATTCTGCAGTGGCTTCTGAGAAGGCTCTGCCCAGAGGGGCTGGCTGTGTCTGGACTGGCAGCTGCAGTTTGGTGTGTTAGGCTTTGCCAGTCTCTAGATGAGAGCAGTATTTGCATCTCCCTGCTCAAGAGCTGGGGTGGTGGTCATATGCAAAAGGCACAGTGGATTTAGATCAAAACATCCAGGGTAACGCCTGAGTTTTGCAGCTCACTAGTTAATCATGGGCAAGTAGCTTGCCCTTGCTGATCCGTGGCACCTCCATGTACAGCGAGGGGCTGAGACCAGTCAGTAACTCAACAAAATTGTTGAGTGCGATAACGTACATGGAAGTGCTGTGTGAGCCATAAAGCATGAAATAAACGCTCGTTAAAAAACCCTGCATGTTGGTATTACAGCTTTGGTTGCCTAGAAATGCCCTTTGTAATCAGAAGAGGGAAAGCCTGTATCTGACTGCCCGTGTTTAGGAGCAGATATTTCTCCAGCGTGCTCCCCTGCTGGGGATGTGAGCAAGCCATGACATGCATGTCTTTTCTTGGCCCATCCTTTGTCATTTGATCATCTTGGACTCATGACTTCTCTGTCCTCTACAAAAACATTCTTCAGTTTATTAGTTACTATAATTACTTTTGCACTTGCCTTCAATTTGCAGACATTTATTGAGTTCTTAAAGTGTGCCAGGCTCTTGTATGACAAGGTGGGGGTAGGGTAGAAGGATGAATCAGATATGCTCCTGCTTTCCAGGAGCTTACAGTTCATTGAGGAGTTGAAAAAGGTATCCAGGAGCTGGGTCCTGAAGGATGGGGAAGATTACAGTAGGGAAGTATCACCATAACGGCCATTTGCTGGTCTTTGTACAAATCATTTAATTGACATTATCATACTCAAAACAACCCTGCAGGAAGGGTTGTACACCTTACAGGTGTACATCTTACAGGTAAGGAAGCTGAGGCTCAGGTTAAGGAAGGTGGTTTTCACCAAGGGGATGCTGGGTTTCAAACTCAGGATCTCTGTGTTTTCCCTAAGCCATATTGCCTCTTAGACCTTCTAGAATGCCCACCCTGGTTCATGTCTAATCACTGTAAATCTGTCCCCTCATGGCAGCAGGTTCCAGTGATGCCACATCCTACAGAAAAACTCCATCCAGATCCTTAGCACCCAAAGATCCATGCAGATCTCTGCCTCGAGGCCTTTCCTGCCCCCTTCCGCCTGGAATGCTCTTCCCTCCCCTGCTTTCCCAACACACCCCAGGTTGCATGGCTGAGTCTTTGTTTCCTTTAGGTCTTTGTTTCATTGTTCCCTCCTCATGGAGCACAACCTTAAGTTTGCCACCTGAATGTTCTCTGTGACTCTGCTTTCCCTCCATGGCACTTGCTATGTCTTGTAATTACAAATGTGTTTGCTTGTTTATTGTCTATAAGCTGCCCAAAGGCAGGGATAATGTCAGGTTTTTTCACAGATGTATACCTCACACCTGGTGGAGTACAGAGAGAATGTATGGGTCTCGGTTTTACACACTTGGGTATGCATGAAATACTACTTTACAAAACCTTTTATTCAGGCCTCCGTCCCCTGGGGTTGGCAGGACTCACTGAGCTCAAACTCCCCACCCCCTACCCCCACCCCATCTTGGAGGAACTACCTTCTGCTTAGCTGGTTGGGGAGGCAAAGGTGCTGTTCCTCCACCCTCTCCCCAACTTCTGGCCAAGAAACTATGTCTCTTGCCAACCCTTTTTTTCTTTCTTTGCAAACCCCCCTGTTTCTTGAGACTTTGGCTCTGGGTAAACAAAAGGCAGAAAGACTTGCAGGCTTCTTGTCTTACCCATTCCTACAAAAGAACAACATTCAAAGGAGGCTACCTGCTTGGGTGGGGTTGGAGGAGGAGAGTGAAAGGACATAGACTCGTGTCAAAATGTCATCCTAGCCACAAATGAATCAGAATATCTGGACCTGAAAGGTGGGGTCTACAGCAGTGAGCAAACCCTTCAGGGACAGGTGGTGCTCCCCTGAGATTGGATTTGTGTCTAAGTCAAGTCCAGGTTTACATATAGATTATTATGTGATAAACCACTGCAGAACAACAATAGTAAATAATAAGAATGACATTTATTGAGCACCTATTGCGGCCAAGCATTGAACTGTTATTTTATATATAGCATCACTAACTGCTCTTCCCTCCCCTGCTTTCCCCACAGTCTGGGCTCTTTCTCAATGTCATTTTATCTCTCTTGTAAAAATAAGGTCTCAGTCACCACGAGGTGAGTCAATAGCAAATGGCACTGAGCGCTCAGCTCTGGGGAGCAGGGAGGAGGTACTCTTGGCAAGAGGGAATTCCAGGCCAGTTTAAGAGCAAACGGGGGCTACCTGAACATCCTAGCACCTTCCAGAAACTCTTCAGCCTGCTAAATTAGGATTACAAATACAAAGATTAGGCCATTGGTCAAGGAATGTCAGAAACTACCCCGGTCAAAATAAAGGCTCTTTGGGATCTGTTGATGAATTTGCATGGCTGGTATCCTCAATTTGGCTGGAAGACTTATTGCCCTTGTAAGTGTAAACCAACATGAACTCATTTTATGTACATGTAATTCATTATTGTTCATACTGCAAGTTACCTGAAGGCTTTTGGCACTTGTGTCTCTTAGATTTGTGGAAGTATTGAAACTGGCTAACATTTATTGAGCATTTACAAGCCAGGCACTGTTCAAGTGCTTTGCACAGATTGACTCACTTTGTCCTCTCAGCAAACCTGTTATCATGATCATGTTAAAGATTGGAAATCTGGGACCCAGAGAGGGCAAATAACTTGTTCAGGGTCATGTGGCAGAGCTGGGCTATGAATACGCAGGCCGCTTGGCTCCAGATGTGTCATACTTGATCATCTCCCTATATGGCAGCAAAGATGCATCCTCCTTGAAACACTCATCTGGGAAGTTAGTGGTATATTTCGGCTTGTGCTCATGGCTTGGCAGGTTCAACAGTTGTGGGAGGGCCTCAAGACATGGTGGTGGGAGACAGGGGACACTGTGATGTATGTGGACAAACTTTACACATGAAGCCAGAAGTGTCTGGGTTCAGTTCTTGGCCATGCTGCCTATGGGCCTTGGACCATAGGCAAGTCACTTAAACTCCGTGAGTCTTATTTTTCTCACCTATCAAATACGATTAAGGCCCTTTACCTCAGAGGGTGGTTGTGAGCTTATGAGAATATGAATACCACATTGATTTGTAAGCTGGAAGACACTACCCAAATTTAAGGAAGTGAAGTTATCATTGTGTTATTAAGGTTAAGGGATGGGGATGGTGAGGAATGACAGTGATGAGAGAGGCAGGGGCTGCCCAGGCCTGCTAGTGAGATGGTCATTCTCTCGCATGCCCTCCGCCAGCTACCTGATGTTGCTACTGCTAGTGGCTGGGACTTGCTTAGCCTGTGCCCTGAACTCAGAGCCTACTTCCCTGACTCTATCAGGCAGGACACTGAGCTGCAAACAGCTACTCTAAGCTGGAAAGGAATTTATTAAAGAAAATGGACATGAGGCAGTATTTTGGGGAGGAACAGAGGGCCAGGAATAATGACCAGCCTTATCACCAGAGCTTCTCTAGCAGAAACACCACCATCATTGGACACCAAGCCTCCACCACAGCTGCCCTCAGAGGACCCAAACACCCCGACTCCACATGCAGGAGAGCAAGTCCCTCATGCACGTTGCTCATTTTTGATTTCAGAGCATGCATAAACAAGTCTGTTTGGTGGAACCCAAGTCCCGTGTCTGTACTCTAGCTGCGAGGGAGTCTGGGCACGTGGCTTCTACCTTGGAGAGACAGTACTCATGGGAAATGACCTAAAGGCAGAGAGGGTTTTCAAAGATCTGGGTAGCCACAGATGACAAATATCCTCTACATCAGTCTAGTTCCTAACATATTTGATCTCAAGTCAGAGATCCCAGGGAATGGCTGTGAGAGGAGCCCACCCCAGAGGGCTCCTGGCCCATTCATGTGGAACCCAAAGAATGGTGTGCTCATGTCTCCACCTCTGGGTGGTGTGGTGGGATGGCTCCTGCTGCCTGGGACATGGGGGACAGGCCTTGGGGGTGCTGCATGTGCCAGACAAGTGTTCTGGGGTCTCAGCACATAGGCAGGGACATTCAAATAAGACCTGGCTGAGAAGGAGGGTGCAAGGTGGGAACTCAGAGCTTCTACCTTTGCTGTCACCTTTCCTGTCCTCTGTCACACACAGAGTGGCCCTCCCTTGTGCATGCAAGAAGCAACTCTTTTGCCACAGGAATGAAGACCCCATCAGGAAAATTCTAGAGGGGACTGATATTACAGGTGCACTGGAGGCAGCAGGACACAATGGAAAAACCTCCAGGGAAATGCCAGGAGATCTGAATGGGAAGAGTGAAAGCACACACTGATGTCAAACAGGATGAGCTGCTATGAAAAAACTGGTGTCTGTCACATCTTCTCCACCTCCATCCTGAAAAGAGAGATGAACATGGGTGTTGTCCATGAGCAGGTGTAATGTCATCTTGTTAAATCCACCACACTGATGATGAATCACTCTTACATTCCCTTTCTTTGACATACAAGTACTCCTTAGATTTTATCCAGCTTGAAACAATTAAAAGTGTTACCTGGTACAGGACTCCTTGCTCTAGTCCAGGAATAATACTCAGAGATCAACCCTGTTCCCCTGAGCACACAAGTGACTGCCCAACATAAGAACCTTCTGCTTTGCCTCAATAAATTAGTTTCCCCAAACACAAAGGGGTGTGGAGGAGATCTACACATCCTGCCACTGCCCAGGACAAGCTTGGCAGATAAGATGCCCTCAGTAAACCTCTACTGAATTCAAGCTGGAACTGTCAGCCTCTTCCTTCCGTCTCACAGCAGCCCCTCTGGCTTTCAGGAGTTGGATTGCTTAGCCCCTCAAGTGGAACGGGTGTTTAAAGGTCGAGACAAGATTTCAGTCCATCATCCCAGTGACTAGGGGCTAGAAGGGCCTTGCAAAGTTAGAGACCACAGCTGTTGACTCTGGTTGGGGTAGGGGATCCCCACTGGGGAAGAGGATGGGGGTCTGAGGAAGACCCCCGGCGCCTGGGGAGGGGAGAGGCCTCAGAGGGATGAATTCTGGGGTGCCCTTAAGGCATCAGTGTTGGGGGTTCCAGGTTGGCAAGACCCTCCTGAGGCTGTCTTGGTATTAAAGTAGCTGCCTTTGATGTTGCAGGACAGAAGACAGGGCCTGTGGCCATGAGCAGGACACAGGTGTAGAATGTAGGCCTCCCTGGACAGTTCCCCACCAGGAGAGGCTGCAAGGCTTTTGTGTGTCTCTGAGAAAGGGAGGGCCGCATGGAAACAACACTCAAGGGAGAGACTTGGAATCGAGTCACCTGGTCACCGTGTATTACGTGCTAGGGCTGCCGTAACAAAGTACCACAGACTGAATGGCTCACACAGCTCCAGAGACTGGAAGTCTGAGATCTGATGTCACCAGGGCCATGTGCCCTCTGGAGGCACTAGGGGAAACCCCGTTGCCAGCCCTGCTCCCATATCTGGTGGCTCCTTGGCTTATGGCAGCTTGACTCCAGCCCTCACGTGGTGTCTTCCTGGTGTGTGTCTGTGTCTAAATCTCCCCTTTTTTAAGGACACCAGTCATGACCTCATCTTAACATCTGTAACTATCCTATTTCCAAATAAGGGCACCTTTGCAGGTCCTAGGGCTTAGGACTTGAACATATGAATTTTGGGGACACATTCAACCCATAACAGATGGGTTTCACAGCCTGAGTTTTGGGGCACAGTTCACATGCTGTACGTTCACGCAGCTGACTCTCACACTGGGGGCTTATTTCACCCCCTCCATGCCCTGCAAGACAGGGAGGCCAAGCACCTCTCTGAGTGAAGGAGGCCTGGAGTGGTAAAACAGCGGTGGCTGGGATGGTCACCTTGCCTGCACCCATGATGCCCTGTCAGCAGCCTGCTTCCAGCTGTGACCATGGCAGGTCAGCAAGCCTCCCTGAATCTCAGAGGTGGCAGGGCTGAGTCTGGAAAGGACCTAGCACCGGGCAAAGCAAAGTGGGTGTTTCACAGATGCTGGTTGCCCTCCCCCTCCCTGTCCTCTGGCTGTGAATGTAGGAAGTTTCCTTTGGGTTGAGCTGAGACCCGGATGAGGGCAGGGGTGGGAAAGCGTACATTATGTGCCCAAGGTCACAAGGTTAAACCTCTTTTCTAAACACAGCCCCATCCTGGCCAGCCCCCTGTCATCCTGTCCCTCCCCTCCCTGGTTCCCAGGGGCTTGTTTCCCTCTCCTGGCCAGTTCTCCTTTCCCCTGCCCCTCTGTGCTGCCTCCACCTCTGTCCCATCCTCTTACATTTTCCTAAGGATTCAGGAACATGGCCTCATCAAATATGATCGTGGGGCTGTATGGACCAAATGTTGTGCTAGGTGCCCAGTTTCAACCAGACCCCAGAGGATGAAACTGGGACCCTGTAGTTCCTCCTAAAGACCTTTGCCCTTGGAAAAGATGTGACCTCAGGAGGTGGGAGGTGGGGAGTGGAAGGGATGTGCAAAGAGCCACAGAATCTTAGAGCTGCCAGGCACTTTGGAGCACTCCTATTCCAGGCCCCTGTGACTAGAGATGGAGAAACCGAGGCCCAGGGAGGAAGGTAATGTGCCCAGGTCAAATGTTGGGTGGTGCCTGGTGGCAGAAGCCAGGCATCTGGGGCTGTACTGGGACCAAAGGGGAGGAGGTGGCTGCCTCCCGGGGTCTGTGGGCTCACTTCCCAAGGTTGGAGGGGCTTGTGAATGTGGAGGGGTCGCCTCCAGGGCTCTTAAGGGAAGGGGAGGTTAAAAGTAAGGTGGGGAGTGAATTTGTGGGAATGTAGGGCCCGGCACTAGCCCCTAGCAATGCGGGGAGCACCGGGAGAAGGGGCTGGGGAGCAGGTGGGCTCCTGTGGGGGCCCGCGCGTGGGGGCCGGGCCGGCCGGGGCGGGCTGAGTCACGGCCCGCCCGCTCCCATTGTGCGGCCCGGCGGCAGCGGCGGCGGCGGAGCTGCGGAGCCGAGCGCGAGGAGGTGGAGTCGCGGGCTGCGGGCTCCGGCGCCTGCGTCCGCCCGGCCGGCCCGGCTCGCCGAGGCCGCGGGCGCCCCCCCTCGCCGTCCGGCCTTGCGCGCCGACAGGCCCCAGAGCAAACGCGGGAGGGAGATGGGGCGCGGCAGCCCGCCCAGGCCCTGCACGCCCCGGAGCCCCGAGGTACACCGCAGGGCGGGGCGGGGCGCGGCGCGCCGGGGCCGGGGGCCTCGGGTGTCCCGGCGTGGCGGGGCGCGGACCTGCGCTCGGGCGGGCGGGGGATCGGGCTCCGGGCGCGGGGACGGGCCGGCCGCGCGAGAATCCTGACCCCGCCCTCCTCCGCCAGGGCGCCCCCCTAGGCCCGCGCAGCGCCCCCTTCTTCTCACTCTGGTCACCAGTCCCTCTGTGAGCTAGAGGCTCCCAAGCCGCCCCCCTGGCCATGGCCAACGGAGTGATCCCGCCGCCCGGGGGCGCCTCCCCGCTTCCCCAGGTGACTGGCGCGCGCGGGGGTGGGGAAGGGACCCCAAGGCGGAGAAGGGAACCTTCTGGCAGACCCTGGGAGCGGCAGTTCCAGGGCTGGGCTGGGCCGAGGGTATGGAGAAACGTGGGGTCTTCCGGTGGCTTCCGATCTGCTGCCCCTCTCCTCCCAAGTCCTGGGAGTGCAGGATGCTGAACCAAGCCTGGGCACAGGGAGAGGAGGCTGTTGGAGACGGAGGCTGCTGGCCTCCCCGCCGCCACCTAGGGCTTGGAGTTGGGGCGGGTGTGGGGCTTTCGTGGGTCCAGGGGCCTTAGGAGAGGCTGTCTGAGCCCACAGGTCCGGGTGCCCTTGGAGGAGCCCCCTCTGAGTCCGGACATGGAGGAGGAGGACGATGACTTGGGCAAGACCCTGGCTGTGAGCAGGTTTGGGGACCTCATCAGCAAGCCCCCAGCCCGGGACCCCGAGAAGCCCAGCCGCAGCTACAGCGAGCGGGACTTTGAGTGTGGGTAGCCTGGGGACCCCTAGTGTGGCCACCCTCACCACCATCACCTTCACTGCCACCATCACCGTGCTCACCACTGGCAGTGCCATCTTGTGCTGGACGCTGTGCTGGACGCTGTGCTGGGCCACCATGCCATGTTAAGTCATCCTGCCGCACTCACCCATTGCCTGCCCACCTGCCAGGGGAGCTGGGCCCCAGATGTAGGGGAGCTGCAGGGAGATGGGCCTGGGGCCTCCCTCAGTGACCTTCATCTTCGCCAAGGCTCTGCCTTACTTCTGGCCCTGCCCTCCTCTCTCTGCCCCCTCATTTCCCCTCCTTAGCTCTCGTCACTCTACCTCTGTCCCTGTCTCATGTCCTCCACCTCCCCACCCCCCTCTCGGGACCTCTCCTTCCATTACTGCCTTTCCCCCACTCTACCAGGCGTCACCAAGGACAGGACATGGACACAGGTGTTGGGGGGAGCCTGGCTCTGCAGCAAGGGCTAGGGTGCCCTTGTTTGAGGCCTTGTGCTAGAATAAGGTGTGTGCCCCCAGGGCGGTGGGGGCCCCCCTCTGCTGTGGGGACTCCAACCGGCTCTCCTGCACCCCCAGTTCACCGGCACACATCGCACCACACCCACCACCCGCTCTCGGCGCGTCTCCCTCCACCCCACAAGCTGCGGCGACTGCCCCCCACCTCTGCCCGGCAAACCAGGAGGAGTAGGAAGAAGGAGAAAACCTCTGCTCCCCCCTCAGAGGGGACCCCTCCCATCCAGGAAGAGGGGGCAGCTGGTGTGGAGGAGGAGGAAGATGAGGAAGAGGAGGAGGAGGGGGAGGAGGAAGAGGGGGAATCTGAGGCAGAACCTGTGGAGCCCCCTCCTTCAGCGTCCCCGCAGAAAGCCAAGGTGGGGGGCTGCCCCTGGAGGAGGGCTGGCTGCTGGGGGAGGGGTGTGGAGAGGTGGGGAGGACACAGCCAAAGGGCCTGGGCCAGGCTGGGTGGGGAATGGGGTCTGAGTCCAGGCAGGGACCCGGGACACGTCCTGCTTGCCCACAGTTCTCCGTTGGAAGCGATGAGGATGACAGTCCCGGCCTGTCCGGGAGGGCTGCCGTCACCAGGGCCCTGCCCTCGGTGGGCCCTCATGCCGAGAGGAGCCCCCAGCAGCCGGCCAGGTACAGGCGCCCAGCCCAGCCCAGAGCAGGTCCTTTGCTCCTTCCTGATCCTGCGGAGTGACCTCACCTGTGACCCCAGAGAAGAGAGGACGAGCGGAGAGGGGCAGAGAAAGGGGATGGGTGCTCCCCTTCTCTGTTCACGTGATTGACAGGGAAAGAACAGGGCCCACCCGGGGAGAGTCCAGGAGGGAGGGGCCCGCAGAGCAAAGAGGAGGGTGGGGATACTGAGGAAGGGGAGACCAGTGTGTGGGGGCAGGAGGGTGGGAGGTGCTCAGGGGGCTGCTCCAGGCCCCTCCCTAAGCTGCCGTGTTGCCTTCCCAGCTCCCCCAGTCCGCGGGCCCGGGCCTCCCGACTTGCTGGGGAGAAGAGCCGGCCCTGGAGCCCATCGGCCAGCTATGACCTGCGGGAGCGGCTATGCCCAGGCAGTGCCCTGGGCAGCCTGGGTGGCCCAGAGCAGCAGGCGCCCACCGACGAGGCGGAGGCCCAGATGCTGGGCTCCGCAGACCTGGATGACATGAAGAGTGAGTGCCAACCAGTGGCAGCCCCCGTGGCCACCCCCACGGCACCCAGCCTGTGAGGACCTTGGCGAAGGCTCTGCGCTTCCCCCAGGGCTGAGTCCCCTCCACTGTGTCCCTGCCTCCTGGAATGTGGCCAGTGACGGGGAGCTCACTATCTCACCAAGCCACCTCTCTGGCTGCTGGAGCTGAGCTTTTTCCCCTTCATGACACCACTGCCCTTCAGTCCTGACTCTGTCCTCTGAGTCACCCCTGAAAAGGCAGCCCCCTTCCCAGTGACACTTGGAGGCAGCATTATACCCCCTGCTCTTCTCAGGGCTCACTCCTTTTATCCCCTTCAGACCCACCCACCAAGTCTGAGCCACCCCTCCAGGCCCTGCCTCTCCCCCTGTCAGGGGTCCCCTGGCTCCTGCTGTATCACTCTTAGCCATGCCAGCTGTGATCTCGGCACATTCCTTCCATCTTATCAGTGCCCTGGTTTCTGTGCCACCTGTCATCACCCTTGGGGCTGTGTGCCCAGGCCAGGGGCATCACAGACCCCACCCTCCTTCCCCTTGAAACCGGGTGGGGGTGTGGGGGGAGGGCTTTGAGCTCAATACGTCATGGAAAGTTGCCAGGGCCTGAGGACAGGGACAGGAACAATCCGATGGCAGTAGCAGGGGAAGGCGGACTTGGGGGGCGTGTTTACAGACCCAGGGTTGGGGCTGGAAGCAGCAGGGAGCCGGCCTGGGGACTTGGGGAGCTGGGGTCAGGAGGCTCAGCCACCTCCAGCCGTGGTCGGAGGATCCCACTTCTTAGAAGAGCCAGGGCTCAGGGAGGGAACAGGGCCAAGGCCTCAGCTGTGGGGAATGATGAGCCCGCTGGACGAGGTCACAGAGCCCAACGGGGCACTGAGCCCTGGGCTACCGGATACTGAGGCCCAGGGCTCTCGGAGGGCTCCAGCCCCCAGCCCTCGAGACTTGCTGGCCTCAGAGGACTTAGAGATGTTTGTGCTGGACCTTGAGGACTGTGACCTGTTGAAGTCCAGCAGGGGCCAACTGACCCCCATGGCAGGGGGACTAGTTTGTGAGTAGCTGGGCTGCTGGCCTTTCCCCAGCTGCTGGGCTGGAGGGGCAGGCGGGGAGTGAGGGAGAGAAGCTCCACTTGGGTCTGCCTGGATGTGCAACTGTCGGGGGAGGCATGGGTGCCGAGAGGGCTCTGGGAAAGTATGGGGGCTCGGCGCCTGGAGACAGTGTGGGTCACAGCCCTCCAGAGTGAGAGGCAGTGGCCATGGTGGGGAGAGGGCCGAGCTGGGGCTATGGACCAAGTTGGGGGGTCTGCCTTCTTTTAACTGTGGCTTGGCCAGTGGTCCACTGTTGACTTTGGGCTAGTACAGCCCCTCTCTGGGACCCAGTTTTCTTATCTATGAAATGCCCACGCTGGACAACATGGTTCCATCGGCAATGGCTCCTGGGTGACAGTGGTGTCCATCACACAGACTGAGCAGAGTGGGGGTCCTGGAGGGTGTGGCTATGACCCCAAGGCTTCGAGCTGGACCCCTGGGACTTCCAAGGCCTCCTTCTCTGCAGGTCACCGGTTGGAGGACAACCCTGGCATGCGGCGACACCTGGTGAAGAAGCCATCTCGGGCTGGTGGCAGGGGCAGCCCTGGAGGCCTGGCCCCCATCCTGCGCAGGAAGAAAAAGAAGCAGCAGCTGGACCGGAGGCCTCACGAGGTACAGGACCCCGAGGGGTGGGCCTGCAGCTTCCTCTCCTGCCAAGAGCCTCTCGTTGTCTGCTCCCTGCCTCACCTGGTCACCATATCCCCAAGACAGCCAGTCCCGCCTGGTGGCCCCCAGGCACTCACCCTTGGCGCCTGCCCCAGGTGTTTGTGGAGCTGAACGAGCTGACACTGGACCGCAGCCAGGAGCCCCACTGGCGGGAGACAGCCCGCTGGATCAAGTTTGAGGAGGACGTGGAGGAAGAGACAGAACGCTGGGGGAAGCCCCACGTGGCCTCACTGTCCTTCCGCAGCCTTCTGGAGCTCAGGAGGACCATTGCCCACGGTAGGGGCCCTGCAGGCCTGGTCCTGGGGCAGCTGGCCCTCTTCATGGATCACAGAGTTGGCCTGCCCAGGCTGCCCAGCTCCCAGGGACTGCTCTGTGGAGTCCTGGGTCCAGGCAAGGTCTGGCTGCCTCTTTGGGAACGTGGAGTCCCGCTGCCTGGGTAGCCGAAAGCTCTGAGAGCCAGGGCTGACCCGACTTAGCACTATATGTGCTTGCCCTTCCCGCCCTCTCTGGGTGGGCTCGGGCCCTCTGGAGCTGTGGGTCTGCCTGGGTGCATTGTGTGCTTCTCTCACCCGGCACATTCGCCTGCTCTTGGGGAGCAAGGCAGCTTGGGGGTGGTCATTTGAATCTGATGAGACTGTGCCCCCTCTCCCGACTGTGCCCCTAGGAGCTGCCCTCCTGGACCTGGAGCAGACCACTTTGCCAGGCATTGCACATCTCGTGGTGGAGACCATGATTGTGTCTGACCAGATCCGACCAGAGGACAGGGCCAGCGTCCTACGCACCCTGCTGCTGAAACACAGGTGCCCGGGTGGGGGCACCAGAGGGGGCCGTCTGGTTCAGCTGCCCCTTCAGGAGTGGCTCTCCAGCCTTTGCTTGAATACCCCAAGTGCTGGCGGGGAGGTCATTCCTCATTCAGCTTTGGACAGTATCCACCATTAGAAAGTTCTTTCTTACACTGAGGAAGGAGGCACAGAGGGTCTGGCTCTTCATTTCTCACTTCCCCATGACCTCAGTGCACCAAGGGCCTCTCCTAACCTGCTCTGCCCCCTCTGTCCTCTCCCCAGCCATCCCAATGATGACAAGGACAGTGGATTCTTTCCTCGAAACCCATCAAGCTCCAGTGTGAACTCAGTCCTGGGGAATCATCACCCAACGCCCAGCCACGGCCCTGATGGTGCGGTTCCTACCATGGCCGATGACCTGGGGGAGCCAGCCCCACTCTGGCCTCACGACCCTGATGCCAAGGAGGTCAGTCGCCTTGCTCTGACCTTGGCTCAGGGAGTGAGAGGGACTCCAGTTTTAGTGGAGCCCAGAGCTGGCCTCACTGAGTGAGTCAGGAAGGGAGGGTGCCCGGCACCATACTCAGTACAAGGTAACTAGGTAAACACCCCTAAAGATGCAGGGTGTTTAAATGATGTGGCAGACCCACGGGAGCTGTTTGTTTGAGCAAGATAAGACTGAGGTGGTAGTGGGGGACTCAGGGGAAGAGTCCAGATCTTAGGCTGGTTCCCTCCTAAGGTGGGGCACGTCACCAACAGTGCCTCCCTTGGCTGGGGAGCCAGAGAGCAGGGCCTAGCTCGAGGGGTTGGAGGGCAGAGTCCAGGGCTACAGCAAGGGGTGGGAGGGCCTGCCATGGCCTCCGGTCTGGGTCCCAGCCCTATTCCAGTTCTGCGCCCTCAGAAGCCTCTCCACGTGCCTGGGGGAGACAGTCACCGGGGGAAAAGCCTGAAGCTGCTGGAGAAGATCCCAGAAGATGCTGAGGCTACTGTTGTGCTCGTGGGTAAGGAGGCCGGGGTGCTGGCGGCGGGGGCTGGAGGCTGTGTGTGCCTCCACTGCGGTCTGCCTGTCTTGAGCTCTGGCCTGCAGGCTGCCTCTCCCATCTCCAGCCAGGCCCCCACCTTGCCCCTCCTCTTCCTCACAATTTGTCTTACCCCCAGCCCTTTCTCCCCCAATCTGTCTACATCCCTTCCAGTTTTTTGCTATCTTGCACTGCTGCTAATCCATAGAGTTTTGTAAGAATCGGGAAAAAGTGTACTAGTTCCTTAGGGCCCTTTCCGTTTGTTGGTAGATTGTAATAAATATACAAGCATATAAATGGACAGGGGTCCTTCAGTTCAGTGTTCCATTATGCAGTGCACAACCTGCATGTGATGGTCCCAGATACCCGCCCAGGGCCTGTGTGGACCCCTCCCCTTTGCCAGGTGCTCTGTGCCTTGCTCTTCCCGCAGGCTGTGTGCCTTTCCTGGAGCAGCCAGCAGCAGCCTTTGTCCGGCTGAATGAGGCTGTGCTTTTGGAGTCTGTGCTTGAGGTTCCTGTGCCGGTTCGCTTCCTCTTTGTGATGCTGGGGCCCAGCCGCACCAGCACTGACTACCATGAGCTTGGACGCTCCATTGCCACCCTCATGTCTGACAAGGTGGGTCCTGCAGCCCCTGCACTGGGCGCTCTAGGCCTGTCACCCTGGACCCTGTTTGTTCCCTGGCCTTCCTCCTGCCCATAGTGCCCCTGTGCATGGGTGGTAGAGGCCCTGCTGGGTGGAGGCAGTGCCCTGGAGTGGTGGTGGACAGAGCAAGGGGAGCCCTGGGCTGGGGCTGTGGGAGAGGCAGGTGGTTTCAGGGGCGGGAAGGAGCCCGACTCCCAAGTTTCAGACATGACATGAGATTTGAATGGGAGGCTGGATATGTTGGGCTTTGCTGTGCCTTCTCTGGGGTTTGGCCAGGAAGGTCCTTTAGGCAGGTGCCAGGGCAGATGGAAATACCAACCTGTAGGGCATGGGCATGCTCCAGTCAGAACGGTTCTGGAGGCCCCTGCTATGCCAGGTGTTACCCCTTCAGTTGTGGAGTCATGGAAATGTCTGGAGGCTCCTAGAAGAACGGAGGGCATTCGGGGGCTTCAGGGCTGTGGCTGATTGCAGCCAGCAGGAACGCGAGTCAGGATTGTGACAGCTGGACTGGACCCATGTATGTGGCTGCCTTTGCTCTGTGACGGCCCCACACCTCCTCCTGAATCCCCATCCCTGGGCCTCCTGGGGCTGTCTCAGCCCCTGCCTCTCCTGTTCCCAGCTGTTTCACGAGGCTGCCTACCAGGCAGATGACCGGCAGGACCTCCTGAGTGCCATCAGCGAGTTCCTGGATGGCAGCATCGTGATCCCTCCTTCGGAGGTGGAGGGCCGCGACTTGCTGCGCTCCGTGGCTGCCTTCCAGCGTGAGCTGCTGAGGAAGCGGCGGGAGCGCGAGCAGACCAAAGTGGAGATGACCACCCAGGGAAGCTTCGTGGCCCCTGGGAAAGGTCAGCCCTCTGGGGCCCAGAGAACGCTCCCCTCCCACTCAGCTTCTAAGGCCACAACCCCAGCCCTGTCCTGACTCCCTGAGCCTCTGTGCTGTGTCCCAGGCTGGGAAGGATTGAGCCCAGGACCCTCAAGCAAGAGGGGGGTGGTCTGTGTTCCAGAGGCCCCTTGTTCCCCCAGAACTGTCTGTGGAGTTGGGGGGCTCCGAGGTGACCCCTGAAGATGACCCCCTGCTGCGGACTGGCTCAGTGTTTGGGGGGCTTGTGCGGGATGTGAAGCGCCGGTACCCACACTACCCCAGTGACCTGCGGGACGCTCTGCACTCCCAGTGCGTGGCAGCTGTGCTCTTCATCTATTTCGCTGCACTCAGCCCTGCCATCACCTTTGGGGGGCTGCTAGGTAGGAAGGGAGGAGAGGTGGGGGGCCCAGTGTCACCTGCAGGGTTTCTGGGTCAGGGTGTCCCTCCCATTGGTCCCCTTAGGGGGCTAATGGGTTCGGGGATAGTCTCCAGTGTGACCGTCTTAAGGAGCTGCTGGGGCAGAGGATCCCAGGGACCACTTTTGGGGGTCTGTAAAATAAGAGAGGGAAGGGGGTACAGGAGAGGGGTGGGGGATCCTGAATCACCTCAGGGGGCTGTTGGTGAGGGGCCTTATCTATATTTCTGGGGCACTGCTCCAATCTCGCTGGGTCCCCAGGTTAGGGTCAGGTAGATGAGGAAGAGGGACCAGCAGGAGGAGCCAGGCCAGGGCCATCCCATTGACCCTTGCCCGCCCCAGGGGAGAAGACCGAGGGTCTGATGGGCGTGTCCGAGCTGATCGTGTCCACGGCTGTGCTTGGTGTCCTCTTCTCTCTGCTGGGGGCCCAGCCACTGCTTGTGGTTGGCTTCTCGGGGCCACTGCTGGTCTTTGAAGAAGCCTTCTTCAAGGTGACAGCCCTGCCCCGCCCCTCCCCAGGGATCACCTGCCCCATCCTCTGTCCCTTGGCCCAGGTGATGGTCCTGCAGTCTCTCCCTTCTCCTGCTTGGAGTTCACCCCCTGCCCATGCCATGGGGCCCCAACATTCAGGACAGAGCACTGTGCGTAACCACACGCCCCCTCCTCTGGCCTCTAGTTCTGCCGAGCCCAGGACTTGGAGTACCTTACTGGCCGGGTGTGGGTCGGCCTCTGGCTGGTGGTCTTCGTCCTTGCCCTGGTGGCGGCTGAAGGCAGCTTCCTCGTCCGCTACATCTCACCTTTCACGCAGGAGATCTTTGCCTTCCTCATCTCGCTCATTTTCATCTACGAGACCTTCCACAAGCTCTACAAGGTGGAAGTCCAGAGAGGTCCTGGGAGTGTGTGTAGATGGGGGAGCTGAGCAGTACCCTGGGGAGGAGAGAGTGGAGGGGGCAGCGTGTGCCCTTGGGAACAGAGGGCACAAGGAGGGGAGCTCTGCTGGGTTCAGGCAAAGGCAGCCAGGGGCACGCCGGGCTAGGACACAGCTGAAGGGCAGGGAGTCAGACCCTGAGGGTGGGGGTCAGAGCTCCAGGATTCATCTATGCAGGTATGTGATAGATCAAGGCACTGTCACTGCTACAGGACCGGGTGTCCTCGGGTTACCTTTGTGTGTGTGTGAGATGTAGCTGGGTATTTTGTGTTACTGTTGTCCCATCAGGTATGATAGGGGCCAGCCCTTCCCCTCACAGGTGTGCTGTTGGTGATCAGGATCACCTGCCCAGGTGAGCATTAGGCCACCTTGTAACCCACACAGGTGTTCACGGAGCACCCACTGTTGCCGTTCTACCCCCCTAAGGAAGGGGCACTGGAGGCAGGGCTGGACCTGAATGGGAGTGCCCTGCCCCCTACCGACGGGCCACTCGGCCCCAGGAACCAACCCAACACGGCTCTGTTGTCCCTCATCCTCATGCTTGGGACCTTCCTCATTGCCTTCTTCTTGCGCAAGTTCAGGAACAGTCGCTTCCTGGGTGGCAAGGTGCGTGGCTGCAGGGGTGGGGCCTGTGGAGCCCCCACGGATGTCCCCCAGCTCCTGCTGTCTCTGCTTGGCTCTGCTCCAGAGAGGGGCTGCCCCCTTCTTCCAGTCCACCCATGGACCTGAACCAAGTCCCTACCCTGTTAGGAGCTTCAGAGAAGTTTAATCAGGAGAGGAATGGCCTCCTTGGCTGGGCTGGCACCCCTGGGGCTTAAGGGGACAGGTCAGGGGACTTCTGGCTCCAGCTTGGCTCCCAGAGAGGTTGGAGTAATACATCCCCATGTTAGTCTCTGGACCCTCACTCCCACCTGTTGCTTCCTTCTGCCCACTGGCTCCTCTTTCAAGGCTCGACGCATCATCGGGGATTTTGGCATTCCAATCTCCATTCTGGTGATGGTCCTGGTGGATTACTCCATTACAGACACCTACACACAGGTGAGGGAGCCCCTACCCCCTCCAGCTGCTGGTTTTCACCTCAGGGTCTCGAGAGGGAGGCCACCATGCATTCCCATTGTCCCAGTGGCAAGGTCAGAGCTGGAACCCTGCTCTCCAGTGTGAGAGTGACCTGCAGGGGCTGCACTGGGGTGGGTGGGATGGGGGTTCAGAAGTAGCTGTGTTGGTGCAGCTGAGGAAGCCAGCCGGGAGTCTGAGGCCACTTGTGACCCTTAGTCTGGATGCTTGGAGGGGCAGGCATAGGGCTGGGAGCAGAAAGACAGCTGTCCTTGGGGCTCAGAGGTATGTCATTTCCCTGCCCTTTACCAGACCCTTGGGCACTTAGGAGGGTGCAAAACGAATCTCCCCCAAACCTGTTCACTCCCCTATATCCCAGGGCCCTGCTAGGGGGATGCAGAGCTTGCTGGGAGCAGCTGCTGTGTGGGGCTCTTGGCTTGGGGAGGCTGTGTCCCTAAACCCTGGCTTCCTTCTTGCCGTGCAGAAGCTGACGGTGCCCACAGGGCTCTCAGTGACGTCCCCCCATAAGCGCACGTGGTTCATACCGCCCCTGGGCAGTGCCCGTCCTTTCCCACCCTGGATGATGGTGGCCGCTGCTGTCCCCGCCCTCCTGGTCCTCATCCTGATCTTCATGGAGACACAAATCACTGCGTGAGAGGGATGGGGGCCTCTGAGCCGAGGAGGTGGGGGAGGAGCGGGGAACAAGGTCAGCGCAGGGAGCACGTGGCCTGGGGCATGATTTCCCTTCGGTGCTTTGACATGCTACCCACCTGTTACCACCATCAGCAGGGTGGTGCTTCACAGTCCCCAGAACACTCGGACACTGTGTTCTGTCACCAGTGATGCTCCAATGTGTCTCATTTTGGTTAAACCACAATGTGGTGAGATCTGGCATCTGGCTTCTGTGGTGTTTTAAATATCCACAGAATGAGGGTTTGGCTCAAAATTGCTTAAATGTGAGAATTTCAGTTTGGGAACTTGAAAGAAGGAGCTGGCAGGGCCTGTGGAGAGCTCTGCACGTCCTTCCCCTGCTACACGGTCCCTGCCGCCGGCCTGCCTAGCCAGCCAACTGCTCGGTCCCACTTCTCTTTCTCGCCTCGCAGGCTCATCGTCAGCCAGAAGGCGCGGAGGCTGCTCAAAGGCTCCGGCTTCCACCTGGACCTGCTTCTGATCGGCTCCCTGGGAGGGCTCTGTGGGCTCTTCGGGTTGCCCTGGCTCACGGCCGCCACGGTGCGCTCGGTCACCCACGTGAATGCACTCACTGTCATGCGCACCGCCATCGCCCCTGGTGACAAGCCCCAGATCCAGGAGGTGCGGGAGCAGCGGGTCACAGGAGTGCTCATCGCCAGCCTCGTGGGTGAGAGAGTCTGCCTTGCAAGGCTCAGCCCTTGCTCCCCAAACTTGCTTTCTTGGACCCCATGGCCAGAAGTCCACACTTAGCCCAGGCTGGACTGGGTCCCTTTTGAACTTCCAAATGTCTAAGCCCTGCCTTGCCACCCCCCCACCCCCGGCCAAACCTGCTTCTTGACACTCCTGGAGCCCTTTCGCCTGAGCCCTTCCTGGTTCTCTATTGTGCTCCGTCTTCTCTTGTTCATAGTGATGAGGCCCAGCTGATCCCCTCCCCGCCAGACCCATCCATCCTCACGGGGGCTGTCTGAGGGGTCAGGTAGGTCTGTGTCACCTCCTCCAGGCCTGTCCATTGTCATGGGGGCTGTGCTGCGCCGGATCCCGTTGGCCGTGCTCTTTGGGATTTTCCTGTACATGGGGGTCACATCACTGTCCGGTATCCAGCTGTCCCAGCGTCTGTTGCTCATTCTCATGCCAGCAAAGCACCATCCTGAGCAGCCCTACGTGACCAAGGTAGTGCCAGGAAGCGTGGAGGTGGGGTGATGGGGAGAGGGTCTCCGGGATCCCTGGGCAGCAGATGAACAAATGGCCTTGAAAGACTGGGAGCCAGGTTGCCGAGTCCCCTAAGATGTAGGTGGGAGCAGCCTGGCGCTGTGTGGTGAGGCTTGATGCTCGTTCCCCAGGTGAAGACGTGGCGGATGCACCTGTTCACCTGTATCCAGCTGGGCTGCATCGCCCTGCTGTGGGTGGTCAAGTCCACGGCGGCCTCACTGGCCTTTCCCTTCCTGCTGCTGCTCACAGTGCCTCTGCGGCGTTGCCTTCTGCCCCGGCTCTTCCAGGACAGGGAGCTGCAGGCGGTAAGTGGTGTGCTTTGGACTGTGTCAGGGTGGACGGGCGGGACCTGTGTTCCAGGCTCTGTTGTGTTCTGTGCTAGTTGTATGACAGAAGGCAAGTTACCTCACCTTCTGAAGTCTGATTTTCATCTGTGTAATTGGGCCAGTCAGAGACTCCACCTGACAGCAGTGGTGTGAGGATTAAATGCTAATCCAGGTGAAGCTAGAGTACAGTGGTTTGGTGTGAAGTAAGCACAGGGCTGCTGCTGACAGCTGCGCAGGCTGCGTCCTACACAAAAGCACGCAGCCAAGGGACAGGTAGGGGTGGAGTGGCATTGTAAGCCATCCTGAGTCCTGTTTTTGTCAGATGGAGGAAGGCACATCTTTTTGAAAATCACCCACCCAAGCATGATATACAAAGGCACCACGGGAGCTGGGAGTGGCCCCGGGGAAGTACCTGGTGTGTGGGCGCTGCTCTCAGCCCTGTTATCATTAGGAGGTATCCCTGGCGCCGGGACCTCGTGGTTCTGGCCTGAGGGAAGTGTTTCAGTCTGGTTTCAGGGTCCCTGCAGACAGTGAGGCCTGAGAAGGTCTGGGAGCAGGAGGGCTGCTTCCCTGCCTCTCCCAACCTTCTGCTTCCTTCTGCAGCTGGACTCAGAAGACGCTGAGCCCAACTTCGATGAGGACGGCCAGGATGAGTACAACGAGCTGCACATGCCCGTGTGACCCTCCAACCTGGCGCCCCTCAGTGACCCGGCACCTTAACGATTGACCCCTGGGCCCCGGTCAGAGCCCAGCCCCAGGGCCAGTGGGCTCCTCACGACCCAGAGACATGCCTGGAGCCACTGCTAATGCCACGGCAGAGCGGTCCCCTGACCCTGTCTGGGCGCCGACCCCATGACACCCAGGCCCGTTCACTGCCCAGACCGGCGCCGGCTTTGAGCTCATTATAACCACACTCCTTGTCTTGTGTCTGCCTCCCTTTCTTGGTTCCATCTCTGGTTTCGCAGGTCATACTTAGCCGTCTGGAGTTGGAAGAATTTTACTTCCATTGTTATCAAAGCTGGAGACAGGCTTGAGGCAAGGACAGAATTCTTGGGGGAAAGGGAGAGAATCAAGACCCCAGAAGGTCAGAGCTGGGTGTTATCATCACCCCTCAAGTACAGCTGAGGCCCAGGAGGCCCGAGGTCAGCCCAAGGTCGCATGCTGTTAATCCGGCCCCTGATTAGAAGGGGGAGGGTGGGCGGAAGGAGAGGGGGGAGCTGCCCTGCTTTAGCAACTAGGGAATCAGAGCGTCCCCAATAGCTGTGTGCCCACTGAGGCAAATGGAAAACGTTTCTCTCTTTTTCTTGGTCGCTGGCATTCTGAGGAGCAGGGACGGTAGCCCCATTCCCTAGACGCCAGGGTGGAGCTGAATTTGGGGTCCCTGGACCATTTTAGATTCTCTTGGCTTAAAAAAGAGGTAGCTTTGGGATTCCTGAGGCCACTGCTTGTGCAACAGTCTGTTAACGCCAGAAATAACCTGGGAGGCCTTGAGGAGGGAGCAAACTGGGAGCCTGTTGCGTCACAGTTGCTCGGCAACCAGCGGCGAGGTGGAGCCGGACCCCTCTGTGTTGCCCTCTGGTGGCCGCTGGCTCGGACTGCAGTCTCCGTCCCAACCCAGCAGGAGCAGCACTGCCACCTGGTGGTTCCGCTGTGGTCAAAGATCCCATTCAAGCACATTCAATTATTGGGAGACAGGTGGGGCCTGAGGCTCTGTGGAGTTCACAGTTCTGAGCATCCACGGCCAGGATTCCTCCGTGACCCACATTAGCCGTTTCCTCTGCGGCTGGCCCCACTTCTAATCCTTTTCCTAGTTCCCTCCCAGGTGTTCAGGCCAGTAGCAGGAGCCCAGAAGCTGGTCAGGAGAGAAGGGACAGACCTCTGTGAGACTCTTGGCTGTGCTCATAGGGAAGAGATGCACCTTCCAGCTGCCCTGGAGTGTCGGTCAGGTTTAAGCATTTCATTCCAGCCCGCCCCTTTGGTCTCTGGTGCAAGGATGCCTCTAAGTGTATCTGGCCGCTGACTGACATCCCTGTGTCATCTCTGTGAAGACCAAGTCCCTTTTCCCTTCGGTAGGCCAAGTCCAGGTGGAATTTCAGAGGAACTTTGCCAGGGGGCAAAGTGAAGGTAAAGCACAACACCTGGAACATAGAAGTGTGCAGGGCAAAGCAGATTCTGAACTGAAATGGCAGGGGTGCCTCACGCAGGTGGCCGTAGCCGAGGCTTTCCTGTAGGACTCCCTTCCTTCCCTGAGCCCTAGAGCAGGTTACCTGGTACCCGCCCTGTCTCTCAGTGGAGGTGGGCTTCCCTGTTGGGTCTGGGAGATGCTGAGACCCCACAGGAAGGGACTTGCTGCCAAGGCCCTGAGAGGGAGTAGTGCCCGGTGAGCCCAGCAGGCTCGGCTCTTCCCCGGACACCATCTGTGTCAGGCATCTCTGTTTGGAAATAGCTGAGAACTCTGGGCGCTCCTCAACTGAGAATGAGGAACCATAGGTGGGGGCTTTTGAAACAGGGAATGCGCCCTGGTCCCGGCTGGTAGGTCAGAGCAGCTGCCAATAAAACTAGATGCCGAGGCCTCAGAATAACGGGTGAAAAAATTTCAGTGAAGAGTAGAACCAGATATAACCTCTGGCTAGTGAACATGTCACATGATGTGGAAGGACATGAATAAGGCCTAAGAGCCTGGAGCCTTGAAGAGCACCACCATTCCCACCAGCCTTTCTCCTTCTGCCCCCAAGGGAAGGCAGCTGCAGGTGAGTACCAGAATCCAGAGTTGGCCCACACATGCTCAGCTGGGCCTGGTTAGGACTGTAGCAACCCCAGAGTGCCAGGGATTGGTACCTTGAAGGATGGCAGAGGAATGAGTGACAGTGAGGGCCAGGTTAGGCATGGAGGAAAGATGAGGGATGATGGGACAGTGGCAAACCTATAGGTAACCAGCCTGGCCTGGGGCCTGGACAATCAGGGACTATTTGGGGGTATTTGGAGTTTGTCCTGATACCTTTGTAGCCTCTCTGTTTCTTCTGACTTTCTCTAAACCTTTCCAAGCTTATACTGCTGGGGCACTGGGCAGCTTGACTGAGGCTGCCTTCTTCCAGGTGTAGAGGGGAACTGACAGAGGGGAGCCCCATCTGGCCCTGGTGGCACCGCTCTGGGGCACTAAGCGGGGTTTGGAGGCCATTGTATTTTGAGTGACAGGCCTCACTGCCGAATGCTTTAGACTAGAAGCAGCTTGCTGAGTGGGCACAACAAGAAGATGGCCACATTAGCATCACCATCTTATTTCCCCTTGTGGCTTTCTGAGTGGGATTGTGGTCACATCCTGGGCAGCTACCCAAAGCTTTTATTATCCTTAGACAAGTCCAAGCCCACTTAGGCTTGGAGAAGCGCTAACTCATTCGTCTACTTTGAGCCAATGGTGGCTGGCATTTCCTTGCTCTCTGCTGAAGATTCAGCTCACTCAAGACACGTGATGCCCTTGTGAAAGCTTCTGGCCACCAGAGCTCAGAGACCATCTGGTTGGATTGCCCTGGGCCCCTCCTTTAGGGTACAGAACCTGGCCATAACCTGCAGGTTTGGCAGCCTGTGTGACATCGCTTCTTGTATCATATCAGGTGACTCAAATAATGATCATGCCTGTTGACACTTAGAGCTCTCCCAGGGAATTCTGAGCAGCTACGGAAAGACAAACAGCTCAAGGGTACTTGTGCCAGACGCTGCCTATGCAGCTGGTGACTATGTCATTGCTGGAACAATAAAGCAGGTTTCTAGGCAAGCACAGGATTGTGGATTGAATGCAGTGTGGCAAATGGGAAACCTAAAGTGAGGAGTTTGGTTTCCAGATAAATTATATAATTGTCTGAGGGTGAACTTGATGGGTTGTGTGACTCACCACTTGTGCAAAAAGCAAACTCTGATATTGGTAGGGTTTATGTTCTGGAGGAAAGATTTAATATTTGAGACCTCAACTGGGATTATTTTTAATGTTGTTGGAAATGTTTCTTTTTACTGAACAATGCTTTATCAACTGCTGACTAGGCAGGTGGCTGTGGGCACGGTCTCTGGGTGGTGGGTGAGTCCCGCTTGGATTGGGGGATGGGGGTGCTGGGAGGAGCAGGGAGCTCCTAGGACAGGTCTGCCAGACCTGTGGGAGGTGAGGTGCAGAGGAGGTGGGGCACAGGTGGAGGTGGAGCAGGGGCTGGAAGCTGCCAGAATGATTGGGTGGGAGCAGGAGGCACTGAGGAGCATTTGGGACAAGGCTGTCATTTGAGGCTCCCTTAGCATGCCTGCCTGCCATGGCACCTTTGACTGCACCCCGACGACTGGCACTTTTCTTCTGAGGCCATAGATGGGCAGAGACGCGGCCTGAGCCTTTTTTGTATCCCTAACCACAAAACACAGTGCCTGGCCACAGGGTTGCCTGGAAGGGATAGGGGTGAGCAGGTGGCAGAGAAGGGAGGGCCAAGAGGTGAAGGCCATTGCTCCCTTTAGGATCCTGTCAAAGCCAAGGGCGACACTAGTAGAAATTTTAGAGACTTCTGAAAATGGTTTGGTTTTCATATTTGTTAGTTCAATTACAGTTGTCAGCTTCCCATTGTTCGTCATCATGCCCTCAGAACTCAAAGTGGCATCGTGGGTTTCTTCCTGAACCAGCTGGAGGGAGAGATGTTGGTGATCCTACATTCTAGGCTGATGAGTGGACAGTGGCAGGTGGGAAAGAGAAAGTGCCGTCTGAGGCCTCAGGAGCCATGGGAGATAAGGGGGGAGCCTGAGAGGTGGCCCCAGGCTGTTCCCTCTTAGCTGCCCTGTTCCTGCTTCCTCACAGTGCTAACGATGGAGGGCCCAGAGCGTCTTCTCCATGCGGGTGTTTGCAGGGCCCGTCATGTACAGGGCTTTCCTGCAAGAGCTCTCCCCAAGCCTTGGGCCCCCAGAGACCACCCTTATGCCCCATTTTCTCCCCAACAGCCTCTGCTCTCTGGGGCCCAGGCCTACTCCCCATTCCCACTATAGCTGAAAGTCATTTCTTATTATTGCTTCCCCTTAGTAGGGAAATACAAATACATGGTATGCATGTCTATTTTAGGAAGGGCAGGCACCATGCCTGTTTCTATTCTGTGTACCAAGCAACCAGCAGGGCTGTACGAGGCACACTTGATTGTTTGGGCTGCTTGGTTGAGGCTGTGATCCATGAGCACCTTCCTGGCTCTGCTGACTTTGCTGTTGTTGAGACCGTTGTGAGGGGCCAGAGCATGGGGCTGGGAGTTGGGTTTGAGCCTTGGCTCAGGCACTAGCTGGTGACCTTGGTTATGTCCCCTCAGCCTTCTGAGAGACGAGGGCTTTGGTTGCAGTGCTTCTTATGTGGACCTTGTCCTTCCAAGAGACCTTGACCATTGCAGTACCTCTTGTGGGACAGTGGGAAGCAGGGGGCTGTAGTGCCACGGTAACCTTCACGCCACCTCTGGGCAAAGTTACTCGGCTTAAGGACTTTTCCCTTAGCCTCTCCAAGTAAAAGGGAGCAGCATAGGTTTGGGGGAGCCTACTTTTCCATTCCCCAGGGGAATTATGAACTCAGGGACCATAGGAGGTCAGATAGGGTGAGTTGGGTGGGGCCGACCTTGGAGAATGATTTTGGGGGTCATGACTAAATAATCAGACAGAGTTCTGTGAGATAACCAGAATTCAAGTAGATAAAAGTTTAGTATCCATAAGAATTGTACAGACCCAAGGATAAGAGCAATATGAAAAGAAAACAGGATTATTTAGACTTAGATGGAAAACATGTAGTTACATGCCTTCAAGTTCAAATAAATGCAGAATCAGGCATGGACCCTGGATGGAGGTTATGGGCTGGACTCTGGTTTGAAACTAGGAAATTAATCACTTGTTTCTAAGGCAGTGGTCTCCTCAGCCACCTCCATCTTTAAGTTAGAAAGTTAAAGACTGGAAATAGGGCTTGACTGGTCCATAGAGTCACAGTGAGGGTTTAGTCAGCATCCCACCCAAAGTCTCTCATAGATTAGCAACCTCAGAGAGAAGGAAATTATCTCCCTTATGGGTAGACATTTTAGGAACCCACAAAAAATTAAAAATTCAGCACACAAATGTTCAAGGGAATCAAAACTGTAGGCTTTATTATTTTCAAATTCAAAGAGTTTGTTCATATATTATCATTTTGGTCTAGTCAGGCTGCTATAACAAAATACCAAAGACTGGGTGGCTTATAAACAGTGGAAATTTATTTCTCACAGTTCTAGAAGTCCACAATCAAGATGCTGACAGATTGGTGTCTCGTATCTAGGTCATAGATGCTATCTTCTTTCTGTGTCCTCACATGGCTAAAGGGACTACAGAGCTCTATTTTATAAGGGCACTAATCTCCTTGATGGGGGCTCCACCCTCATGACCTTGTCCCCTCCCAGGGGCTCCACCTTCTAAATACCATCACATTGGGGGTTAGGATTTCAACATAGGAATTTGGTGAGGGGGCACACAAACATTCATTCCATAACAGTGATCCTTTATGTTAGTGCAGTTTGAAAGAGGATTTGGCTATTAGCAGACCACTAAAGACCACTAACATTCCACTTTTATATTTGTACTTGCATATTGATTAAGATTTGTAATTTTAAGTGGAAATCTCTCTAAGCTTACAGATAGATTGGAAATTTAAGAGAATTTAAGCTTGACTGATTTTTATATGCTTAATTTATTAAATCTATGAGAGTCACTTTAGTACTTGGGAAGGTTTGTCAGTTAGATGAAGTACTTAAAAAGGAATTGAATATATTAAATTTATAAATGCTGTTTAAAATGTTAAAGAGGTATAATTAACTAAGTGTATAAATGGGACTTAACATTAATCAAAAGCCCTCTCAACGTGGTTGTTAATATTTGCTAGACTTATAAATAGGATAATGAGATTCCTAAGCTGATTTTAAAAGCTTAAGGAAGAGCCATAAATTTCTCAACATATACATTTAATAAGTCAAATACTCACTTGAACACCCAAGCAAAGCTATGAGCCGTCTTTTCTGTGCACATAAGCCACCCCCAAGGTTAGAAGATGAAAACTATCCTCTAACCAGTGGGTGCATGTTCAGTGGTGCAGGGGAGAGGAGCATGAGTGGGCAATGAGAAGGGAAAATAAGATTTTAGTGTCACTGGATTGCTTCGTTCTTAAGGTCAGGTTAGTTAGTGTACTCTGCCGATGCCAGATCACTGGGAGGGACTATAAATACATGCACAGTCAGTGCACGGGGGAGCAGAATATCTGGCAACTAAGAAAGCAACGTGAGTTGTGATGGCTTTGGGCTCCTAGCAGCCCTCCTCAGCAAGCCCTTCTGGGTGGGGGTCCACGGTTCTGTTAGCTGTAAGTTATTCCTCAAATCATTTTCCTGAGCAAGAATAAGGATATTCATGGTAGAAGCTGAGGTTTTTTGTTTTCCAGAGGGATTCGCAGCTGAGAGCCAGCAAAATGTGCATCAGAATGTTTATTTGCCCTGGACAGAAGCCAGCTCTAGCCAATTTAAGCAGAAACAGAGCAGCTGAAAAGCTACTCACAGAACCTCTGGGAAGGTAGGAGAATCCAACTCAGAACTGATAATGGCTAGAGCAGGGTCAAATATGTGGTGTACAAAAAGTTTGGAGGCAATGCTGCTGCCCCTGAATGTGGGATGCCACAGTTTGAGCCCTGGGGGGTGGAGGGATTCTCCACTATCCTGCTTCTCTGCCTGGTGGATGCCTGATTGGCCGAAGTCACCTCATGCCCAAGCTGCAGGGAAGGCTGGGAAAGAGAATATGTGTTATCTTTAGCTTCTGTGGTAGGAGGAGGGCTCTGACTCCCTCTGAGACTTCTAGCTGTGGTGTGTTGGAGCCGGCTTACAAGAGCCCATTGTTAAAATTTCAGGGATTTTTGAGCTGGTTATGGAATACAGCCATTATTAAAAAGTAAATTACAGTAGGTGTACTTTTCCCTATTCTTCCTGCTAAGTACAACTAAAGCCCCTACACATTATATATAAAAGAAACACAAGAAGACTGAAAAGAGAAGGCAGACCAGCTAGGGACCCTGGGACGTGAGGAACAACACATTGATGGGATTTCTTTCTAACTCGTATTACCAAGTATGGAGGTGAAGAAGCTGGCAACCCAGAAATGCCAACAGATACAGACAAAAAGTTCCAACGAAAATCTGTTCTCTCTAGTCAAAGGACCAGGAAAAGAGCAACATAGCAAAACGGAAAACTTTCAGACAGTAACTGCCAAATACCCCAGACAACTGTGGTCCCCTCCTTGCCCACACCAAGAAAAGCTAAGGGGGAAGCCTGCATTTCCAACCTTGAGAGACTGTGCAAGGTACCTCAGCACTCTGATGGTGTCATAGAAAGTCAAGCAGTGGGCCTGGACTTCCACCTCCACCCGGCAGTAATGAGGCCCCTTCCCCTTCCTAGCTAGGCGATCTCAGAGGAGGCCCAGGGGAGAGTCAGAACTTTCACCATTGCCCAGTAGGAGACAGAGGCATGTCATGATAACAGAGTCAATCCACTACAAAGACTTAACAATCATAAACGTGTGTGCCCCAAGCAACAGAGATGAAATAAATGTGTGAAAGCAAAAACCGATTGACCTGAAAGGAATTGAACTATAGTTGGAGACCTCAACTCTCCTCTTTCAGCAATTGATAGAAAATCAGCAAGGAGATAGAATAATTCAACAACACCATCTACCAACAGGATCAGTTGCCACTTAAAGAATGACATCATGATACACATTCTTTTCAAGTGCTTATGGAATATATACTAAGACAGAGCATAACCTTAGCCATAAAACAAACTGCAACATATTTAAAAGAATTGAAATCATACAAAATTTGTTCTCTGACCACAGTGGAATCAAGCTAGAAAATCAGTAACAGAGAATAATAGGAGAATTGCCAAATACTTGGAAACAAAACAAGGGACTTATAAATAATCCATGAGGCCAAAAGGAAATCTCAAGGGAAATAAATATTATTGAACTGGATGAAATATAAATGCAATATGTCAAAATTTGTGAAAACACAGTTAAAGCAGTGCTAAGAGGGTAATTTATAGCACTGAAAGCATACAATAGAAAAGAGGAAGAATCTCAGATAATCTAAGCTCCTACTTCAAGAATCTAGAATTAGGATGAGCAAACTAAATCCAAAGCAAGCGAAGGAAGGAAATAATAAAGATAAGATTTGAAATCAATAAAATGAAAACAAAAACAATAGAGAAAAATAAGTGAAACTAAGAGATAGTTCTTTGAAAAAGTCAATAAAATTGACAAACCTCTAGCAAGGCTGACAAAAAAAAGATGGCACAAATTACTGCTATCAGGAATGTAACAGGGGATATCATTACTGACCCTACAGACATCAAAAGGCTAATAAGGGAAAACTATGAACAAATCTGTATAAACTTGACAACTAGATGAAATGAACCATTTCTTAAAAAACACAAACTACCATAACTCTTTCAATGTAAAAAAGGTAATTTTAATAGACCTCTAGCCAGTTAAGGAAACTGAATTCTTAATTTAAAAATTTCCCAAAAGGAATCTCTAGATCGAGATAGTTTCACTGGAAAATTCTATTAAACATTTAAAGGAGAATAACACCAATTCTATGGAATCTCTTTCAGAAAACAGAAGAGTAGGGAACTCTTCCTAATTCATTTTATGATACTATTAGTATTAGTAGGTATTGATAGATCAGTATTATCCTGATACCAAGACCAGCCAAAATAATACACACATAAAAAGAAGAACAGTATCCTTCAGGAATGTTGATGCAAGAAATCTTTTAAAAAAAATAGCAAATATAATTCAGCAATATGTAAAAAGAATTAAATATCATGACCAAGTCAGGTTTATTCCAGATATGCAAAGCTGGTTCAATATTCCAAAATCAATTTAATCCACCCTATTAACACATGATCATATCAATTAATACAGAAAAAGCATTTGAAAAAATTCAACATCCATTCATGATAAAAATTCTTAGAAAAAATAGAAATAGAAGGGAATTTCCTTAATGTAATAAAGGAAATCTATACAAAATCTACAGCTAACACTATACTTAATGGTAAGAGATTGAACACATCCTCCTAAGACCAGGAATAAGATAAGGATGCCCTCTCTTACCTCTGTTACTCAACACAGTGCTAGAAATTCTAGCAATAGGCAAGAAAAAGAAATAGGAGTCATACAGATCGGAAAGGAAGAAATAAAATAGTCTCCATTTGCAATTAACATGATTGTCTACATAGAAAATGCTAAGGAATCTGCAGAAACAAAGCAAAACAAACCTCTAAGAATGAATGAGTTTGATAAGGTCACAGAATACGAGATACACATATAGAAATCAATTGCACTTCTTAATACTAGCAAAAAAAATTTACATCCATTCAAGAAAGTGAAATATTTAGGTATAAATCTGACAGAACTGTATAGGACTTATATGTAGAAAACTACACAAAATTGATGAAAGAAATCACAGAAGACCCAACTAAATGGAGAGACTGTTCATGGATTGGAAGACTCAACATCATAAAGGTGTCAATTGATTATAATTTTAATACAATTTTTATTGAACCTAGGCAAGATTTTTTTGTAGATATACAAGATTATTCTAACATATATATGGAAAGGTGTAGAAACTAATAGTTAAAACAATCTTGAAAAAGAAGAATAAAGCGAGATGCAGAAGACTACCTGATTTCAAGACTTACTACATTGCTACATAATCAAAATGGGGTGTTATTGGTTGGGGGATAGACACAATTTAATGAAACAGAATGGAAACCTCAGGGATAGACCTACACAAATATGCCCAAATAATTTTTAACAAAAATGCAAAAGCAATTAAATGGAGGAAAGATAGCTTTTTCAACAAATGGTGATGGAGCAATTAGACATCCACAGGGAAAAAAATTAACTCTGACCTAAGTCTCACACCTTCTGTAAAAATTAACTCAAAATAGATCACACAGACTCAAGTGTAAAACCTGTACCTATAAAAATTTTAGAATAAAAAGGAGAAATTCTTTGTGATATAAGGCTAAGCAGAGTTCTTATACTTGACAACAAAAAGATAATCCTTAATAGGAAAAATTGATAAACTGGACTTCTTCAAAAGTTTTAAATTTTGTTCTGTGGAAGACCCCAAGATAAGTTACAGAATCGGAGAAGATATTTGTAAGCCACATATCTGACAAAGGATTAGTATCTAGAAATATATGAAGTATTCCTAAAACTCAACAACAAAAAGCAAACAATATAATTTGAAAAATAGGCGAAATGTGTGAGGAAACATTTCACTGAAAAGGATATACAGTAGCAAATAAACACATAAAAAATTGTTCAACCGCATTAGTCATTAGGGAAATGCAAATTAAAACTGCAACAAGGTATCACTATACACCTATCAGAATGGCTAAAATAAAAAATAGTGACAACACTAAAAGGCTGATTATGTGGAAAATCTGGATCACTCATATATTGCTGGTGAGAAGGCAAAACAGGACAGCCTCTCTGGAAAACATTTTAGTAGTTTCTTAAAACCTAAACATGCAAATAGTAACTATACTAGTTGGGATGAGTATTTAATAATGTAGATAACTGTTGAATCACTATGTTGTATACTTGAAACCAATATAATATTGTATATCAACTATACTTTAATAAAATAAGTGCATATATAAAAAACCCTAAACATGCAACTTGCACTGCTGGGCATTTATCCCAGAGAAATGAACATTCAACGTTTACAAAAACGTGGACACAAATGTTTATAGTATATAAAAAATAATATTTATTCACAACAGCCCCAAACTGGAAACAATACAGATGTCTTTCCATGGGTGAGTGGGTAAATAAACTGGAATACTAGTCAGAAATGAAAAGGAATGAACTTTTGATATATGCAACAACCTGTGTGTATTTTCAGAGAATAAAGTAGGGTGAAAAAATCAACCCCAAAAGGTGAAGCAGTGTATGATTCTACTTATGTAGCCTTCTTGTAATGACAAAATTATAGAAATAGAGAACAGGTTGGTGGTTTCCAGGAGTTAGGAAGGGGATGTGGCTAAGAGGGAAGTGGACAGCTATGCAGGGGAAGCATGAGGTGTGATTACTGCAGTAGCAGTCCTCTGTGTCTTAGCTCTGTCAGTGTCAACATCCTAGTTGTGAGGCTGATTTCAGAATTAAAAGTTTAATCAGAAAAGTCAATTACATAAACTCAAATACATTTAAAACGAAGCATTAAATATTCTATGTGTACTGTGCCTCTCTTCCCAGTTCTGTGTTTAGTGTCATCACCCTGGTAGCTTGAAATCAGCCGTCGGGAGAGTATAGACACAGAAACGAGCACACACTGCACCCTAGGCCTGCCCTTCCTTCACAGCAGGCTGTTAAACTTTTACCAGGACACCACTACTCATAAGGTAAGGAATTTCCTAAACACAGAAGTGGGTTTAGATCCTGGGTGACCGCCCTACCCCTCAATAACAAATGTCTGTCTGAAAATGGATAATGATTCAGAACAGTTTTGAGAGGAAGAAGAATCTGGGCTTTTCTTAAGGTTATTTCCTCTTTACTTCATTGCTACCTTCATTTTATACAACGCAATTGTGGATTATGGGTACTTGGGGAAATGGAATCCTGGTTGTTGATAATCTTGTTTTTTGAATATTCAGTAGAAAAATGGCAGGATGGTGGAACTGCAAAAAAAAAATGGAGCCTTATGAGTGCTTAGATATCTTTGTATTTTTCCAATATCCTCTCTACTCTCTTTCTTCAACAAATTCTGACCCTTTGTTAGGCATCCTGGTCTAGGAGGATCCATGTAGCTATTGGTTTTGCTCTCTAGCAAACTTCTCCTTCCCACGCTTCCCCATCTGGCCACAGGTGAGGGGGGAGTGGGCCCTGATCTTGTGCACAGGGGTCTGATCAACCATCCTATCCCAAATTGCATCTATGGGGACTGGTCTGAAGGATGGGCATGCACAGACCAGGGGATACCTGGACACTGGTTATAAGCCGTTCTTGTCACCCCCTGGGGTTGCTCTATTGGCATGGGCAGCATCTGTGCTCCCTGCCACACAGAGAGGGCCTCTCTGCAGTCAGAGTGTGACCAGCATAGAGTGAGGCAGAGATGAGAGGCAGACAGAGTCGTCTTTGGGTTGAGTTCCTGGGAGCCCCTGAGGCTCTCTCTGCTCTTCCTAAATTCCATTTTTGTCTGAAGCAAGTTCAAGTTGAGTTTTTTGGCACATGAGGCCAAAAAAATTCCAGATAAACAGACATTCCTTATAGAGCCTACCCCAATCTTTATGGCTTCTCTTCCCTCCTCTGGTTTCCCCTCTATTTGAAATTTATATACTTGGCCTAAAACTGCCAATCACAACCTAAAATCGTGGGAAACCCTTTCCATCTAGAGATAATTTCCAGAGGTCCCCTGAGTAGATGCTTCTGCCCCCCGAGTGTTCTTGGATGCTGCGGCCATCCGTGGGTTGAGTCAGACAGGGTAACAGCATGGTTCTGCTGTTTTATAGCCTGAAAGAAACATTTAGGCAGGAGTACACATTTTTTTCAATATAGAGGAAACCTCCAAAAATCAAGCCAAATGTTCTTGAGAAACATTTTGTGGTGTTAAACTGATTGGGTGCTAAGACACCTCTGTCTTTGGCTCCCATATTCCCTGATTTATTTTGGCACCAGAAGGTTTGTAGTGCCACCATCCAGCCACATGCTAATTGTTTTGTCTATGCAAGGGTGTAAACTGCATATGGTTTATTTCAATTAGCTTAATTGTCTTTGGTATTTAATAGTAATTGTCTTAATTAGCTTCCAAAACACAACAATGCCAACAACAGTAATGACTACCTCTTATCCATATGGTTACAGAAGATGGATGACTCCATTTCCTATCCTCAGGCTGTGTGAGTCCCAGGAGGACGACCTGGCAGATGCGGAGGAGAGGGTGGAAGTCCTCCAGAGAGCTGACCTGGCCTTGAATGCAAGATCTGAATATGAAGAGTAAATGAGGAGGTGATGGACAGGGGAATAAAACAGGAGAATGAAGGATTTATGTAGGACTAGAGTCATCTGTTTTCGTAATGTACATACCATGGAGTGATGCTGGGTGAATAATAATAACAAATAATTTCCCCATGCCGGCAGGCTATATTGGCTCTGATCTGAAGAGGCAATGTTTGAAGATCAAATTGTGAGACACTGAAAGTGAGAAATGCCCCATAGTGCAATCTGTCTTAGGAAAGCTGGTACCAGTCAACACCCTGGGTGACATTTCTTTGGCAAATCTGCCTTCGAACAAGTTCATAGCTAGTGCCTGGCATATATTAGGAGCTTAATATATGTTTCAATCAGCACCTGTCAGGGAGTCCTTTGGGCTCAATCTTCAAAATATATTTAGAACCTGACACTTAGCACCTCCTTAACTTCCATTGTCCTGCTCTGATCCACCATCAGCTTTGACCTGCCTGCCTCCCCCAGCCTCCCCACTTGTCTCCCTGTGTCTACCCTCAGCCCCTACAGTTTATTCTCAACACAGAGGAATATTTTACGCTGTAAGTCATATCATATCACTGCTCTTCTCAGAACCCCCTAATGCTTCCCATCTCACTCAGAATAAAAGCTGGAGTCCTGGCAATGACCGGTGAGGCCCCACCTGATCTGTATCACCTTTCTGGCCCATCTGCTCCTGCTTTCCCTCATGCCCTCACGGCGCCCGCACTCAACGTGCCTCCCATGTTGACGCTTCAGGGCTGCACTGGCCAGCTCCGTTCCTTCCAGGAGCAGGTGGCTAATGAATATTGCACTGGACAGTGTGCATATACAACATTTCCATCATCATCAAAAGTTCTACTGGACACTGCTGCTTGAGGGACTTCACAATGGCTGGAGAGCTCTTCCCAAAGATGTCTACATGGTGAACCCCCCTCAACCCTGAGTCCACTCAAGTGTCACCCTCTCCAAGAGTTCCCCCAACCCCTGCTAGCCGCCCAATTTAAAATTGCCGTCCACAACCCAGTTCCCCACCAATCGCTCCTGCTTCCCTCTGCTCTGTTTTCTCTATAGTGCTTAACATCTATGGCATAGTATACATTTTAATTATTTATTATACTCTTTGGTTATCATCACTCCCCCCATGAAAATGTGAGCTCCCAGAATAGGTTTTTTTTTTTGCTGTTTTTGTCCACTGCTGTATCCCTAGCATCTAGAACAGTGAATAGCACAGAACAGACACTCAATTGGTATTTGTTGAAGGATTTAATTAATGGCTCAACATATTTACTGGGTACCTTGCTGTCTTCCAGGCTCTGTGCTAGGCACTGGGAATATATAGAAGAAGAAAATATGGTTCCTGCTGTCCTGGAGTTTCTATTCTAGTGGGAGGGAGGGACAAGTTAACACACAAATATCTATCAAATACAAATTCTGAAGAGTTCTATGAAAGAGACAAACAGGGAGCAGAAATAGAATATCCTGTGTGTGTGTGTGTGTGTGTGTGTGTGTGTGTGTGTGAGTGAGGATGGGGAGACTTTGATGAGGAACCAACTCTGCAAGGAAGGGTGGAGATGGAGGTTAATGGGGGGGGGTGTTGTATTACAGAGGAAAGAGCATGTGCAGAGGTCCTGGGGTCAGCAGGAATGCATGCAAGGGTGAGGGAAGAGTACATGGGAGATGACCATGATAGGCATCATATGCCAGTCACCGAGGGAGGGCTGCCTTGCATGGCAGTACTACTCAAAGTGTGCTCTTGAACCAGCAGCATCTGAATCATCTGGGATCTTGTTAGAAATGCAGATGCACGGGCCAACTTCAGACTCTGGAATCTGTATTTTAACAAGCCCTTCAGGTGATCCTAATGCTCATTGTTCAAAAACACTGCACTCCCTACAGAAACTAAGCACTGGTGGGCACCTGATGGCCTTTGTTTGATGAATGAATGAATGAATGAAGGGATATGACAACCACCACAGTCAGTGCCTATTCCTTTTTATGTTCTCTTTGCTTGGCAGAAGCTCAGGTAATAATTAGCAGGGAATACAAAGTGATGCTTTGTTTATTGAGCCAGAGGGCAATCACTAAGACAAAAAATGAAAGAGAAGGAAATCCCTAAATGACATAGGAATTCAAAGATTTGGATTTAGAGAGGTGGGTGAAAGGCATCCCTGACTGGGAAAGCAAAGGTTTAATGCTGAGAGGAGTGTGGCTTGATTATGGGATAGAGGGAGGCCACCGGCCAGAAACGGTGCTTTGTGTGAGATGAAGTGGGGATGACTGTAAGGTGGAGAGGGCTTTCCTGCTGTTGTCAGAAAGTGCACAGTAGGCAAGGGGAGCTGGTCTTGGATGTTTTTAGGAAGATAGTGTTGCCATTTGCAAGGCTGTTTGAGTGACAAAGGGTAGAGTGGACTTGGCATTACAGAATATCTCAGTGATGCATTTAGTGTTAAAAGAGCAGGAAGTTACCCTTACCATCTAGCATTTTCTACATGCCACATACTGTTCTAGGCACATAACTTGCATATGCTCATTTAATCTCCACAATCCAATGAGGAACCTACTTTCTTATTTGACCAATGAGGGGACTGTAGCCCAGAGAGGTCAAGATTACCCAGCCAGTAAATGGTCAAACCTATATTGAACCTGGGGAGTCTGGTTCCAGGGCACTGCGCTGCCTGTCCTGCACTGTGAGCCCAAGGGACCTTGGGAAATAGCGCTCTGCCTCGCTGCTCATCAGTTCCCTTGGAGGCCCTCCCGGGAGGGCTGGGTGAGAGCTGCAGAAGGTCCCTCTTTCCTGGCTCCTTCTGCCTCCCCTTTGGCTCTCTCCTCTATCAGCATCCCACTCCTCCCTGTTCTATCCTCTGGTTCCTGTGGTTAGTGTGTCAGCCAGTTGGCGTGGGTGGGTGGGATGTGTAGACTGCTTGGCCAAAAAGGAGACGGCATTCTCCAGGCAGGGCTGCAAGAGACAGGCTGCCATCCGCTTCAGCAAATGACTCCCGGTCCTTCTCCTTTGCTGGCTTTGTATTTATTTTAGACTGTTTCTGTGCACATTTTGTGAACATGTCCAGTCAGGGTGTGGCCTGGGTGTAGCCTCTGCAAGGACCTGGCTTTCTATATAAGTAATTTCACAGGTAGCAAAGCAAGATATGTAGCTTCTATAAACAAGTCTTTTCCTGGGCCCCATTTGGGTTAGCAGGGCTATGCCAGAAACTGGTTCTGGCCTGTCCTTAAAATAGGGACATGATCAGGTTGGCTTTAAGAGTATTCGCTGAGAGGCTGGGACAGGATTCAAGCAGGAGAGGCTGAGAGATAAGCCTGGGGTGGGGTAGGGAGACCTGAGGGTGAGGGATGAGCAGTGAAGTAGAGAGTCACGTGGGGACAGGGGTCAAGCTCATACATTTTCTATCATCATGACCCACTGGATTCTAACGAACAATGTGCCACTCCAAATTGGGAGAGTGTAGTGTCAGCATGTGAGCTGTCGACCTCGCTGTGATCCTCCTGGGACTAACATAGGCCATTGAAAGTGCTCACTTGATATTCAAATATCCCCTTTTCATTTTCTTCTCTCTGAGGAAATTGACTGTAAGTGGCAACTTCACAGACTGTCCTGAGCTGCAAGTTCACTCGCTCTAAGAGCAGTCCCTCTTGGAAATTGAACTGTTAACTAATCCAAACACAAGTATACGAAGTCGCCAACCCTGGCTTCAGCAATTACCAAGGGCACCTTGTCAGACGGTACTTCTTAAATGGCTGGAATTGCCGCTGCCACTTTAATCAGTTCTCAAGCTTGGGGAGGCTGAGAGTCTCCTTTTTTCTGCCTCCCTCCTGTTTTCCATGAAAGAATTGCAGGGTCGGTCCTGGATGGGATGTCTTTTTTCTTTTTTTCCCTCCATTTTTCTGGGAATCCTGTGGTAAGGCTCAAAGCCTGAAGATGGTAAAGCTGAAAATTAAGCACTGAATGTTCAAGTGCCTGGAAATGTGCCCATTCCTTGAACAACAAACAGAACAGCGGGCAGAGCTCACCTAGAAACTGAAATGATGAGCGAGCTGCGGAAGAAATACATGTTCATAAGGCAGATGAACCTTGAAAGCAGGAGCTATTTTGATCAAGGTCACTGTGTGGTGCACACTTGTTCTGACTCTGAATGTGTGAACTTGGGCTGGCCTGTCTCCCTCCTGATTCGGGCTGCTCTTGGCCAGGGGTTGCTAAGGGGTGGGGATGTTAGGTGTGGGAGATGTCTAGCATTCAGTAATATGAGAAAGGGATTCTGTTGAGAGTCACTGTGGCCAGGCTTGAATCCTGGCTTCACTGTCTACTAGATAAATGAACTTGGTCAATTTACTTGATCTCTCTGTGCCTCAATTTCTCTGTCTATAACAGAGAATTTCTCTATAACAGCCTCTCTGCACTTGCTAACCTCCCTTTAACAGACAGCAGGGCTTTATTTCAGAGTTAGCTAGAATGTAATCATAGTATTTTTCAGTATATTAATTTCAATGGTTATCTCATATTTATATAGTGAGTGAAACTGGTTTTCTCTTTATAACAGTGACACAAGGCTTTTTTAAAAAGTAACTTTATTTAAATAAGAGGTGAGTTGGCTTAAACAAAAATATTGAGAAAATGATAGATGTAAGTGGAAAATGAAGAAGGCAAGGTTATAAAGGTGGGACATGATTGACAGAAGGGGTAGATGAGATAATCTTGTCTAAAAGAACTTGAAGCACAAAAATCTCCAGAATGATGACACATGTGGGCATTTTTACATGCTGGTGAAGGTGCTTCAGCACGAAGCTTCCTCTGGCTTCTTCCTGGCTTCTTTTCCCTTTTCTGTCTGTGAATGGCCAGTTAGATGAGCCACTGGCTCAGCTGAGTGACTGCCCCATTCTATGCCCACAGCCTCTCCATGCTCCTGCCCCCTCTGCTACCTGGGATGGAGGCTCCCAGGGGAAAAATGCAGACTCTGATCATCAGGGCTGGGTACTGGGGACTGTAAAGGGGGGAGGACATGTCACACTACACTGGAAGTGGAATTGTGAAAAACTGATCATTTTGGTTAATTGTGAATAACTGATAGGGTAAGCCTGAATGAATCCATGGCTTCCCATTCCAGACACCAGATTTCCTCATTCCTCTTAATTGAGAAAATGTAGATCTGTGAAGTCTCAGGAAAGCCCAGCGAATGAACCTCAACTATTTCCATTGTGGGAGAAGACCGGGCAACACCGGACGGAGGCAGAAAGACCTGAAAAATGTATGTTTTTAGATATCACAAACAAATAGATTAAAAAAGATGGAAATATAAAATTCTGGAAATGACATGATCTAACTGAACTATTACAAAGAGGCAGATTTGGAGGCCATCTAAGAGAAATCTGGGTAATGTGAGCCTTAAATGAATGGATCAAACTGGTGGCTGAAATAAAGGCCTTTGGTAAAACCCCCAGCCATGAGAATTTCTTTTCCTATAACCCTATACCTTGGACCTCCAGAATTATCCCCTTGGAGCTGCCTTGGGGATTCATCCTAAAGCAATTTGTGCCAGCTCTGGGCTAGTTCTGTGTGAGGAGAGGTAGGCTACCTGTCCGCTAGACTGTCCTCCGGTTACTGAAAACTAAATTATCCTTGACTTCTTTTCTCTAAATCTCCTATTTGCTACCATGGTATTCCTGTTATCTAGGTCCCAAGGTTGGAAACTTTTGGGGCCATAGTTCAGTTTCCATTCTTTTTCATTTCTCCACCTAGCCAGTCATTAGCTCCTCAAATGTTTTCTGTGCGATTTCTACGAGCTCCGTGTCTTTCTGTTCATTCTTCCTGTTCACACTGTTATCTTTTGCAGCTGATTCTTTCTTTACTCACTAAATACCAAGTGCTTAATGTGTGCTGGAACATGACCTGTGTCATCTTATGCCTGAATCCTTGATAGTGCTCGGCACATAAATAATGCTCGGGAGGTATTTATCAAATTAATGTAAGGGTGTTCCAGTCTTCTCTCTCTCGCTGGGGAAATTTTTGTGACTTGGTGGGGAGAGAAAAGCTCTCGTGAGGCCCTGGTCCAGTCTGAATCCCTAGGGCTTTCCTGAAACTGACATCCCCCTGGGGGTCAGGTCTTGGGATCCATCCCAGCTCTTCTCTGTTCTCCTGAAAAGTGCTAACTTGGGAGTATGAGAGGACAAGTGGACAGCCATGGGGTTTAATTCACTGGGTGCCTGGAAGGCCAAAGAATGAAGGTGTGAGTGTATCTGCAGGCAGCCCATGGATGGGGCAGCAGGGGGACGGCCTGAGTGACGCTCTGCCTTAGGCCCTTGACCTTTACATCACCCACCCCCTGCTCTCAGTCTTTAATCAGTTTTCAGATTAAAGACTTCAGAATCCTTTTTTCACTGGGGGAATCTAAGTTAATATTTTTATTACTCAAGGTAGTTGACAGACCATATGGAGATATTTATATACTCAAACTCAATCCCTGTGTGGAGAAACACCTTGTTGATGTAAGTGGGGTGCTTTGTTATAGTAGTTAGATTTGGCCCTTGCTCATTTTATAATAATGAGCCTTTAATGTGAAGTGTGCATGTCAGAGTTAAGAGGAAGATGCCCCTTAACTTTCCATGACACATTTTTTCAATAGAATCCCCTTTGGTGAATATTTTTTACTCCAGAATAATATGCTATAGTGTTTACAGAAAGATTTCTTATTCAACAGTAAAAATTCAACCTGCAAACCAATCAGTTCAGAGTCCTTGGTAATTCTTAGTCCTTGGTAATTACATTTTTAGTCCTTGGTAATTATCTCATTTTCTTTTGCAAAAGGAATTCAGACACCTAACACAGTTGTACCTTGACACCAATTCATATCATCATAAAGAATTTTACTGATAGAATTCAGTGAGTTGTGAAAAGCTTCTTTGCCCACATTTGGTTTCCTCAAGTCATCTGTGACTCATAGGTGGCACAGATGTTCCCCGCAGCTGGAAAATGAAGCTTGAAGTTCAACCGATAAGCAGAAATACCTAATTCAAATTCTAAGAATTACTTGACCTACATCAATTTCAACTTGAGAAAATAGGGTCAACTTTCTGTACCCCAGAAGAACCACCCTGGTGAATTAAAAAGTAAATCTTGAAGAATTAAATTATGTTGCCGTTCAGTTTTCATATGCACACTTAGGGAAAAAAAAAAACCCAGAGCATCAAAGGCTGTCAGGATAACTCAATTCAGTGACAGTGGCAAAGCCTTGCTGAAAAAGGGCTTTGTAGGCATAGAGATTTGCTCGGGGGAGCTGTTACACACTTCAATTGAAGAAGACTTTCAAATGAATAATTTTATGACTTTCCACCACACACATCCTGCTTGAAATCAAATTATTTTAAATGAGAACTTCAAAAAGATCTACCTGTTAAGTGAGCAAAAAGCCCTAAAAAGTTGCTTCACAGAACAAAGAGATTTGGATTAAAATGCCAGTCAGAGCTGGGGCCAGGCAGGAGTCTATTGCTCCAGGATTTCCAAGATGTGTACAAGGTAGAGTTTGCTCTATGATGGAAGAGGGGCACTGACCTCAGGATTTTATAGATAATCAAACGCAGCCTTCCTTGTTTTACAGCTAAAAACACCGAGCCCAGGACACAGGTGTCCTGCAGACACCATCTCCACCTTATTCAGTGTCTAGTACAAACAAGTCCCAAGTCAGCATTCTCTGAGTAGCATGGAGAAAAGTTAGTGATTGATAAATACTGCTTTGGGCTGTAGGATTAAGGAAAGACAGTGGTTTATGTGTTTACATTTTAAAGGAGAACGAGCTTCAATACCTTTAACCCTTAGCTCCTTGCTAAGGCAGGGATTTTCAGGCAACTGGACCAGGAGGGGAGATTCCTCACATGCTCCCCCCAAACCCCCATCTTTTACATCAAACAAGTAGGTACACATTTATGAAGTTGTCTATTGAGTGTTGTGGGAGAAAAACGAACTGTCCTGGTCTGGTAGTTGGAAAATCCAAATTGTTGTCTTTTATCTGCCCCCAAAGAGCCACATGTGACTCTGGGTAGTTTACGTATCCAAGTTGAGCTTTAGAAAATGGAGCACAAGGATTTTTGTTTCCCAGAGTTTTCTTCTCTGTCTGGGACACGTTTCTCCCACCAGGTTTTCTTCCTTCTCTTCTCAGAGGAAAGTCGTGAAGAAGACACAGGCTCCTGAAAGTGAAAATGCTTTGGGAACTGGGAAGGTGTGACGGGAGGGTGTATTAACTGTGGCCTTTTCTGTATTTTTGATGTTTTGATATCCTGGCACCTAGCTGACCCTGGAGACCCTGTCTTGCCAGGATTGGCTAATTCCTAGAGATAGCAGACAACTCACCTGCAAACCAATCAGTTCAGAGCCCATAACCCCAAACCGATCCTTTTTCACAGTCTTATACTCTGGGCCACTTATCTTCTGCCCTAATCACCCCAGGGCAGGGACCACAAGTATGGACAGCCCCTATGCCTCAGGGCCTGCTGAAATTATTCAAACCAGGTATCTTAACCTGCCTCACCTGTCTCTTCAGGCAGACACCACAATAAAGGCTCTTGCCCAGTTTTCCCCTTGGACGGTCAACCTCCTGACTGACTCCTGGGCTTCCCTGTGTGGCCCTTCCTCTTCTCTTAGAGATCTGTGAGTATAAAAATACTCTTTTAAAATTAATTATCATTTTTTTAAATGAAGATTTTATTTATTTTAGAGCAGCTTAAAGGCCATAGCAAAACTGAGAAGGTACAGAGGTTTCCCATGCACCCCCTGTCCCCCACTCATGTTCAGTCTCTCCCAGTGGCAACATCCCCCACCAGAGCCGTGCATTTGTTACTATGGACTCTGACACATGATAATCCCCAAAGTCCATAGTTTATATTAGGGTTCACTTTTAGTGTTGTACATTCTATGGGTTTGCACAAGTGTGTAATGATGGTGTGTGTGCACTATTATGGCTTCATACAGAGTAGTTTCCTTGCTCTCAAGATCCTTTGTGCTCAGTCTATTCATCTACCTTCAGCCCCTGGTAACCAAGGATCTTTTAATTGTCTCTGTAGTTTTGTCTTTTCCAGAATGTCATATAGTTGAAATCATGTGGTATGTAGCATTCTCAGATTGGCTTCTTTCATGTAGTCATATGCATTTAAGGTTCCTCTGTGTGTTCTCATGGCTTGATAGCCCATTTGTTTCTTCATGTGGAGTACTATTCCGTTGTTAGATGCACCACAGTTTATTTATCCATTCACCTTCTGAGGGACATCTTGGTTGCTTCCAAGTTCTGGCAATTATGAATAAAGCTGCTATAAAAACCTATGTGCAGGTTTTTGTGAAAACATAAGTTTTCATCTCCTTTGGGAGTACCAAGGAGCATGACTGCTGGTTCTTATGTAAGAGTATGTTTGCTTTTGTAAGAAATCACCAAACTCTGAAGTGGCTTCACCAGTTTTGTATTCCTACCAGCAATGAATGAGAGTTCTTGTTGCTCCGTATTCTACCCGCATTTGGAGGTGTCAGTGTTCTGGATTTTGGCCATTCTAATAGGTGTGGAGTATTATCTCATTGTTGTTTTAATTTGCATTTCTCTGATGCCATAGGATGTGGAGCATATTTTTATACCCTTATTTGCCATCTGTATATTTTCTTTAGTAAGATGTCTGTTAAGGTCTTTGGCCCATTTTTAAATTGTGTTGTTTTACTTTCTTTCTTAGTGTTGAGTTGTGGCTCCAGGGAGGAAGGGCATTCCCTACCTGGGTTGAATCCCTCTATGAATCTGGTGAAACTGAAATAAGTTAAGGGAATTGCAGGTTGAGAGAAACCATTTTTTATTGCTCACAGATTGCTCAGATTCACTAGATAGGCCCAGCCCCGACTGTCTCCTTCAGCCACTATTCATGGGCTGCTACCTGCCCCTTCTGGGAGGAACTCCACTGGCAGGTCCTTGGTGATTGACAGACACCAGGCCAATTATGTACCAGGAATGGAGAGCAGGAGAGAATAGCCCTTATCTCTCCACCCCTTGCCCCAAAGGCTGCTGGGAGGCTGTAGCAGTGAACACCTATTGATATGTAAATAGACTAAGGTTAGGTGGGACATTTTGGAGATTCTGCAATTTACTCTACCCCACATGAGTTTTAAGAGTTCTTCGTAAATTTTGGATAATAGTCCTTTATCAGATGTCTCATTTGCAAATATTTTCTTCTAGTCTGTGGTTTGTCTTCTCATTCTCTTGACATTGTCTTTCCCAGAGCAGAAGTTTTAAATTTTAATGAAGTCCAGCTTATCAATTATTTCTAGCATGGATTGTGCTTCTGGTGTTGTATTTAAAAAGTTAAGCCATATTCAAGGTCATGTAGGTTTTCTCCTGTGTTATCTTCTCAGAGTTATATAGTTTTGTGTTTTACATTTAGGTCTGTGATACACTTTGAGTTAATTTTTGTAAAGTGTGTAAGGTCTGTGTCCAGATTTGTTTTTTTGTATGTGGATGTCCAATTATTCCAGCACCACTGTTGAAAAGGCACAGACTGTTTTCAGTGGCTGTTGTCTCCTGATCCACTGGCCTCACTGTATCTGAATAATAATAAAACCTGCATTTTGAAACAGAAGGCCTGATCTTTCCTTTGGCTGGGGATAGGATGCTTCTGCTGCCCAGTGTCCCCCTCCACTGCTACCAAGTCCCCAGGTCTATCCCTACATCTTAGATCCTAGAGTGCAATATGTGCTCAGGGATAGAGTGGTGCCTCAGAGATGAGTGGTGGGCATGTGGTCAGCTCCTCCCCAGCTATGCCCAGAGCCATGGGCCCCCCAGGAAGCATGGTTGGTCCAAGAAGAATTCCAGTCTCTGCCCTTTCCACCTCTGCTCCCATTTTCTCTTTTATCTGGTTTCTCTGATCTCTCTCTGGCACCATATGTGTATTTTTCCACTCTGCCTTATCATCTGCCCACCTTTTAAAATGTATGTAAACCCTCATTAGAATTTCAAAGTTTTTCTTCATATAGGCTCTGCTTGTTCCTTATTGGGTTAATCCTGGCCTTTTTTTTGCTCTGCTTTTGACTTTTTGAGTTGCTGTTTTTGAAATGTGATTTTTTTCTTTCATTATGTTTTCAAACTAGTGTGTATATAGCAAACTATTGATTTTCATATATAAATTTTTATAGGTAGTCACCTTATTGAATTCTCCTATTGATTTTAATAGTTCTCTCTCTTATTTTTTTACTTGATTCTCTTTGGTTTCCAGGTGCAGAGTCAAAACCAGCTGCAAGCAATGATAATTTTTCTTACTTATTTTTGTGACTATTTTCCCATAGCAACGTGAATTACAGTGGTGAGAGTAGGCATTCTTCTCCTGGCTTGGCTTTTCAATTTGTTTTTTCATGAGGATTCTACCTCTCTGATTCCACTTATGATCTGGGATACTGAAACTGAGTTCTGACCTAGCACCCTGGGCTCTCATTGGTTTGGATAGTGGGAGTCAGAGGTGCTAGGGGGTCAGGGAGTTCTCAGGATTTAGAATGCACAAAGCTGTTGGGCCACTTCTACACATGTATCTCCACACCTGCACATATATCTCCACACCTGCAGCATGTATCCTTGTCCTTATCCCAACTTCCTGGAACCTCCTCTGGCTTGTGTTCTTTTGAGCTTAGCAAGTAATTTTAGGGGAAAACAACAACAAAAAGGTCACAAAACTGACACCATTTCAATGGACTGATCGTGTAATCAGGGAAACAAATTTGGATGTATTTCTATCCTTTGTTTCATTTTTTAAGAACCACTAGAGCACTTTTCAGGTGCTTGTGATGGAAGTAAAAATAAAACACGCTTAAATTAAAAAAGAATTTCTTGACTCCTACTAGCAAGGGGAAGGCAGGCTGGGCTGCTTGTTCTTGTCTCCTCTGAGGACTGATCCACCTGTAGAGCTGGAGCCCTGGTGTAGGCAGCTCTGGAGATTTTGTCTTTAAATAACAACCATCTATTGGTTGTTAGTGTGTTAGGCACTATTCTAAGCACATGATTTACATTCTCATTTAACCTTACCAGATGGTTATTTCCAGTTTACTGATGAGGAAATGGAACCTTGTTGAAGAACCTGCCCAAGCTCACAAGCCATTTTAAAGAGGTGGGCTGGCACGTGGAGCCATTCTCGCTGAGGAACTTGGACTTTAAATCCTCTTACGAGCAGAGAGAAAATCAAGCTCTTCCTGCCAACTCTAGCTGGAAACACTCCTGAGCAGGGTCTCTGATTGGCCTGGCCTGGGTCACCTGCCTATTCCTGGCCCAATCACTGATGTCAAAGGACTGGTTCCTAAGGTTAGCCCCGTCAGGGTCACGGAGCCATCCCAAGGCTAGAACTAAATGGCTAAGGAGCTGTTTCCCAAAGAAGGTGGGGGTGTGGTTTTGAGCAGACGAAGTAATAATGTCATTTACAAGTCTCACACCCAAACCTTCCACTCCAGGTAGGCTAGCCATCTTGAGGCTTTGGAAGCAAGCATGACGCATTCCTGCCTCCCCGTCTTCATGCATGCCTCTCTCTGAAATGCCCTTTCCTCCTAAGTCTAGGGTAGCATGCCCCTTCTTTCTATGTGCTTTCTATGCTATCTTTTTTTAAGATAGCATCACACTTTCTCCTTTCCTGCTGATTTGGGGAGTTGCTCTATAGATTTCTCTCATCTATTTGAGAAGGTGGCTCTCTTTTCTTGGGGAAAAGGAAACGCTTCTTCCACTCACTCTTCCATGATCATGCTCACCCCTTCAAACTTTCCAGCTGATGGTACTTTGCTGGGAAACAAAGTAATTCAAGGTGTCTGTGCCGAGATAGCAGCTTATACTGCCCTAGGCAAAGACACCACTGGAGCGCTCCATCTGTTTTGCCGAGTTCTGTTATGTAAGTGACAGCTGAAGGTATCTTTTAAGAAATGCAGTGTTTGTGAATGATGTGTCTTAATAAAAGAACAATGAGACATGCCAGTATGCAGAGCTCGCTTTGTGGGAGCAGGTGTTTTGCTGGAGGTGATTTGGAGCCTAGGGATGTGTAGGAGGAATGGCAATCAAGGTGGGGGGGCAGGTTACAGTGATGAGAGGGTTCTTTTCTTTTGTGAAGCGCTGTTGGCAGCTGAGACTCCTCTGGGGTGCCCGTCTTGGGGCCAGGTGGACTTACTCTTGAGAGACAACCTGGGTGGTTTTTTTGAAGCCACCCACTACTCCTTTGTCTCCACTTAGATGAGAGGCCACCCCATGTCTGGCCACTTGTGGCTCTGGGTATTATCTCTAAGCTTGGGAGCAGTAGTGTTGGTTTGGATAGTGTGGTGATTGTCAAACTGGCTCCAAAATTCTTTGGCACTCTTTCTGGCAAGGATAGCGTCTAGGTCCTTTTCTGTTAACTCCTGGCAGGTTGTGACTACCTTGACCAATAAAGTATGGTGGAAGGGCTAGAAATGGCCATGTGGCTTCCACTTGGTCCTCTTGCAAAGCTCACTTTCCAGAGAATCCCTCTTGGGAATCCCCTGCTCTCCATGTTGTAAGAAACCCAATGCAGATAGAGGCCATGTGTAGGTCTTTGGCCCATTCATCAGCCACCTCAGCCCCAGCTGCACACCAGACATGTACACGCAGAAGCCAACTTGAAAGTCCCAGACAAAGTGAAGCAGAGAAGACTCATCCCCACTGTGCCCAAATTCTTGACCCACAGAATTTGTGAGCAAAAGAAAACTGTGGTTGTTTTATGCCATACAGTCTTGGGTGTTTATTACAAAACAAAGATAATTGGAACAGTCAGAGTCTGTTCATATCAACTATAACTGAGGGCACCAGAACCCTCTTCAGCTCTTTAGTGCCAGAGAGTTAGTAGTTGTATGATGTTCTGTGCAGAGTGGGGTTACCTGCAAAAACTAGGAGCCTAGGCTGTCCAGTGTTATTTTATAAGCACGATCAGGTGTGGTGCCAGAATGTGTGATTCCAGAAGTCTGATTGTAAGAGAGGTGCCTTTCTCACTTCATCTGTGGTGCAGCTAAAACCTCTGGTGTACTGGCCCCATGCCCAGAGATTCAGATCTAATTGATCTTGGCCGGGGTCCCTAAGGTTCCCACTGCCCCAGATGAGAACCACTGTCCAACACTAATACGGAGGGAGCTTTCGTGGGTCTGAGTGCAGGATCTCCCATCCTGAGATAACGGGTAAGTGTCTTAACCTTTTTGAGCCTCAATTCCCTTGTCTGTAAAATGGGGTAATGATAATACCAGCCTCTGGGGAGGTAAAGAGAATTTAACAGGACCACATGTGCAATGTTCTTAGCATGTTGTAAGTGCTCAAAAAATAGTAATTAGTACCATTGTTATTATTATTATTATTTTACCGACTCATTGGAGGAGAGGGTTTGGGCCATAGACTTGTTCTGTCTTGACTTGATCCTGTGCTGTATTTTTGTGTAGATCTGGACCCAAAACCCAGTACATATAGACACCTTTGTGCTGTGCTGTGCACAGAGAAAGGCAGCGGCTGCCCAGCCCCTTTAACGCAGTGGGCCACAAAAGTTGGGAACTGCAACACACCATTTATTATCCAGGCGCGAGGAATGTAAAGGCAGAGACCTCTGTACTCAAAGCACTTTTACTTTATTAAGAGCCTTTCTAACGTGAAAAATGCTCACAGTCACTTTCCATGGCAGCTGCATTACCATTATTTTCAACACTCCGAGGACAAAATGAGATTACGTGTGGGGAAGGGGTGAGCTAGGGTGAGCATTCGAGGGCTGGATTTAAGTCCGGTTCTGCAGGTTCAGCTGACGTTAATGCAGTATTATAGGATTTGGAGGCAAGGGCCTCTGGGGCTTAATCCAGGGTTTCTTCAACATTGGGTCATTAAGTAATGTCACTGCTGCTTTTATTCTAACCATTTCAAGGGGATAGTAGAGGGAGAGTTAATTCTTAATTCTCACAATTGCTTGCCTTTTAAGACATAAAATAGACACTCCTTCCAGGGAACCTTTCTTGATCACAGGAGACCTGGAATAGTAATGGCTTAACCCTGTCTGATGATTACACAAGGCAGGGGAGCACCCATACCTGGTATCTTTCCACTCTGAATTTCAAACAGGATGCTCAGAGATCAAAGAAGGAGACACACTTAATTACGCCACTGCAGCCGCTCATCTGCTCAGCCTGCCAGGAGGCCCCAAGAGTCAGACAAGCAGCAGTACATGCATCCACCAAGCATATATTTATCAAAGTGTTATGTGCTGGGGTCTGCAAATGGTAAAGTGAGTGAGAACTGAGTCCCTTCCCAGAGGCACTTTGGGGTTTAGCATGTGAAAAACTGTAATAAAAGACACTCAGGGACCAGGGCCTTAGGAGAGCAGGGCCGATCTCTTCCCAGGTGGCTTAATAGCCATTATTAATTTCTTTCTCTTTTCCCCTTCTCTACTCTGGAGACCAGGGGAGTTATATTCTCATTTCCTATCCCCCACTGCAACCAGAAGTGGTTCGTGATGCATACTGGAGACATGCATTGTTGCAGAGAAGTCTGCTAATGGGTTTCAGAAAAACTTTAGTTCACCTGATAAAAATGAAGCAGCTGGATACTACGCTGGTGGACAGTGACTGTGGAGGGGTATGTGGGGGGGACTTGGTGAAGGGGGGAGCCTAGTAAACATAATGTTCTTCATGTAATTGTAGATTAATGATACCAAAAAAAAAAAAAAAATGAAGCAGCTGGAAAGCAAGTATGATGCCTGAATGTTCAGCAGCCATCTTCCACCGTGAGGCAACAAGCCTAAGACAAAGGCCTTTGTAGAAATGCTGTCCCTGATTTTGTGAGGCTTTCAAATCTAAGCTGACAGCTGCTTTCCTTGAAACTCCTAATATGTAAATATCAGGCCATGGTAAGACCACCACTGGCCTTGTTTGGGCCATTTCTGATTGTTCCCTGAACTCCCATGATCAGAGACAAGTTCCCTGAATCTGAAGGAAGTCTCTCTCTCTGAAAGGCCAGCCTGAGAAGGAGCACCCCTAGTGATGTCCAGCCATGTGTGACAGCCCCAAGGGGACTGTGAAGGATGAGTTCCCCAAGGAATCAGAAGCCAGTGGATAGACAAAAAACACCATAACTGTAGTCGTGGATAAGTGGTTCATTTGAGTACCACCAGATTGGGGAGTGTCAAGGCATAGCTCTGTCTTTGAGCACGTGCCTCGAGGTCACCTGATCTGAGGCTACTGCATCCCTCCTCCTGACTGAAGCTGTGAAGAATGTGAGCTCAGGGAGGGCTTGCCGCGCTGTGCAGTCAGCAGCCCCTCCAAGGGACACATCAAGGTTTCTCATGAGGCCAGCCTCTGCCAGAAATTTCTCTCACACTCATCTTATTTTTATTCCTTCACCTTGCTTTCCAATTGCATGTGGGACCATTTTCTTTTTGTTAAAGACGCCTGTTTCTGTCTCTTTCTCCTTCTCTCACACTGAAGCGAAGTCGCCGGAGGGATGGGAAAAGCAGCACATTCCAGGCTAGTGTCATTCTCTCTGGGCTGAAATGGAATCAAATCTGGCTTGGGAAGCGTGACATCCAGCATTCCACATGGTCCCGTGAGCTGGATGGCTGCCCCTGTCATTACTCATTTCCCTGGGAGGCCGTGAGGAATCCTGTCCTGGAGGCCTGGCCTCTAGAATTGCCTGTAGCCCCTCCCTGAACTCAGGCTCAGTAGCAGAGACAAAACTGCATGCTCTTGGACCAGCTGGGAACCTTGCAGGGCAGAACCTCTCTGGTTTTGGTCATTAGGCAAAGAATGGAGCTTTGTACAGCAACAAAGAGGACTGAATTTGCACGCTGTACCTTTGTTTCTGTTCAGAGCCCCCCTACTTCCACTGCAGCACTTTGCCACTAACCCATTTTGGGAAAACTTCCTCCTGCACGGGATGTGGCAGCTGGAGCCCCTGCTCAGGCCATCCTTTCAGGGAGATCCCTCTTTTCAGATTTCCTGTTTGTGCAGCATCAGTCTGGAATGACCCAAATAAGGCCAACAGTGGTCTCGTTGAGAGCTGCTTTATGCATATTGAAAGCCCCAACTGCTCTTCCCTGGGAGGTTTTGAAGTTGGGAGAATGTGAGCCTGACCCTGCAACTGGTCATCTTGTCTGCTTCTCAAAGACAGCTCTGCAAGAACAAAGGCAGAAAAAAAAGGAGCTGAAAAGACAACGGAGACCAACTTCTGACCATGTAATTTATGTTCCCAGATCCAGACAGACCTGAAGTGAGTCAATTCTTTGAGTTCCCAATCATTGGAGTAAATGATCATCCTTTGTTGTTCAAACTAGTTTGGGTTTGGTTTCTGCAACTTGCAGAAAGAGCACTAATTCACCACTCTTCCAGCCATCCCTGCTCCCTCTTCTGCCTCTGCTCATGCTGTAGCTTTTTCCTCCCGTTTCTTCATATTGAGCTCTACAGACTCGTAGGTCCCAACTCGAATGCCACCACCTCCTCCGTGAAGCCTTTCCGGACTCCCTCCTGTGCCAACTCACCTTTCCCACTTTGACAGCCCCTGACACTTCATCTGTACTTTTCTGTGCCCATCAGGATGACATTCAGCTGCGGGGAATAGAGAACTTGCCATACAGCTTCTTAGATAAATTGGGATTTATTTTTCTCACATAACAAATGCATTCTTTCCACAACTATTTATTGAGATCTCATTATACCCCAGACACTTTTCTTGGTTCCATTCCTGGGCCAAGCAAAGACTGTGCTAAAACTTCTGCAGAACCTAAAGCAGCAGGCACCCCTCACCCCTGCTTTGACACTTTGAGTTTAGCGCTCACCCTCTTCTGAACCCAATTCCTGTTCTTTTTTTCTCCATTACCTTTGGCTCCTCATTAGCCCTTGGGAAAAAAAATCCATGTTTATGTTTCTTTCTTTTTTTCTTTAATATATATAGATCTTTCATTCTTGTAGCCTGCCTTCTCACCTCTTGGCTTTTGCAGAAATGCCTCTTTTCATTGGCAGCCAGTGTTGTGGAAAGAACAGGTAATTCTGAAGTGGGAAGAGTTTTCATTTCTAAGTCTTGGCACCCAAACTCACTATTGCAAGGGACTTAAGCTCTCTTCATCTGTGCAATAGGTATGATATTAACACCTACCCATAGGTCTTTTATAGGAATGAAATGAAATGATTTATGGGAAAAGCACGCTGTGATGTTTCATGTTCTTGGACTGTGCAGAAGGTAACATTAGTCCTGACTGCAGCAAAGGGATACTCACATGCACTCCGGGATCTGTCCTCACTCTGAGATTGCAAGATTTGGGGAAGCTCTTCATTTCCAGGGCTTCCTACCCTTACCCCAGAGGCAGATGTTAGAAGCTGACTGAGATGTTTTCTGGATTTATTGCCCCCAAACATTCAGGGTTTTATGTTTCAGAGAGTTTGAATAGGCTGGAATTTTAATCTCCCTTCTGCCACTCCTAGTCTTATTTTGGAAATGGACTTGAAGTCACATTTTTGAGATTCTGAATGTGTGACCCCCTGAGCTATTTGGAGTGTCCATTTGCTGCTCCTGGGACCTTGACCTGGCTTCCCTAGCAGTTCAGAACTCATCCAAAGACCCCAGGGCTCTCTCATGTCACCTTGGCTCTTCGGCCCCTGGTTTCTGATCTGACCTGGCAATTTTCAGATCCCTTGGCTGCTGACTGTACATCCCATGACTATTGTTTTGCCTTCCCTTCCACAGCCTGTCAAGTGGCCTTTTAGGTGGAAATTTCTGGTGGGAAGGCTCTCATATACCTATTCGTTCCTTGATGTTAAGCAGCTCTGCTCTCTTTTAAATTTAAACCTGTGAATTGCAACTGAATTCTTTGTGCTCCGGTAGGATTTTCTCTATCTGTGCATAGGACACATTCTCTACTTTCTCCCAAATTGTATATTGTAATATATCACTTGATAGCATTTTATATATGTATACTATGTTATATATTATATACAATGCATACAATATAAAATATTCTTTATACAAGTTTTCCTGGGAGTTAGTTTAGCACCTTGGTTTTAGGGACACTTGGAAAACTGAAAAAAAGAGATGAAATAATGGGTCATGCTACCCCCTAGTGGCAGAGTTTGGCAACACACATCTCCGCAAAGGGGAACCGTTTTATGTCCTCTCCTTATCAAACCCAAAAAACCAGAGATCCCACAGATGAACAGAGAATTTGGATAATTCCCCTTATGTTACAGATTTAGGTGTATTTCCACTGATATCTGTATGTACAGATATCAAGGTATTTCTTTTGAGCTCTGTGATTTTAATTGGCTTTTTAGGAATAGCAGAGTACCCTGTATATGAAGAATGTATTATTTTTTACGGAGTCACCGTACTGCATAAATAAAATATTTTCCCCTATAGTTTGTGAAATTTTTTTTCAAAGAAAATTTTCTGTAAAATTAAGTTGTGTCTTACACACCCCTGGGCATTTCGCTTGCTGACAAATGAGGCATTATACCACCAAATGCTGCTGTGAAGTCACCAGGGCCCAGATTGTGAGAGGACCCTGCCGGAGGCTCGCAGGAGGCTGGGCAGTCCTGATTGGGGGCTGCGTGGTATGTGGGCCTCTTTGCTGCTGCTCCACTTTCCTCTGGTGCCTTTACTGTCATTCCTCTGTTGAGCATCTCCACCTGGTACGTCCCCAGGGGCCCAGGCCAGGGACTCCGGCAATACACATAAATGATCCTCCAGCTGCAGACCAGACTTTTCAGGGCCCTGACAGCTGTTCTGGGCCTTGGCCACACTGAAAGTATTTAGCACTCACAACACATTAGAGCCGGGTTGGGCAGATTTTTTTTCTGGAAAGGGCCAGAAAGTGAATAGTTTAAATTTGTGGACCATATAGTGTCTGTCACAACTGCTCACTTCTGCTGTTATGGTGCAAAAAACAGCCGGAGGCAAGGCAGAAAGGAGTGGGTGTGGCTGTATTCCAACAAAACTTCCTGAACACAAAGACGTGAATTTCATGTAATTTCCATATGTCATGAACTGTTGTTCCTCTTTTGACTTCTTTTCACACTTCAGAATGTGAAAACCATTCTCACCTGGCTGATGGTATGAAAACAGGCAACAGGCTGGAACTGGCCTGTGGGCCGAGGTTTGCTGACCCTTGCAATAGAGGGAATATCCTGTCACCTCTTCTAGCTGATGACAATTTTTCTGACAGCCATGAATGACTGGATTCGGGATTCAGTTTTCTAGATAAAACACAGTTCATAAAAGGTTAATATTTTTTCTCAGTTCCAGACAGGCACATATTTACGTAGGTGTTTGAACTGCTTGGCCGACTTGGCCTTTGACCTCCTCCGAAGAATTTGTTGATCCACTGAAAATTCTCTTTGAAAAACAACCTAACAGATGTTTTATAAAAGTCTAATTAAAAACCTCTGGGGCCTCACTCAGTCACATCCAAATCTTTTTCCTTTCATGTCCACACCTCTGTCCATTTTCTCCTCTCCTCTTCCTAATGAGCTGACTGTATAATTAAATGTTTCCTCATTTAGAGGTTTGGAGCCCTCACTGATGCTCTAATCACCCCACGGCCCTCCTGTGGCCTCTTCCATTTCCTTTTGAGATGAAGTGCCCAGAACTGAATGGCAGTCAAGGTCAAGCCGCCCGCATTTGTATTACACAGTAGCACACCATTACCATAGTGCCCGCTTCTCCTTAATACAGACTAATAGCTCATTCTCCTCTGTGACCTCCAGTGAACAGTGAACAGCCATCTTCTGTCTTTGTGATCATTTCAAGATCTTTTCCTTAGGAAGTTATAACTAATTCAGGCCCCGTCAGTGATCATAAATAGTTTAAATTGCTCTTTCGAGTGTGAACTGCCTCCCATGGGCTATATAATTTACCAGGTGTCCCCTGGCTGTGCTTGTCCTGAGACCAATGGCTGTTCCTGCCCTTTTTTAAAAATTAAGGTATCATTGATATACACTCTTACGAAGTTTTCCCAAGAAAAACAATGTGGTTATTACATTCACCCTTATTATTGAGTCCCCCCATGCCCCATTGCAGTCACTGTCCATCAGAGTAGTAAGATGCCACAGAGTCCCTATTTGTCTTCACTGAGCTACACTGTCTTCCCTGTGACCCCACACACACCATGTGCACCAATCATGATACTCCACAATCCCCTGTTCCTGCCCTTTTTAATGTGGTTTCTAAGTGTTCCTTTGGTCCAGATGAGAGAGATGGAACTTGCATTTGGAAACGAGTGGGTGCTTTGCTTTTGACTCACCTAGCAATGCATTAATGGTGGGTTTGATAGGATTTAAAGTGTTTAAGCCCAAGGGGGTTGTCTCTGGAGGATTTTTGAAAGGCCAAACAGATCCTGGAATTGTGCTCAGAGTTGGTTTGCTTTTGTTGAGAGAAAACCTGGGATTTTACTTTCCCTGGGGTGTTACTGGGGTTTCATAATTTGCCACTCTGGACGACTTCTGACACAAGGTTCTGCCCAGTTGACTAGACCGTTTTTAGCTCTCAGTTGGTGATTGTTTAAGATGTTTAAAAATGCAAATGAAGTTGGTAAAATTTGAATTGGATTGTAATTAGATAATAAGATTGTTTCAATGATAAGTTTCCTGAATGTGGTAACTGCCACTATGATTATGGAAGAGGATGTCCTTGTACTTGGGAGATGCCTGCTGAGGCATTTAGGGGTGAAGGGTCATGATGCCAGCATCTTATTTCAAATGGTTCAGGAAATATACATACACACACACCTATATAATATGTATAATAGTACATATGAATCTAGGTAAAGTGCGGGAATTCATTTGTAATATTTTTGCCACTTTTAGTCGGTCTGAAGTTCTTTGCAAATGAACAGTTTAATTAATTTAACTAGGATGGTGGATTAATGATAATCATAGCACCTGCGACACACAGATTACTGGCCCAGCTCCACCTTCACCACGGTGATCCTCGGTGCATTTTTGGATTTAATTACCCACCATGCTCCAGGGCATGCTCCTGCCCCTCTGCTCCCTGTCCCTGCTGGTATGCCACATCTCAGCCAAGAATAGCCAGACATGTGCCAGGTGCTGGCAGGGACAGGGGAGTGGAGAGTAAGCAGATGTCCCCATCCTCAAGGAACTACAGTCTAACAGGGATAACAGAAAACAGAGCATCACAAAGGGCTATAAAGGGGAAGGGCAGGTTGCTGAGGGAAGCCTGGCATAGGGTCTAACCCATTTAGGGGCACGGAGAAGCCTTCTGGGGAAGTGGCATTTGAGCTACAAGATGGTGAAGATTAACTTGGCAAAGAGAGGGTGACAGAGGGACCAGCGCGTGTGTGGGACTTGAAGACCTGGAGGTATTGAGAGGAGCCCAGCTCGGCTGGAGCAGGGGCAGGGGCAGAGGAGTGGGAGAGACAGGAAGGGTCTTACAGACTGCTTTGATAACTTATTTATCTTTATTCAGAGAGCCAAGGAAAGGGCGTAGGCAGTAATGTCATGATTAGCTTTACATTTTTGGATTAAAAAAATCCATCTAGCTGCAGTTTATAAAGTGAGTTGACAAAAGCAGAGCGGTGGAGAGAAGCTGCGAGGCTGCTGCGGTCCTGTCTCCTGCGCAGTGTGGAGTCTGTGTGGACAGAGAGAACTGAGTGGATGTCAGAGAGATGTACGAGGTGGACTTGAAAGGACTTGATGATCGACTGGACTACCCATTCTGATCCCTGTATTGAAATATTCCTGTTTTCCCTTTTAGTTTATAATTTTGTTGGAAAATACATATTTTCCCCCCAAATTTGCAAATATTCCCATTTATGTGATGTTGACTAATTGTCTTGTCTGTGCATGCCTGAGATGAATATTCCTTGCATAAAGACAATGGTTTATCTCATTCAATAAACTCATGCTAACTAGGAATTGGGACCTACCCATTTCGACACATTCTGGAAACCTAGGAATGGGGGAGATACGAAATTAATGTAGCTTTAAAACACCTATTGCATTTAAGAAACTGCACATTAGACAATAGGGTTTATGTTGAAAGATATTAATTTTGACAGGGAAGAGGCCTTGCATGATACCATCTCAATTCTGACAAATAAATGCTGTTGTACATTTCCATGCCAAGTATGATTTACAATTATAGTAATACAAGGTTCTCTTTGATTTATGGTATCCTGTTAGCCACAGAATTACTTAGCAAAATCAGTTTAGTTTGATGTAAGATTTTTTCTTGCCTAGAAAAAATTTTGGCCTGAAGAAAAGATGACATTAATTTAGGAATAGTGGAGTTATCATTGAGTTATCAAAATAAATCTGAGGACATAAATCAATTCTACTGCATAGAGAATGCTAAATCGATAAGTCCAGAAAGACTTTATTGATTCCACAGCCATCCCTCAAGCCTCTTCATTAGATTCCTCAGCCATATGTTTAATTGAAATGATAATGTAGATAACTTGGGGTAAATCCACAAATCCTGACTTTGATAGGGGGTCGTTCAAGGTAATGGCTCTCTCCTTCAGATTCACGAGGGTGCACACGGGAAGATTTTATGTCTCCTTGTCTCCTGGAACTTCTACTCTGGACAGAGAATGGCTCAACTGTTTTCAGTCACTGCTTTTAAACTTAATTTTAAAAAGTATATGAACACTCAAGACAAATGCTGGGCATAGAAGCCACAGGGCATAAATCTGCAAAGAAGTAAAAAGCTAACCTTTTCAAACAATATGGCTTCTCTCTCACTTACCAACTTTACATCTCCCTGTATGGCCCCGGAAGATGACTGGTTAGCCAGAGACGGGTAAGTTTCCTCAAGGGAGGAACAACCTAAGACAGGCACAGTCGCAGGGGGGCCATCAGGTGAGAAATCGGGGATCAACAGTGGTGAAGCTTAGAACCTCACCCCCCCTGTTTTGAGAGAAATCTTCTGCATCCTTGGATGTTTTAATGCCCTTGTCTAGCTTGGATTAACACTTAGTCTACAGGCACACACCTGATCATCTACAATTGCTCTCTTACAACACTAAACTATGTTTTCTACCTTTATCTTGCATCTACCTACCACTTCAGCATTTTATTAAAAATAAAAAAAATAATAATAATAAAGGGAGAAATGTGTGATCCACATATAAATCAAGTATAAAAATCAAACGAATATTCATACTTGACCTGATTGTTTATAGTTCATAATGCATGATCAAAACCGAAAGTTTCTGTGATGACTGCCCTTGTACTGTTCACCATGTAAGAACTTATTCACTATGTAGGAATTTGTTCACCATGTAAGAACTTGTTCGTTATGCTTCGGAAGATTGGAGACTGACGAGAATTGGGCTTGAGATGGATTGATGTTTGTGCATTGAGCATTGATTCCCCTATACAGAGTTTTATTGTTGTTAACAACCATTTGATCAATAAATATGAGAGATGCCCTCAAAAAAAAAAATATGAACAAACTGATCACAATAAAAGAGGACATTAAAAAAAATGACCTAACACCACCCTGACATTTTGGCAACTATTATACTGAGCTGTAATATCTATTTCTGTGACTCACTTAAATGATTATGAGCATTATGAGCAACTGAGGGCAGGGGTCTTTATCTCAGTATCCCCTAGATCTTGTTAAAATGAGTGAATATTTTTACATAGCTGTAATCAAACTTTATCAGTTAGCTTTTGTTACATAACAAACAATTCTTACAAAGCTACAAAATTCAGTAGCTTAAAAGAGTGAACATTTTATTTGCTCATGGTTCTGTGGCCAGATAGATGTTTCTTCTGTTCTTAGCTGGGACTGGATAATCTAGGCTGGCTTCAGTCCCATGTCTGGCAGTGGATATGATGGCACTGATATGATGGCCACCTGCCCCTCATTATCCAGTAGGCAGTTCACATGGTGGGCTCCCATCAACAAGAGGGGAAGCAATTATCAAGTCCTTGTGCAAATACTTATCAAGACTGCTTCTGTCACATTGCTAATAGTCCTTTGACCAAAGGCAGTTACACGTCAAGCTGTATTTGAGAGATGGAGAAATAGACTCTCTCTCTTAGTGAGTGGAGCTACAAAATATTGTAGCCATTTTTTCTAATATACTGCAGAAATATAATTAAAATTGTATTTTATACTTTTCTTCCTTAACTATAGAGGGTTCTTATTTCATTAAAAAAAACTAATATATATTGTGTATTTACTATATGCTAATTGCTTTATTATATACATAAAACATTTAATCCTTGGACAACCCTAAGAGGTGGTAAACACATTATCCTCTCTTGAGGCTCAGAGGAAATGGAGGCTCATAGACATGATGCAACTCCATCAAAGTCACACAGCTAGTAAGTGGGAGAGCAGGGATTTTAACCCCGATCTCTCTGGTTCTAAAGCTACTCTTCGCAGACTTTTCATGATGATTACTACTTCCCTATATTTGGGTGTTTAGATGTTCATAATATTTTGAGGTTGCAGGAAATATCAGTAGGAGGGTTTCCTCAGCTGCATGTGAGACTGGTCTTCCATGCCCTTACCTTGCTTACCCAAGGGTGCCTTGGGCTGTATGGAAGAGCCATGCCATCTTTCTAGTCTACCAATTAAGACCCCTATGACTTACGGTAATTCTGATATTTGCATTGCTCCTAAACCATGGAGGCAAAGGGGTAGGAACTAGATTCTGTCAAATCTTAAGTTAAAGATCTGGGCACCACTCTGTACCAAAGGACTCTGCAAGAATTCTTGCAAAAATCAACAAAACATTGTGTGAGTCTATTGACTATATGGAATTTATAGTAATGAGTGCTGTATACTTTCTTATTATTGATAACTCTGTGCTATAACCCTTTGTATCAGTAAAATTTATATTAAATCTATATATATGTAGTATAGCCATATTTACACACATTTTTTTTTGTTCTTCCCAGAGAGAAATTGTTGAACATTTACCAGCACACCATTGGCATGTTCCCATTCTCTTACTGGTCACATATAAGAAGTTGGGGGATTTTCCTCTTCAATCTGTATGCTTGAGAATACCCTTTCCTCCTACTGGTTTGCTCAGTCTCAGAGAGCCCTGCAAATCATCAGATTCAGCCAGCTGTGGAAGTCCAAAGGACAAAAAATGACTTCCCTATGATCTCAGGCCTTTCCTAGGAAGGACTATAACATAAGCCGGTAGAGGACAGAATGAGCAATTCTTGGGTCTCCTGTAAGTAAATGTCTTGTCCCTCACAAAGGAGCCTCTTAGAACTTCTGCATTTATATTTATCAAAGTAACAATGACAATAAGCATTTGTATGCCTTATCGTTTACAGAGCATGTTCACATTTATTGGCTTATTTATACTTCCAAAGATTTCTCTTTGTCTAGCACCTCATGCGCAGCTGGAGAAGGAGAGCATTCATCACAGCTTTAGATGCTAGTAGCTCATCCTCTCCGGGATGTCGCTGCCTCTCTGACATGGTATTAAAGACATTTACTTGCTATTTCCTACACTCTTTATTATACCCAATCTGCAGTGAATTCAGGGCAGGAAACAAGCTCCCTGAAGGCGTTATTAAGGGTTCAAGTGGAAAGAGCAATCTCACTTGCCAAAAGTAGGTATGATGTAGCTGTCTTTGAATCTATTTCTCTCTCTGGGTTACCAGGTAGAGATGGGTATCAGGAGTACTGGGGAGAACAGAGGGGGGAGCAAGCAGCTGCCTCAAGGATTACAGAGACAGTTCTGGACCATTTTCTAAATACTGTACCTATTTTAGCTTTCATTAGGCTCAAGGAAAAGACCATCCAAGCCAATTATTTTCTTTTGTTGTGATCACTGTGTAAGGTTTGCTCTGGAAAATTCTGCATAGAGTAAGGTATGAATCAATTCAAAAGCACATGGTAACTCATTTGTAATAGTTCATTTCTGTTAACAACAATTAGGCAAGGTCTCTTCCCTTGTACAGGGTATTGGTTGATTTTCAGAGCTACATGGGGTCTTGCAGACCTGAAAATGGGCATTTGGGACTAAAAGAACTGATTTAATGTTCTCTAATGATCAAACTAAATCAGACTGTTAATCAAATCTTTATGCTGTGTGAACTTTGGCCGTCTACCATGGCATCCTTGGCATGCCTGGGAATGAAAAAATTCAATGTCAAAAGCAAACACAGAACAAAAACAGTTTAGAGGTCAGCTTATAGATACATAGAACAAAGCCCCACTAATTAGGGCCAAAAAATGCAATTGAAGGTTGCAGAACTGAAGCCGTATTTTATATAGCCAAGATGGCCAAATCATATTTTTTCACCAAGATCTGCTTTTTTCTTGTTAGTTATTGATTACCTTCATAAAGGAGAGAATATTGACATGTGCAGAAGGCCATAACGAGTTGAAATAGTTTTAGATGGAGTATCTATGGCAGGTCTGTGGTTCTGAAATAGCTTCTACGACCAGTTTCATCACAGACCTAACCATCCAAAACATCATCCCCTGTAATTTGACTGAAAAGCAGGGAGACAGCAAAAGCTTCAAATCTTGAAAAAGATTTAGCCACCAGCCAGCTTATGCTTATTAGAGATGCTATTACACCATCTCCGCCCCTCTCTCTTGCCTCCAACTATGACTAAATAAATCCAGAGGCCTGAATCAAATGTGGGGGGGCCAGAGGGGGACAAGAGAGGACTAGAACAGGCTCTGGGGAAAATAGTCTGGTTAAAAAAATATTAAACAAGGCTTTACTGTCCCAGAAAACTTTTAGAGTCAAAATATTGAGAACTTGAAAAGTGAGTCTTTTTTTTTTTTTTGGAGGCCAGGCCAGGTTATAGTGGAAAGAATCCAGCACTTGATGGGTGGAGACCTGGACGCTGGCTGCCCTTGTCTGCAATGTGACCTTCCAGCCTTTGTCCCTTGTTTGAGGAGCTATTTGCTTTCAGCCCTTTCCACTTAAAAAAAAAAAATGTAAACCATTCTACTTTTAAGATTAAGACCCTTTGAAAAGTTTGCTGTGACACCAGGTTGTCTTAATTTTTCTACTTTGGGTTTGTAGCAAATATTATGGTATTTAGAGACTATACTGGGGATGTCCGGGAAGACCAGATGTGTTTGGAATGTATCAACCAAAGTGCAGGGAAGTATCATCTTTTAGGTGTAAGCCTGTGTCATCACAAACCAGCCCTCGTTTTGATTATGTAATATAAAATTAAAAATTAATTTTAAATTAAAAAAAAAACAGATACAAATCTAGGTGTATACATGTTCCCAGGCATCTGCCTTCTCCTTGGCCCATATCACATACATATGAGATACATGTTAGTGGTCGCTATCCTCAGCACCTACTTTGACCCATGGCACCCCTTTGTCTTCACTGTCCTTGCCTCGCCATCATGATATCTCCTGGGCCTGCGTGCCTCTCTTTCATACTGGCTTCGCCCATTCCTGGAGACCACCCTTCTTCCTTTATTCCTCCAATGCACCAGAGATGAAGGCCAGCCACAGCGCAGCTGCACTAAGTGTTTGGAGATATTGGAGGGTGATAATGGTGCAGGACAGGGGACAAGGTCAATTCAGATGCCCCTGTTTTTAGAAATTTAGTTAGTGAGCACCCACTTTGGTGGTGTGTGGTAATGGAGAGGAGGAGGATCACCTGGAACATTTAACAGCTGCCCTTTCTTCCCCTGCTCCGTTAGGTCCTGGACGGGACCTTTAGAACAGGGGAGGGGAGGGGGTCTCAGGACGTGAAAGGGAAGGGAGAGAGCTGCAGAGAGCAGGTGCTGCTCCAGCCATGGTTTGCTTGCAGCTGGCTCTGTCGGCGGTAATCCCCCAACTGGAAGGACATTAAAAAACTCCTTTGACTTCTGACATCTGGTTGAGTTAACTGTGCTCCGACCCCATGTCGGCCTGAGGAGGCTGGCCTAAGCCCCACGTTTCTCTTTCAGTTCTCTTCCTGTTTCCCTAGAAGCTCTCTGGGGGGTTTAACCACCCAGTGACAGATGTGGAGATTTAACAACTTTTAGGCCCCTTGATTTCCTTGATGGGATAAAGAGACTCTCCTGCTGTCACTCATCTATTCCAACTTGTCTTCAGATCGTTTTGCAATTCCTTTTTGTCACATCCCCCAGACCGTAATGAAAGGGCAGATCAGCCTGATTATTAAGGCCCAGCAGCTCGCTGCTCTTAGTTAAATGATACCCACCATGTATCGCAGAGCAGAGCTTTGCAGGGTTAGCTGGGTGCATTATTACAATGATTTCGTTTAATAAACTTGCTGTCAGCATCTTAATCTTCAGTCAAGTGCAGGCACGGGAATCCCTGTTTGCTGCCTTTAGGTGACATTGGCGGTTAACAATGTTTTCTCATCCCACAGGATTCATTTTCATTTAAAGTCTAAATTGATTTTTTTTTTGTAAAGATTTCAACAAGAGCACCTGATTGACAGTGACTTTATGGGTTTTTATGATGAAGTCTGTGGTAAGTAAACTGTTGCAATCCTTCAGCTTGATTTCACACTTGGGTTTATGCTGGGGTCTACTTCCTATATGGTTTCTAATCGTTCAGTCTCCTCTTCTGCCTTACCTGTACTTGGGTCCTGTCCATCAAATTTGACTACGTTTTCCTCATGTATGTGCCATTCTACTAAAGGTGCAGAATGTTCTGCAGTGGGAGTGGTATTCTGTCTTCTCTCCTGTTAGGGTCCGAGGTGGAGCCATGCTAGGTTCTGGGCAGTGTCCAGGGTTCTGCTTAGACTGGTGGATTCTGACCTGACTTAAGGTCCCTTTCCCCACCTGTCCCCTGCTGGGAGCACTGCCACCGTGTCCTTCACACCCAACACTGCCAGGTGCGCAGTGAACTCTCCATGGATGTTCCAGGGATGAAAGAGTGAAGGATTCAGGGTCCTAGGTTCCACCATTGCTGTTGTCTCCTTCTTGAGACCTGTGTCATCTGAGTCTGGGGGAAACAGACACTGAGATGGGATTAAATATATGAACATTTTATTGAGGGAAACATCTGTGAGAGGGAAAATGGGGAGAGAACTGGGCAGGGTGGGAGGGTGTCTGCCTGTGATGCAAGTCTGACTGCGTGTGCGAGGTAGCGGGGGAGGTGGGGTGGTGCTCCCCTCCATGGCCATGCAGCAGAAAAGGTTCAAGGTTCAGCAAGGATGCTGAGGAGTCTTAGAGCCCAGCCAGCCACTGCTCTAGGAAGGGACTGGCCTCGGCATCCCAGCCATGCTTAGTCACTGGCCGGGAGCAGCCCTTGGAAAGTGTGGCCTTGGTGCAAAGGTGGTGTTACATATCTGAGGGCAGCAGCTGGGGCCCTTGGGGAATTATGAACTTGGAGATCTGTGAGGTGTCTTCCCATGGCTGCTACAGGCCACAGCCATGGCCAGAGCTAAGCCACATGTCGAATGCCTGCTATTGATGCTTCCTGTCCTGGGGATGCTCTCCTGTGGGCACCTGGGGTTCACTGCTAGGCCTTGTTGCCCACAAGGCCGCTCACTGCACAGGGCCTACGCTGCTGTTGGCGCAGTACCCCTGCACCTTCCTGCCATTGAAGGGGCCTCAGACTGTCTTCTGAGAAAGACAGTCACTCTGCCAGTGACAGACAAGGACGGGAAAAGGACTGTGGTGTTGAGCGGGATTGTGGAGGCCTTGAGTGCTGTGCTCAGGAGTGATCAGACACCATTTTGAAGGCAGTGGGGAGCCACTGAAGAGATTTTCGCTTGGAGAGCAGTATGGTCAGATTTATGCATAAGGAAAACAACTCTAGGAGCAGGATGAGTTGCTTAGGGAAGGAGGTTGCAGAGCAGAAAAGGAAACAGACCGTTAGGAAGATTCAGCTAATGTGGTTCAAATGATGGGTGTATGGAGTACCTGTATGGCCGTCTCCACCTGTAACTGCCCGCTACTCACTGGGGCTTGTCCTTTTCCCTTCCACCCACAGGAGATCCTTTCTGGACAGCCCTTCCTAGGACTGGTTAGAACTCCAATAATTACTTCCTCTCTTCTCTTCTCTGGCACTTGCTAAAGTAATTGGTGTAACACTTTTGTTTAAGATCAACTTGGTTCAGCCATGGCTGTTTGCACCCTCAGTGCTTGGGGAAGAAAATCACCCCTTAGCTCATGCTGGGGGAGCAGAAATGCCTGAATGAGGCTCCCTGGTCCGGCCAACATAGACGCTCATTCGTGCTTCCTCACTGGTGGGGAGCTGGGGTTTCACGTGTTCCTGAGCTTCATTTGCACTGTAGTTATATTCCATGGGCTCTGCTAACCCTTGCCCAACCTTTCTCCTTCCTTTTCTTCTGGAAGTTCATTGCGGAAGGTGAGATCTCCCCTCTCAGGGGTTTCGATGATCTCTTCTTGAGGGATGGCCACATGCATCTCTACTTCGTGGTCCTACCTCCCGTCCAGTTTTTTATAGCTTTTCCCTTTTTTCTCTGAGTACATCTGCACCCCGAGTTTATCTGAAGAGGGTGCTCTGTATGGAGGGAGGAAGTCCTGGACCTCCCAGTTCCGACTCTTGTCCCTGCAAGTTTGTCTTCCTCCTGGGGAACATTTCTGGTTGTTATCACCTGTTAGCCCCTGGGCCCTGTTCCCTGTCGACCAAGGGGAGACACAGCTCTTTCCCTGGACCACAGCTGAGACCAGATGAGTATGTGATTCAGATGTTACTGCAGGTTTGTTGGGGACAACAAAGAGGGTACACACCATACTTACTGTGGGTGGCCAGCTGTGACTGTAGCAGGAGAAGCCCGGTCTCTGGTGCCTCACTTCACAGGCTCCAGCTTGTATCAAAGGCAGTTTCCCTCATCTCACACCTAGGAGCACCCCCTGAAATCTTTACATTACTTAGAGTCGAACTTAAGGGGCCTCTGTTCACAAGGAGGAAGGAAACCCTTGCCTCTTCTCTTAAGCCTACTTACTGAGTTTTGATGTCCGGTTCTGGAACCATTGGCTTTGTGAAGGCCTTGTCCTTTCAAGTAGATCCTCACATTGTGGTCAGACGGGAAGCAAATCAGAAAGCAATGCCCTTCACAACTTTCAGCCAGAGCACCATGGCCTCCCGTCCTGTCCCTCCTGTGCTCACACAGCCTCCTGGGTTGCCTGTGGAAGGCAGATTGCTAGGGTTTTGCTCCTAGAAATTCTGATTTAGTAGGTCTGAGATGCTCCACTGTTGAGAAAAAGCCACAATCTAGTCTTTCTAAGTTTAAGTGTCTGGCTCTGTGCTTGTGTGTAGCAGGAGGGCTCATCCTATGCATGGGATGCAGCTTCCAAAGAGAACTGTAGAGGCCAGAGTCAGGGGTGAAGGACAATTGCAAACCGGAAAATGAGACAGTGGTGTTCCAAATGGAGGAAAGTGGGGGCAGATCCTGTTAGGTATATGGCTTGGATATCATATTTCCCATTTGGAATTTCAATCTTAAAGTCCACAGCCTGTCAAATAAATTTTAGTAGGGGAAGAGGAAGATGGAGTGATTTGGAGGATCAAAAGTGATATCTAGATTTTTGGGTTTTGCACCAAACTTGACACTCTCTGCACTGAAAAGAGCCACTCTTCTTGGAGGGTAAATGTATTTGGCACAAACACACATCCTGTAAGCACCAGTGTATTTTTACGTTCACATCCCCTGCATGAAAGACTAACATTATAAGGAACAGCATCAGACAATGTTTTAATGTAATTCATTAATTAGTAACTTTCTACCAATTTAAAATGAGACATGCATCCATAGTTGGTGTGCATATAAAGTCCCTGAAATAAATATTTACCGTTTTGAAATTGGCATTTTATAATGAAAAACAAATTGCTTTACGTAAGACATTTACTTGGTTGTATTCATTCTAGTGGGAGTTCATCAGAATTATCTGGCAGGTAAGGAAAGGAACTAGGGCTCTAATTTGAGAAAAAAGATTAACGGGGAGGTTTTCTACAATAATTTTCACAGATTACATGGAAAGGACTCATTAATTTTACTTTACATTCACTACACAGAGAATTAAAAACATGTACACTCTGTATGCAGTGGTAAGCTCTACTGCAGAGTAAATCTGTATTTTCTCTCCGTTTTAGCAAGAAAAGGGCCCGAAGGATACCTTGGTTGTCTTAAGGAGAATAAATCTTAGAATCACTGAAAGTACCCCCTACTCCATCCCCATCAAGGGATCTACAGCTCTTGTAGACACTAAGAAAGGTAATGGTAGTTCCATTTTCCAGAGAATGGGGTGTGACTAGATGTTCTGGGACAATTAAGGGTCTGGAAGGAGAAAAGAATCCTGCCCTAGGAAGAGGCTGGGGGAGGAGAAGGTGCCTGGGGCTCTGGGTCTATGAGGTGGGGAGAGCTGAGCCTGCCTGGGTCCTGACTTCTAAGGCTGCTTTCCTTCTGGGAGGTGGGAGCAGAGGCGGGATGTTGGGATGGTGGGCATCCTGCCACCTGGCACCATGTTGTTGGCTTGTCCCTCTCTCCTGCTCTGGCTCTGCTCCCAGGGCACTGCCAGGGGTCCCTGCAAGCAGTGATACCCATTCACTTGGTGGGGAAGGGGCCCACCAGAGCATACTGTGCAGAGAGGATGAAGTGTGGAAGTGCCCCAAAGGGAATTGTGGTGAGTCAGAAACGCTGGCCATCTCTGGTATGTAAGGCATGGCTGTGAGGCAAGGGTTTTCTGACAATGAGGGATGTTAGTCATCGAGATAGACCAATGGACTTTCTTAGGGACCTTTCCTAGGGAAGAGCAGCCAAGCAGACCAAAACAAGTTCACTTCCCACACTGCATTGCTGCTTACTAATATGCTGAAGTCTGGGTGGGTCCCATCGCTGTTCCTGGTTCTCCTGGTTTGCCAGAACTCCCTGCAGGGCACAGTAAAAAATGTGGAAATCACATGCGTTATCTTTTATGATTGGTTTCATAAAAATTAATTATGGGTAAAATATATGCTGTGACGTACTCCTCTTATACCACAGAGAGAGAGGAATCTTTGTAGCACTTAACTCTTGTGAACAGAGCTCCAGAATTCTCCTTTGTGTAGTAAAATGGTATTATAGTCATGCTAGATCATGGTATTGCATGTAATTACAAGCCTGTTGAGTTTTGCATTTAAACCCAGTTTCGGGGGATGTGGAGCTCAGCTTTTTCAATCACATAGGATTAAACTTGGCATTCAAGTTTTGTATAAAGCTGGTGCTTGTTGGTTAATGCACGTGCTGAACAGCAGTGTGAAGAAAAATTAATTCCAGTCAGGATACACAGCCACACGCACTGGTACCTTTGAACTCATGTTTGTGGAAAAGGAAGGTGTCCTTTTGGATGCAGGGCTCATGCCTGAATGGTTCGTATTTGTGTCATACTGGCTGTGAAAACATTTTGAATGTCTGGCTTACAAGCTTTACCTCTTTTTACATGTAGGTTGAATTAACAACGTGAAAGCCAAGAAGTGTTGTCCAGTGTTGACAATAAGTGCCAACTGACATGTCTGAAATTTATGGGCAACTGATGATGTACAATGATTGACAAGGAACTACTTCCAGGTTTCATCAGATGAGGCAACTGAGTACTGTTGAAATACTTGTTTTATTTACAGTCCATTAAACTTCTAACGGGCACATTTTCAAACCAGAGTTGGTCATACCTGGGCCCATACCTGGGTTCTCCCTGGGGTCCAGTGCAGTGTGCACTCTCACCTGGTCCAACCATCTCCCTCCCCTATGACTCTCTGATGGGTCAGCTTACTAGGTCAGCTCTTGTAGAGCTGGGCATGTGCTTCCATTTAAGTTGATCTCCTCGTCCCCCTAGAGTTCTTAGTTCTAAATGCTCTATCCTACCCTGAATTTCTTCCCCTATGCTGAATTTCTGAGATATACTACTCTGCCTCGAAGGGCTGAGAATTGGGAAGAAGATGGGAAAAGTTAAAAAGCTGTAGGATTTATGAAACAGTGGTGAAGTTGGAGATTGAACTTCTCTTGTCCAATGTTCTTGGGCTGTTGTAAATTCTTCTTGCCTAAGCAAAGTCAGTCATATTTTATAGACCTGTCCTGACTTATATTCCAAACATATAATTATGGTTTACCATAATAATCATAACTAGGATAATAGTTTTCATGTAGTGGAGTAATGGCCATTGTCAAACCCAGAGCTAGTGGTTTCACATATGTTATTCCATTTTATTTTTAGACCAACAACCTTGTAAGCAGGAATTATTTCCTACCCCTTGCAGATAAATAACCTGTGTCTGTGAGAAATTTAGTAACTTGCCACAGTTTACGTAGCCTAGCTCTGTCTAGCACCAAAGCCCACAGTCCAGCATTGCTATTGCGTGGCCTTCCAAGGAAACCAAATGGTCCCACCTGGCCAATGCATTTTCTAAAATGAGGTTTGTGTAAGGGATTCATCTGTTCCAACTTTGTATGCAAAGTTCATATTCCCTTTAAAATTTCCCTGCTGCCTTCTGCAGTCAAGGTTATCTTGGACACAGAAAGTTCTTCAAATATTCAGACCACCTGTCACCCATGGAATGTTCTGAACCTTGACAGTCTCTGAAGTGTTCCTCCCCTTGCATGAAAACAGCTTTGTATGGCTTATAATTAGAAGTGAAATAATTTTAAATGGTTTCCACACAGCTCAGCTTTCAAAGAGGTTCCAGTTACATATAACTTCACATAAACAGATAGTCAGAGGCCAGAGCCAGAGAGCATAGTTCCTGCCTCCTAATCGGCATGAAGCAGGGACATCTGCTCTGCATGAAGCCTGGGTCAGGCCATCCCTCTCATCTGTGACCTCCTGCGTTTGGGAGGGACTTGCCCTGGATCACACAAAGACCTCACAGAGGCATTGAAAAATGGGATGGCATCAACTTGAACAGAAAAATCTAATTGGTTTGAATCCTTCCTTAACCATCAGTAATTATTTTGGGATTGATATCTCATTTTACAAAATAAATGTTTCCCTTCCAGGGGTAGAGTTTCTTGCCTTCGTGGCCAAGTCCAAACCATTTCACTTAAAAGGCTCCAATAGAGATGAACCTGATACAGTTCTATTCTTATTGAAGATGAATTCTGCAGATTGGAGAACATGGAGTACCACATTTATTCCATAAGTTTTGTCTCAACTTTCCCGTCCATCTCCTTAACATGCATACACAGTCTTTATTATTCTTATTTTTATATTTCAAAATTGGATGGAGGTTGTGGGTATGGGAAAATTGTGCAAGCCACAGGGCCTGGGTCTGAGGATTCCCTTGAAACTGTCATTAGTTTTCCAGAAGGCCAGTTATTCTAAATGTAACTAGAATGTAAGGGTCTTGAGATACCTTACATCAGAAATTTTTGAGTTCCTGAGAAGGTTGCCAAGAGCTGAAAGCTTCTCTAAAGGAGGCCTGGGGGTACACTGTGTGCTTGTGAGAGAGGTAGAAGGAGAATTATTCTAGAACTTTGATTAGGGTTCTAGCAACCCCTACCCACGGCATTTGCTCACCAAGTTTGTATTCTACCCATTCTTTGTATTATGGTTTGGGGCCATATTGTTTCCATAGATTCTTCTGCCAAGTCTGGTCTTCATTGATTATATTAATCAATTAATATCCATTTAAATTTAATATTACAATGAGTAGACACTCATGCAAGGTATTGGTCTAGATTGTTCTGTGGGGCTGCATAGATGAGCCAGATTTAGGTCCTTCTCTGAAGGGTTTCCAGTCTATCAGGAAAGAGGTATAGCTGGGGAGAGGAAGGGATACAAATACCCAGGTAGTTACCATATGGTGTGTTAGGGCAGAAAGCAGTACGTGCAGTGAAAGAGGATGAGAGGAAATGCCCCGAAGGACTGCCTCTGTGAGGGGAAGAGAACCCCTGAAAGGGTTCTCTCTGGTTTGAAGGTTCTTTGAGATACATAATGTACACTTGAGCCAGGAGAAATCTGCTTTGGATTTTTATTTCTATTTATTTCCTAGTTCCTGGGAAGAGGGCTTTCAAGGAAGATGTTAACAGTAGGTTTAAAATGAGGTGGGGAGTTTGGTGTACCCCACCTATAGGAATGAAAGTAAAAAGCAGAAGTCCACTAGTGCTTATGGCTTCCAGGTCAAGAATATGTAAGAACCAGTGAGCAGGGGCCACAGTCAGAAGAGGCCTGTGGACTTCCTTAAGCTTGGGACTCGTCTCACATTTATTATGTTTGTTACCTCTTCCCCTCAAGGTTTCCTCCTGGGGACTTTGTATTTAACTTCAGTAGGGCTCAACGGTAGATGGCAGGGAACACTTGTTGAATCAATGGCATCTCCCTGGGGATGCATGTGAGCTTGGAGGAGCACTGGAAGGGCTGACAACCTGTCCTTTTTTTCGGTCATTGGCATTTCCTGCCTTGGCCTGGGGTGGACACTGAATACTGGCAATGCCTTGTGGGGTTTGGGGGCTGCATCCCAGGAGATTTTCCAGTCCATAAGGAAGAATTCTACCCAGAGCTTATCTTACCAGGTCTGAATGGGGCAAGAGAGAAAACAGAAGTCAAGAAGGAAGCTGGTGGGGCCCAGAGTCTTGGGTAGCTCATGTCTGGGAAAGCCTGAATGGGGAGTTAGGAAGGTGGGCTCCAGACAGATTCAAAACAGGGAGCTCTTAGTGTGGTTTCCAGGGGGTAGTAGTAGGCCGTTATGTGCTCCAAGAGTTTGGGGATATAGCTCTAGAAAGGACAGAAGATCTGTGTTTTGTGGACAGTGTGACTATGAAACAGTATTATGTCTGCCATTGCTGTTTTGCAGTGAGCACAACCGAGGTTAAGCCTGTGCCAGGACTAAAGACTAAGAATGGTGTAATGTCTGCAGAGAGAAGGGCAATTAGCAAACTCTTTTAATGAGAGTTGGGTTCCTATTTCTCCGGTCAATTCTAGTTGCCTGTTAGGTTTTAACCCAGCTCCTTTGGCCTGCACTGTACAGTCACAGAGTTCAGAAAATCAGGGCCCAGTAATCTTGGATAAAGTAAACAAGATCTGTTTTCCCCTTCTGTAAAAACATTATCATAAAAAACTAATTTCCTGAAACTGTGAGCATCCAAAGAATTAATATGTAAAAGTGTGGGCAAGCTCTCAAGTTTAGTTATTTATTACATTAGTGATAATAAGCCTTATTAGTCATTAATGCCTGCTAGTAAGTGATTCTGTGCTTAAATTTCATGCTTCATTGAATCCCACTGACTTCCATTTCTCACTGAGGTGCTGTTCTGCATTGACACCTGTAATCAAAGCTTGGAGATTTACTTAGGCACCAAAAGATTAATCTTGACAAAATTCATGAAGTTTCTAATTCTTTTCCTGTTCACTGGGCATTAGTCACCATCCCTGGGATGTGACACCCTCTTCTTATTCTGATGGGAATTTGTTTTTAAATATATGTTTAGAAAACACCTGTGGAAAAGCAGCAATGGGAAAAGTGCTTTCCTTGGACGGAAATTTCACACTGGAATAACCTCAGTGCTTTGAAATATAACCTCTGTTCTAGGTTGTTACTGAATGACATTACTTTCATCTTCCATTCCATGTCTTTTTCCTTTCTTTCAACCAGCACTTAATTGCAAGAGACTGAACTCATCTGTAATTATTTTGTTCCAAAGATACAGATAGGAAGAAGATGTATTTCTGTCCTCAATAATCTCACCATCTGTGAAATAAGAAAAACTTGAAAATAAATAATTGCAATACAGGAGACAAATGCCATTAAAGAAATACAGGGTACAGAGATGGCATGTCAACAGGAAGGAGCAAATGTATCTTGGCATTTTAATAGGAAGAAGGTATATTTTGGCATTATCCCTGTCTGAATTTGCAACCCCAGAACTCATTCATCACTCCATAAAACTGTCTCTTCTGGCTTGCCTATAATGTTAATTTAATAATCCTTTAAATTTCAGAGATTAAGAAGTAATTGGGTTTTTATTAGTGCAATCTCTTCCTTCTTTCATCTCGTACTTCCTAATCCCTAGCTCATGTATTTACAGCTCAAGGTGCATTAGGTCACCCTTCTTGCCCCCATTCTCTCCAGTGCTCTTTCTGTATTGTTTCTATTTTTCCATTATAAATCTTTAATGTGCATAATTGTGTTCATTTCCATAAAGTCCAACTTGCCCCATCAGATCTGCAAAAGTGTGAAAGCTTGACAGTACACTTGTTGACAAAGCTATGGGGAAATAAGTATTCTCATACAGTTAATGAGAATAAAAAATGGTACAATTCCTATGGAGGGAAATTTGGAAATATCTAACAAAACTATATGGGCATTTATTCTTTGATCCAGCAATCTGACTTTCAGGAATTTATCCTGATATACTTCCAACAATATGAAAATACAAATGCACAAAGTCATTCATTTGTGAATACAAATATTTGTATTTATTATACTTATGTATTACAAATATTATGCAACATACAAATATCACAAGTTAACTTCATTGGAATCACAAAGGACTGGAAACTACCTTGATATCCAACCATAGGAAATTGAAAAAACTGTAGCACTCACACACAGTGGAGTGCTATGCAGCTGTAAACAAGAATGAGGAATATCTCTATGAATTGATATACAGTGATTTCTAGGAGATATTAAGTGCGAAAAGCAAAGCACAAAAGATTTTATGTATAATATGCTACCTGTACTATGTATGTAAGAAAGTATATAAGAAAGAAAGAAAATCAGGAAATATATATTTGATTATCTTTATAAAAGAAACACAGGAAGGATAAATCAGGAAACATAAAATTGGTTACCTGCAAGAGATGGGGGAATAGGGTAGAAGAAATATGGAGGGAGTAATACTTCCTGAGTGCATCTTTCTGCACAGTTTTGACCTTTGGAAGCATGTTAATGCTCTACATATTCAAAAGCAAAATTAATAAGGATGGGAAAGGGAAAATCCTTAAAACTGAAAGCAAACTGAAACAAATCACTCAGTTATATTTCAGTGAATACCACAACCATTATGAAGAGAAAAAAAAGGAATGATTAATCCAACTTACCTATGCATGTAGTATTTGACTATGTAACCTTAGTCTTAAGTGGGCGCATGGTTAGAGCAGGGGAAATCGCATACAAATCCTGAACTCTTTTTAGTAGGCTTATTTTTTGTAGTGGTAGGGAAAAGCAACACAAACGATTTTGAATGTATTGCAAGATTAAGCAAATGAGTCAAATATGTGGTTGTTGTGAGCTAGGGTTCTTACTAGGGAAGAAGGGAAATCACATGAAATTGGGGAAGGCAAAAGGAACCCTGCTGGGATTGTTTGAAACCAGAGGTATCAGTGTGTACCATATTTCGAAAACATATTTATGTGTTTATTTATGCAGGTATATGAATGTGTGTGTGTATATTTGTATGTATAAATGTATATATATGCATATGTTACCTAGCTTTGTCTGTTGAAAGGGTCAAGAAGCAATAACACCTCAGTGAGTATGCCCAGATACACTGAGCACACCTAGTACCCATATCTTGGTCTCTAATACCATTCCCCACTGAAAGGAACCAGGGTTCCTGGGAGAAACAGTTGATTCCAGGGCTGAGGCAGGGTACATAAAAGATGAGCCTGGAAAATTTTATTATGCTATAAATTAAGAAAATGCTCAAAAAGAGGTGAGAGCATGTCACAAGGACACAGGGGCCAACTTGAAAAGATTCCTACTGGTTAAATCTGGGACAATTTGAATACCAAAATAAGTATAATTATGAATCATAAACCATTAAAAATAGGAATTCACGAGTTCATGCCAATAACAAGTGGATATTTTAATAATAACAATATGGGAGAGAGGGGAGGGCTTTTGTTTACAATGAAATGCTGAATGCCAACTGGTAAATTGGGAGAAGGTGCTACAATTGGAAAGTTAGCATTTTGTAACCATTAGGTAAAGGTTAGACCAAGCAAGAGTCATCAGTGAATGCTAAATTTAGGGGGAAATTTACATAAGGAGAAGGATATTTGTATGGTTTTAAAGTATCTCCCAAAGACTGATTACTTGTTCCAAGAAAGTAGCAATTACACAGTGGAGGAATTTTGAAATTTTGACTGATGAAAATCTGCATCAGCCATGAGAGCGGATGGACATTATGTGCCTCTAAAAGTGTAATACCTGAGAGAAGGATACAACAGCACCTATGTAGTATTCTAGCCAAGAATGTATAGCCTGAATCATAAGTAGGCATTAGATAAACTCCAAGAAGAACGTTCTATTACTAATGGGGGATAGGGGAACTCCATACTTAAAAAATGTAGTTGTCATGGATGAGACTCTGGAAGTGTTCCAGATAAAAGAAGGAACAAGAGACATGACAGTTAAATGCAATTCCTGGCCCTAGACTGGATTCTATGCTGGAGGGATAATGCTGTGTGGACATTGCCAGATCAGTTGCAAAAATGAGATATGGACATAGATTCTATAAAATATAATTAGATTAAAGGTACTGAAAATGATGACCATACTACAGTTACGTAAGAGAATGTCTCCATTCAAAGAAAATACAATTAGTGTATTTAGGGCTAAGTAGCCATGATATACATAACTCTCTAAAATGATTCAAGGGAAAAAAATACACATATACAGAAAGAAAGAGACAGATACACTGGAAAGCAAATTATAAAGCACATGGGTAAACTGTTAGCAACAGGTGGATCCAGGTGAAAGAAAATCAAGAATTCTTTTATTATTTTTGTTCTTGTAACTTTTCTCTAAGTTTAAAGTTTTTTTCCAAATAAAAAGGTTTTAAAAATTCAGTCTTGCCTATCCTGCTTTGGCACAGGAATGTTCATCTCCCTACCATTCTGTTCATTGGTTTGGATTCTAGGGACCGTGTCTGACCACTTGCTAGAATAGCTAATATCAGTAACTTAGAAAAAAAAACACTTTTTGGTGGGGAGTAGTGAAGCACTTCCTTTGCAAATGAAATCTATGTAGAGAGTCAAACTGTAGAAGAGATGGAGGAAGGGCTGCTCTGACTGAAGCACGTTGTATGTGTTGGGGGGAGTGTCAGAGTTGTTTGCTTCACCTCCCAGTCTCAGGTGGGCAGCCCCAGGGCACCTCTGGGGAATGGAGTCTGACAACCACCACTCTTAGGTAACCTGGGCACGATGCAGCTGGCCTGAGTAACCACTGAGTGAAAATGACTGTTGGATGATTGGGTGAAAACCTTAGGGTAACTTCAGAGCAGTCGAGTTGTGCTTTTTGGATGTGTAATGTACATTTGCAGTGATGAATGACCAGTTCCTTTCCTGCCTCTCCATGAGGCTTTTCCACCCTTGACAGATATTCAACAACAAGGCCCAATATGTCAAGCCCAGTGGGAGACTTGTTTCGAAGCATCAAGTTATTTCTGAAGAAGTGTGTGTAGATAAGAATTGTGTAAATTGAATCACATTTTCTCATAGCTGCTTCTTGGTTGCGATTCATTTTTGAATGGCAGCGATGCCTGGCAGATGGGATTGGTGTGTATCCAACCACCCTTTTTTCCTTTCTTTTTCTTTCAGGTAGTTGAGAATTGCTAATACATTTGGTGGAGAGGATCTTGGCATTTAAAGAGATCTTTGGCAAACTCTGTTGTAAAGTAACTTAACAACACCCCCACCCACCCCCAAGCTGACTGCTCGGAAAGTTGAAATCTTCATGTATTTATATCTATTTTTAAAACTCAAACCTGAGTCAACCAAAATTTAAGTGTATTATTTATTCATCAAGCCTTGGAAGCAGTCATTTTGTTTAAGAAGAGATGGCCTCTTAGCGATTTGCCTCAAGTCTCCTTAAGGCTTTTTGCAGGGCCTAGACCCTAGTTGCCACCTGTCCTATTGTTTTTTTCATCAGAAGGCAAGTCCCCCTTACACTGAACTGCGGCAAAGCCCAGGACAGAGATGGCTCTTGCATTTGTGACGATTCCTTTTGATTGGTAGTGACTCCCTGGGGTCCTTTGTTGGTGAGAACGAGTGGCATGACTGACTGGGGATGTCTGCCTGAGGTGTGGGATGGGGAAGGCACCCAGATGTTTGCAACTTAGGTGGTGCTCTGGGGCCTAAAAGTAAAGCTCAGGGGATCTGGTAGGAAAGAACACACTTCCCATGAGTACTGGTCTGTGTTATGTGCTTTCTTTCTAAACAAGGAACCTTGGCTATGGAGCCCCAGATTAGATATGGGAGGGACTGAGAACCCTCACCGAGACTTTGAGATGTTTTTCCTGCACCCGATGCCTCAGAGGAATACTTAGCGGAGGGTGGGGCAAAAGACAGTGTTAAAAATCCCCACACCTGTTGAGGTTTAACTAACTGGCATGTTCATCTTGAAATTTTAGAATCCCAATCTTTCAGATTTCAGAACCCTGAAATTTCTTGTCCTGTGCAAACCCATTGATGTTTCCTTGTAATTTCAATGGCAAGAAAATTAGACCATAGTAAAGCCCAGCCTCTCAGAAACTTTCCTCAATACTGTGGCATGAGCAGCAGAACGGAATTCAGAGACAATTCTTCCCGGAAGCCACGTGCCTGACCTTCAGATGGGTGGAGAATTCGCCTCCTTTAAGCCCTCAGCATTTTGTACCGGTTTTAGGCTAGCTACACAGTGTCTGTTGCCCAACTGCCTCCCCACTGAGAATTCTCTCATCCATCCCCCAACCCATTAGCTGCTAAGAACCTTTCACTTAGCTTTTCATCAGTCAGTACATTTGAAGGCCAATTATTCTGTCTGGCTTTTGTTTTCTCACAGTCCCTGTCAATGTTGCAAACTAAGACCCTGGTATGGGTTTGCAAAGCGAATTGTTTCCAAAAGACCTGTTTTTCCCAGTAAGAAAGTAAAGCTGGCTGAGCCATGTTAATCCAGGCAATTCCTGGTAGAACTGTGGCTTTTCCACCCTGCTGCACTTTACGTCTTCTGCAGGTGATCAGATTCGGGTCACTTTTGGAAATCAGCAAAGACAGACTTCCTGAAGCAGACCAGTAGAGGTGTAACTAGGAGGCAGGGCGCTAAAAGGCAGCACCCAGGATTTCAATGCGTGTTTTATTCCCACACATTGGGATATAATAAGGAAGACTTTGTGTGAATGCTGTCATATTTCCCAATAACACATGCTTGGATTAACCATTGTGACCCTCCCTTCCGTAGGGCAGAAAACTGCTCCCCTTTCTGTCAGACCCCGGTCACCCTGACACTTGCCTGGATTTGTTCTAACTTGGGGCAGAATGAACATGAACACAGGCAAAAATACCTCTGTCGAAAGAAGTTGTGGATGCATGCGGGTCCCCAGCTAGAAGCAGAAATTGGTGGGGATTTGAGAGCAGGAGGTTTAAGCAACACTGCTTTTGGGGTGAAGGACCCTCATTCCTTTTCAGAGAATTATATAAAATATCTCTTTCCTGCCTCATTTTCCCCTGCATCTTCCCTGCCCTCGCTAAGGAATCTGTGACGATCTTTTGCTTGAAAAGTTGAAACTAGAAAGAAAAAATACTGACATGACATGGATAGATATGCTTTATTTCTTTAATTAGAAAAAATTGAAAGCATATTAAAGTTTCAGAGAATTTTCATGCAATTCCTTCAACATATTGTCTCAATCTTATTCTGTCCGCTTGGGTTGTCTTGACATGACCATGGTTTGAGGTACCTTGAAGAGTTAGAGTCAAAGAGAATAATTTTATTGTTCATAGGAGATGTAAGAAAACCTGAGGTATTTAATAATTTTGCATCTATATAACTTAACTATGATAACTAACTGGCCCTATCAGAGGCTTGGAACTCATGCACCTAAGTATACATACCACACTCATGCTTCGTCCCCACAAAGTCACTTCTGGTCTCTTTTTACCTCATTCACCAGGCCCCAGGCCTTAAAGAAGGGCCATGCCCTTTGCTGTTTCCCACCTCAGGGTGCCTCAGGGTGCTGTTCCCTCTCCAGGGAGTATGTTCCCCTCCTGTGTCCCCGGCAGGCAGGGGCTGGCTCCTCCAGCTTAAATGTCACCTCCTCCAACAGGCCTTCCCTGGTCACCCAAACCGAGGGTGATTAACAGTATGAACCTCCAGTTCTTCATTTTAGCCTCCTTTTTATTTCCTTCAAAATATTCATCAAAACTTATAATTTGCTTTATCTGTTAGTTTACCGGTTTTGATTTCTCTGAAATGTAACCTCTTTGAAGACTGGGACTCTGTCCTGTGTTCCACCAGTGTTGCCAGGCACAAACACTTGTTGAATAAATGACCTTGTGAATCCTGGAAAGTCCCTGAGTGGGGCTGGCAGGAATAAAACACACGGGGCCATTTGCTTCCAGGATCCAGGCTGGCTGGAGAGGGGTTTCTGCCAACAGTCTTCCTGCCCTGCAGCTGGACAGGCCAGTCCAGGTCTGGGGGGAGAAACAGCAGGAGAAAAAGCGGAGCTCCTTTTGATTCCAGGCTTTCTGACATTTTAGCGACAAGGTCATTCGAGTCCGCCCAGGCGTGGACTTGAGGCTGTGTCTTTTCTGGCAAAGTTGTAGGTCATAGTTACTATTTTAATATTAGGAATACAGATTGAAGTTTTTCCTGGAAAAATGTGGCCTTTAAATAGCAGACATTCAGTAAACAATGACGTGTCTTCTTAGCCAGATAAGGTGATGGGTTTCAGGAGGCACCGGGATGAAGGGGACAGTGTCTGGAGGGAAGAATAATGTGTCAACAGCTGTAACACAGTGACAAGTGTGCTGTGCGGGAAGCACAGATGCCCTTTGGGGAGGGCGGAGGGGCCGTGAGGCTGTGTGGGGGAGGCTTTCCAGAAGGGTCCACCTCAGCTTGCTGCCTCCTTGCTAGTTCATTAAAAGAGGATTTGGCGACCTCTGCTGGGTGACGAGACCTCCAGTCTGAACTGAGCCAGTTGGTGCAAGGAGAGGGGAGATTTGCACAGAATCACGAAGGCTTTCTTTCTTTTATTATTTAAGCATCATTGACATAGAATTTCACACTGGTTTCAAATATATAACACAGTGGTTCAACAGTTACCCATATTATTAAATCCTCACCCCCACTAGTGTGGTTACTATCTGTCAACCCTGAAAGATACTACAGAATCATTGGCTGTATTTTCCACGCTGTACTACCATGTACGTGACCCACTTATATTATGATGGAGAATTTTTGTGCCCCTTTAGCCCCCTCACTCTTCCCACCCTAACCCCTTCCCCATGGTAACCACTAGTCACTTCTCAGTGTCTGTGAGTCTGCTGCTGTTTTGTTCCTTCTGTTTTGCTTTGTATTTATATTTCACAAACAAGTGAAATCATCCATTCATGATAAAAACTCTCAAAAAAATGTGTAATAGAGGGTACGTACTTCAACATAATAAAGGCCATACACTACAAACCCACAGTTAACATCATAATTCTATTTTCAGAGTACAGGTCTTTCACTTCCTTGGTTAGGTTTATTCCTAGGTATTTTGTTTATTTTTTGATGCAATTATAAGTGGAATTGTTTTCCTGCTTTCTCTTTCTGATATTTTGTTGTTAGTGTATAGGAGCACAACAGATTTCTGTGTGTTAATTTTGTATCCTGCAATTTTGCTGGTCCAGTTTAGTTCTAATAGTTTTTTTGTGTGGAGTCTTTAGGGTTTTCTATGCATGATATCATGTCATCTGCAAATAGTGACAGTTTAACTTCTTCCTTACCAGTTTGGATGCCTTTCATCTTTTTGCGTTGTCTGATTGCCATGCTAGGACCTCCAGTACTATGTTGAATAGAAGTGGTGAGAGTGGACATCCTTGTTTTATTCCTGATCTTAGAGGAAGAGTTTTCAGCTTTTCACCATTAATTATGATGTTAGCTGTGGGTTTGCTATGACCTTTATAATGTTGAGGTATGTACCCTCTATACCCATTTTGTTGAGAGCTTTTATCATGAATGGATGTTGAATTTTGTCAAATGCATTTTCAGCATCTATTGAGATGATCATGTGGCTTTTATCCTTTTTGTTAATGTGGTGTATGATATTGATTTGTTTACAAATATTGTACCATCCTTGCATCCTTGGAATAAATCCCACTTGGTCATGATGGATGATCTTTTGATGTATTTTTGAATTCAGTTTCCTAATATTTTGTTGAGGATTTTTGCGTCTATGTTCATTAGAGATATTGGTCTATAATTTTCTTTTTTTGTTGTGTCTTTGTCTTAGTATTAGAGTATGTGTCCTCAGAATGAGTTTGGAAGTATTCCCTCCTCTTCTACTTTTTGGAATCCTTTAAGAAGGATGGGTATTAGCTCTTCTTTAAATGTTTGGTAGAATTCAGCTGTGAAGCCATCTGGTTATGGAATTTTGTTTGTTGGTAGTGTTTTGATTACAAATTCAATTTCATTGCTGATTATTTGTTCAGATTTTCTGTTTCTTCCTGGGTCAGTCTCAGATGGTTGCATTTTTCTGGGAGTTTTTCCATTTCTTCTAGATTGTCCAATTTTTTGGTGTGTTATTTTTCATAGTATTCTTTAATAATTCTCTATTTTTGTGGTATCCATTGTTACTACTCCTCATTTCTGATTTAGTTTATTTTTGTACTCTCTTATTTTTTTCTTGATAAGTTTGGCTAGTGGTTTCTCTATTTTGTTTATTTTCTCAAAGAATCAGCTCTTGGTTTCATTGATTTTTTTCTATTGTTTTATTCTTCTTTATTTTATTTATTTCTGCTCTGATCTTTATTATGTCCCCCCACTAATTTTGGGCTTCATTTGTTCTTCTTCTAGTCTTTAATTGTGAGTTTAGACTGTTTATTTGGGATTGTTCTTGTTTCCTGAGGTCAGCCTGTATTGCTATGTACTTCCCTCTTAGAACTGCTTTTGCGGTGTCCCACAAATAACGGACTGTTCAATTTTTGTCTCCATGTATTGCTTGATTTGTTTTAATTTGTTCATTGATTCATTGATTATTTAGAAACATGTTGTTTAGCATCCATGTGTTTACAGGATTTTTTGTTTTCTTTGTCTAATTTATTTCTAATTTTATACCACTGTGGTCTGAGAAATTCCTTGTTACTATTTCAATCTTTTTGAATTTATTGAGGCTCTTCTTGTGGCCTAGTTTGTGATCTATTCTGGAGAACATTCCATGTACTCTTGAGAAAAATGTGTACCCTGCTGCTTTTGGGTGGAATGTTCTGCAGATATCTGTTAAGTCCATCTGATCTAATGTATTGTTCAGTGCCCCTGTTTACTTATTTATTTTCCATCTGGTTGATTTATTGATGTGAGTGGTGTGTTAAAGTCTCCTAAAATGAATGTGTTGCAATTTATTTTCTCCCTTTAATTCTGTTAGTATTTGTTTTACATATTTAGATGCTCCTATGTTGGATGCATATATGTAATGGTTATATCCTTTTGTTGGATTGACCCCTTTATCATTATGTAATGTCCTTCATTCTTTCTTCTTACTTTCTTTGTTTTGAAATATATTTTGTCTGATAGAAGTACCTCTACTCTTGCTTTTTTCTCCCTGTTATTTGCACAAAATATCTTTTTCCACTCCTTCACTTTTAGTCTGTGTATGTCTTTGGGTCTGAAATGAGTCATTTGCAAGCAGCATATAGATGGGTCTTGTTTCTTTATCCATTCTGCCACTCCATGTCTTCTGATTGGTGCATTCAGTCTATTTTACATTTAAGGTAATTTTTGATAGGTATGTACTTACTGCCATTTTATTGTTTCTATAACACCTCTCTGTTCCTTTCTTCCATTCTTATACTCTTCTCTTGTATTCTTTAGTATTGTGGTTCGACTTCTCTTTTTAAATTTTTTGTGTATTTATTATAGGCTTTAGGTCTGTGGTTACCATAAGGTTCAAGGATAGCTTCTTGACTGTATAACAGTCTATATTGTTGATAATTGCTCTATTTCAAACACAATCTAAAAGTATTTCTTTTTTCTTCTTCCTTCACACTTTATATATTAGATGTTATTATCTGCACTTTTTGTGTATCCTTTGGCTGATTTTGTGTATAGTTGGCTTTACTACTTTCCTTTTGTTTTAATATTGTACTTGCTTGGTAAGTAATTTGTCTACTACCTTTACTGTAAGTTAATTTTCACTGGAGAAATTATTTAGCCTTAGGAACATTTCCATTGACAGCAGCAGTACCTTTAACATATCCTGTAATGCTGATTTGGTTTAGTGCTTATAAATTCCTTGAGCCTTGGTTTATCTGGGAACTGTTTAATCTCTGCTTCAAATTTGAGTGATAATCTTGCTGGGTAGAGGATTCTTGGTTGAAAATCCTTTTGTTTCAGTACATTAAATACTTCATGCCACTCCCTTCTGGCCTGTCAAGTTTCTGCTGAGAAGTCTGCTGATAGCCTGATGGGATTTCTCTCATAAGTAATCTTTTTCCTCTATCTGGCTGCTTTCAATATTCTCTCCTTACCTTAATATTTATCATTTTAGTTATTATATGTCTTGGTCTTGCCTTCCTGGGATTCCATTTGTTAGGGGCTCTGTGTACTCCCATGACCTGCCTATTTCTTTCCCCAGATTGGGGAAGTTTTCAAAATTAGTTCCTCAAAGAGACCTTCTATTCCTTTGTCTCTCTCTTGTCCTTCTGGTACTCCTATTTTGTGAATATTGTTTCGTTTGGATTGGTCACACAGCTTTGTTATCATTCTTTTATTCCTAGAGATCCTTTTTCCTCTGTGCTCCTCAGCTTCATTGTGTCCCCATTCTCTAATTCCCATCGCATTCATTGTCTCCTCTACTTGCAGCATTCTATTTTTCATTCCCTCCATTGTATATTTCATTTCAGTCATTGTATTCTTCAGCTCTGAGTGGCTCTTTTTCAGTTCTTGTATCTCTGTTTTGAAATTCTCCCTGAGATCTTCAATACTTTTCTGCAGCTCAGTAAGCATATTTATGACTTCTACTTTGAAATCTTTATCTAGAAGACTGTTGATCTCCATTTCATTTAGACCTCTTTCTAGTGTCTTCTCCTGTAGTTTTGTTTGGAACATATTCCTCTGCCTCCTCATTTTGTCAGAGTTTCTGTGTTTCTTCCTTTATATTAGATTGATTTGCTATGCTTCCTGGTCGAGAGTAATGGCTTTATGAAGAAAGCATCCTGTGGTGCCCAGAAGCTCAGGACTCTTCTTTCTTCAGTGTCTGATTTTCCTTCATGCCAGAGCTCCAGTTGATGTTGGTGGGCAATGGGTGGGGCCCCCTCTTTGTCTGCCAGTAGTGGTTTATCTCATTCTGCTCAGGCCAGCAGTTTGCCTCAGCCAGCCATTTGTGACCAGAGAAATGGCTTCTGCTGGGATTGTTGTGAGTGAGACTGCCCTCTGCCTACCCTGTGGCAATAGCAGGACTGCTGGGCTAACGGGATGGGCATGGCAGTCACGCATTCAGTTGCACAGTGTCAGAGCACATTGGTGCACAGTGGCGGTGAGTCGCATGGTAGGAGGGCATGCGGGGCACTGGGTGCATTGACTTGTGCTGTGATGGTTGGGTGTGTAGCTGCTACAGCAAGTTGAGAGGGTGGCTCCTGGCGGTGGTGAGGTGCGCAGCACTGGGCTTGACTGCCTGCAGGGAGGAAGAAGAGCTTGGCAGTGCTCCTGTGGGCATCTCTCTAATTGGACTGGACAGGGCTGAGAAAGCTGGGAAAGCCTCCTTCTGCCTGACAAGCACCGACACTGCTGGGCTGAGTGGGCTGGCATGCTGTGTTACACAGGAAGCTCCTTGGGGCTGAGCCATCAGGAAGGGGGATGGAGTGTCTGGGAATCCTGATAGTACACGAATTGTGCTGAGGGAGGTCTGAGGAGTTACTGTCCACCTGCCCTTTCTCCTGTGGAGAGAGCTCCATCCATCCCTCACCCCTCTGGCACCCCTCCTGCTGCTGGCAAATCTTTCAAGCTGCTGGTCTGTTTTGGGTCTCAGTCCTCTGCAAATGGCTGGAGTCTCATCCTTCTAGAATGCTCCAGCTGTCCAGTCCCGCTAATCACCAGAACTCAATGCAATGTGGACTCATGCTCTCAGAGCAGATCCCCAGGGCCAGGTGTGCAGAGTTCCTGAGCTCCTATCAGCTTCCTGGTCTGTTTTTCTTCCTCCTGCCTGGGGGTTGGGGTGGGAGAAGGGCTTGGGTTCTGCTTGATTGCAGCTCTGCCGTTTACCCTTGTCTGTATGGGCTCCTCTTCTTCACCAGGTGTTGGTGGTCTGTTCTTAAGTCTTCAGGTCATTTTCTGGTTTAGTTGTATTTGCTGTAGTTGCTTCCCTTGTGTGTGTGTGTGTGTGTGTGTGTGTGTGTGCATGTGAAAGAGAGTGAGAGAGCGAGAGGTTTCCTCCTTGCCTTACTACTCTGACATCTTTTTTTCCCCCCATCTCCAGGAAGGCTTTCTAGAGTAAAATATTGACTTTAAGAAATAAAGCTTGAAGGAGACTTAATAAAAGGTGGAGGTACTTGGGCTAATGGCAAGTAGAAAATACTTTTTAAACAGGGTCAGAGGGTGGAGAAGGCTGGAAGAGGTAGGGTTGGGAAATGAGAGGGGAGATTAGCTCCCTTGGATGGGTAAATGGACATGGTGGCCTAGCTAAGTGGGTTCAGTTGGCTGCAGATTTGGATGAGCAATTCCACTTGTAAGAATTTATTCTCAGGAAGCAATCAGATACATGTGCAACAATATCTTTCCCTTCACTGGACACATGAGTAGCTGAACATGGGGATCATTTAAATAATTTCTGCTTTATACAGAATATGATAGGACCATTAAAATGATAGTATAGTTTTATTTATATTGGGATGTAAGTACATTCAAGAGATATTTTGATAGGTAAAATGCCAGATACAAAACAATATTAAAAACATACAAAGGTCTAAAAGTGAACACAAATGCTCATAGTGAAGGGGGTGGGGTGGGGATTAAGAACAATTGTTTATTTTCTGCTTTACACTTTTATTTGTTTTTTTCTCCCCCCAACAATGAGCAGGCATTAAATTTACAACTAGAAAATCAGTGAAGTTATTTCCATTTTGAAAGGCAAAATCCACAGGGTTTTTAAAGAGATGATTAGGCTGGAATCCCAATTGAGTAAGCAACTGTTAGGAAATGCAGCATTACTCATTCATTATTTTCCAAGGAGATTCTCCCAGTAGGCAGGGTCTCTTGATCTTGTGGTTTTGACTCTGGGGGGACAGGTGAACCCTTCTTTGGCTTTGCTTCCCACACTGCCCTGGGGGTGACCATTCACACCCCCTTAATGCCCTACAGTAGGCATGGGAAGAGGAGACATCTTCCCCGAGTCCCTGAGTGAGTGGTTCTACACACTGGCTGTGCTAAGACCACTAGGGAAGCTGAAAATAAGGTGTGTCCAGGCCCCACCCCTCAGACCAATTAAAGCCAAATCTCTAAGGATGAGGCCCAGGTAATGGTCCCCAGTGATGCGTTCTGCAGCCAGGGTTGAGTATCTCCTGATTAGAGGATAATGGATGAAAAATAAACAGACAGCATCATAAATTCATAAATTTGTACCAGTGTTTTTAGAGTATGACAGCCCTGAGTGTTGATCTTTGAAAAAGGGTTTCCTTGGTTAAATACTTTGGTACCCACTTCTAGGGAAGTCTCCAAGCACATGAGCGAAAAAAGTCCCGTGGTACAGAAATCTGATTTGTTTCACCGGTGTTTCCCATCATACCTGACCAGGGAATCCCCTTATTTTGGGTTACATGGGCTGGCAGCAGCAGCCTGGAGGCTTTTTGCATGCCACATAGTTTGGCACCCCTGTGGGTACACATCTCTGTAATGTCCCTAGAACAAAGCAGATCTCTGGACATATGACTGTTTGGTGAATGGGGAGTTCCCATTCTGGAACTTTGGTGCAAGCCTATTGCCCACCAGAGCACTTGGTCTGGGGCAGTGGGAAGGGGACACCCTGGCTACAGAGTCAGGTGAACACGGAAGATAATGAAGCCCCAAGAGGTTATTTAGTGCCATGTTCCAAATCATGAAGCTGGGAGAGAGCCCAAAAGGGACTAAAACCCAGACTCTGCTTCTTGGTCAGAACCCCCCACCCCGCTGCCACCACCCCACCATCCCTGACACACACCAAGTTAAAGACGTGACCTCAGGCATTTTACGATCTTTTGAGTAAAGGAGTGCTGCCACAATTAATGGGAAGTTCTGCTCTTCTTAGCCCATTTTGTGTTCCTATCTCCATCTGCCAAGACACCCAAAGCTCTAAATATCATTTGGTTGTAAGGAATGTTTAGAATTGAAGAGCTGGTTTGACACAATTAAAAGCTTCCAGAAGGCTGTTATGGCGCCGATTATTTACTTAGTGATAGCAAGCTATTTAAATTTCATTATGGAGTAGAAAATACGGAGATAAGAACAAAATATGGTCAGGCTGACTGTGACCTCAAAACCACGGCTCCTTTGGTTCATAAAAGATAGCAGAAGCGGAACATTCTGATTCAAGGATCGTTTTGTTAAACTGTGCACTCTCTTAAATGGAATTGTTTCTTAATCTCTTTGTGGGCTGTTAATGGGCCATTTATGGGGCATTCCAAGGCAAAGTGAATCTGGACCAAATAGAGTTGCTGATCTGGGGAGGGGTACCCCCCTGTACTGCAGGTGGTCGGGCAATGACTCAGTACCTCCTGGACTTGAGCAAAACGAAGTTTACAGTTGTAAAGTCATAAACATCCTCCATCAACAAAACAAAGAAAGCAATATTCACTCCTTTATTCCTTTTTATACACAGCACTTTGTTGAAACATCCCCCCCTCCCCTTTCAAGGCCATTCTCTACAGTAATTTTAACTGTAACATTTCCAACGACACAATTTCTCCTTTTGTTTTCTTATAGGAGGTAGTAAGCGCTGGAGGGCCTGGTTCAGGGGATTACCAGGCACATCATATACTTGAGGAATAATTTACATACAGTAATATTCACCCTTTTCAATGTATAATTTTATGAGTTTTGACAAATGAGTGCAGTTGTATAGCTACCGCCCAAATCAGAATATATATCAGGTCTGTCATTCCAAAAAGTGCCCTTGTACCTCTTGGTTATCAGTTCCTCCTTTTCCATCTCTAGTCTCTGGCAACGGCTGATTAGTTTCTTATCTCCAGAGTTCTGCCTCTTCCAGAAAGTCCTGAATGTGGAATCACACTGGCTTCCCTCCCTCAGTGACGCATCTGAGATGCGCCTGTGTTGCTGCACGTGTCAGCGGAGTGGTACTCTGCTGCACGGGTGGACTGCAATCTGTTTTTCCTTTCATAGTTAGAGGACATGAGGGTTGTTTTCGGTTCTTGGCATATTACAAATAAAGCTGCTGGAGTTATTCACAGATGGGTTTTTGTGCGGATATATGTTTTCATTTCTTTTGAATAAATACCTAGGAGTGATATTGTTGGGTCATATGGTAAGTTTATGTGTAACTGTGTAAGAATTTTATGTTTACTTTTATCAGAACTTTAGACATTTAGCTTTGTAAGTAATACGTTTTTGATTTTGTTTTTGATTGAAACAAATAAAAAAGAATTGGTTTACTTGTTTTTAACTTTATAAAAGGGTATCATGCGGAGGTCATCTTGTGAGGCTTTTTTTTTTTTTTTTACGAAGTTTCATATTGTAAGATTTATCCATATTGTAACATCTGGCTGTGATGTAATATTCAAGCTGGTTAATATAACAGCTTATTTATCCCCTCTTGTACTGATGGGCATTTGGCTGTTTCTAGATTTTTAAAAATTATTTGTTTGTTCTTGACATTCTTGTCTCTCTCTCTTGCTGTGTTACTTCATCTATTGCCATGTAACAGTATTACTAAGAATTTAGTGGCTTAAAATAAGACACATTTATTATCTCACAATTTCTGTGAGTTGAGGATCTCGGTATGGCTTAGTTGGGTCTTGTGCTTCGAGTTCTCATAGGATTGCAGTCAGGGGGTTGGCCAGGGCAGTGGCCTCATCTCAGAGCTTGACCCGGGTAGGATTTCCTTTCAGGTTCATGGGGTTATTGGCAGGATTCAGGTGCTTGCAAGCTGTCAGACTGAGCACCTTGGTTTCTTGCTGGCTGTCAGCTGGAGGTTACCCTCAATTCCTCCTGAGAATGGCTGCTTCAGCAAAGACAGCAAGGCAGGTAGTCTGCTGGTATGACAAATGTTACAATCTTATGTAACATAATGACAGAAGTGACAATCCATCATCTCTGCCAGATTCTACTTGTTTGAAGCAAGTGTGGGTCCTGTTCACACACAAGGGGAGGAGATGGCCCAGGTATACAGGCACCAGGAAGGCATAGCGGGACCGCTTTAGAGTCGGTCTGCCTCACTGTTGCACATACGTACTATTTTCCTTTGGATTTATATCTGGGAGTGGAATTTGTATGTCCCAGGGAACTCTATGTCTAATAATGCTCTTTAATTAAAGACAATCTTTTCTGAAATCTATATAGGTGAGTCAGATTTCTTTTCTTTTGGTTAATGTTTGCCTAATATGTTTCTTTTCATTCTTTTTTTTTCAGCCTTTGCGTATCCTAGTATTTGAAGGATGTCTATGGTAAAAAGCACATTTCAGCATTTAAAAAATAAATCTAATATGTCAGCCCTTGTCTTTAACTAGTGAGCTCAGTCCATCTACCTGTGTTATAATAAATGACACACATAGACCTATTTTATCCTCTTAGTTTTTCAGTTTTTGCCATTTTTACAGAGCCTTCTTTTATATTCCTTACTTTTAGTTTTAATGCTATATCTGTATAGCCCTTATTTTGCCTGACATGAATATTTAGGATACCCTGCTTTCTCCTCCATTCACTCCTATTATGTTGATATAACCAAGGCTTTTAATTCTGTATTGCTTTAGAGGCAGATTCTGTTTTTCTTTGGCTTTAACTTGCTTTTTTAAGCAATAAGAAAGTTTTGCAAGTGATTTCATCATCCTTATTCCACAAATCTCTTGCAGAATGTCTTAGATATTTTTCTCCCTGGTACTAATATTTGAAATATCAACCAAAACTATTTATAATGCAAATCTTCCTGTAGTATGTCTTGTATATGGGAGAATATTTTTGTTTGGCTCTAATATTTGAATGATAGTTTGGTTGAGTATAAAATATTAGGTTCTAAATTCTGTTTCCTTAAATTCTGTGAAAACTCTACTCCATCTTTTTTTTTGCATCTAATATTGCTGATGTTAATCTGATTTTTATTCTTTTGTATGTGATCTGCTTTTTCTGTTACAGCTTTTAGAACTGTTAAAAATATTCTTAAATTTTATAATACGTCTAGGTGTATGTTTTTCTGATATGTATTTCTTTTTTTAATGCATAAAAATTGATCTCTATTATATCCTCAAATTTTTCTTCCTTTCCATTTTTCTTTCTTTCTTTCTTTAATGGAGCTCTTATTATCTAGATATTAGTACCTCAATGTCTATACTCCTTATCTCTTAGCTTTTCTTTTATATTGTCTATTTCTTTTTCCTTTTCTTCTTCCTTCTGAGATATTTCTTCATTCTGATTCCCCAGTCCACTAATTTGTTCTTCAGTGGTATCAAGCCTGCTCTCTATTTCTATTATTATATTTTATTACTAATATTTCTGTTTGATTCTTCTTATGTCTTATTGCTTCTTATCATTAATTCTTTCTCGTATTTTTAATACATTTATCAGGCTGATTAAATAATTGGCCCATGTGTTTTAATATTTCTGCTTTTGTTGGAATCTCTAATCCAGGAGGTTAGCTTCATTTTGATATGGCTGTGGTCCTCAAAAATCTTGTAATTTTGTTTTGTGTGGTCACTTTTTTTCTAGGGTACTGGCGGCTTGGTCAGGTCGTGCATAACGGGGAAAGGCAGACCCCCAGTGCTCCACAAACACCACTCCAAAGCAGCCTCAGTAAACTCAGGAGTCACTCACAATGTTTTCCTTTTTCCTTTTCTATTCTTGTGGGGTTGATGGCGGTGAGGGAATAAGGGTGGGGATCCAGCAGTCCTGCTGGTTTAGCACCTTTCCTGAGCTGGAGCTACTGAGGGTATGATCAATGGATCAGGAGAATGAGTGTCACTTGGGACTCGTTACACATGCAGAATCTCAGGTCCCCACCCTGGACCTGCAGATTCAGAATCTGTATTTGAACAAGATTCCCAAGTAATTATCATGCATATTAAAGTTTGAGAAGCACAGTTTTTACAAAGCATAGATGCTGAACAAATGTATTTAAATTGAATCAGGCACCTTTTTGACCAAGTACCTCAGAGTTTGTTTGGTCATGTTGTGCCTATAAAATGTTGATTTTGGCTCTTTGCTTTGAGCTTTCTCTGCCCTAGGCCAGAATCAGCAACCCTGGATTTGCCTCCTATGCAGATGGATTTTTAAAACAGAATTCTTTAGTTTAAGAAAAACAGCACTCTGGTAGCACCATCTACCTCTAGGTTGTAGCACTTATCACTCTCGTAGTTTTATATTTACTGGTATGAACAGTTGATGGGTGTCTGGCTCCTCCATGATATTGTAAGCTCCAGAAAGGCTAGAAAGGTGTCAGACTCTATGGGCCATTGTCTTCCTAATGCCCAGCACAATGTGTGTGGCATATAGCAGGTGCTTAATAAATATCAGTCAAATGAGAGAAATGCCTTGGACATTTGAAGAGATCACCTTAATTGATGAATATCTATTAAATGTTAATATCGATGGTTGCACCTGTAAAGTGTTCTTTGGTTAAGAAATATATATAGTTTTGGAAAAATATTTCTTCCCTTATTACTATTTCTTTCCATAAATACTAAGTTCAACTACTTGAATTTTTAAGTCTTATGTTTTTTTTTTAAAGTAAGTGCACCAGCAAATAAATGCTAACATTTAGTATTTAATAATTTCTTAATGTAAGGTCTACTTTTAGAAAAAAAATATAACAAAAACCTAGCTGGAAAAACTATAAATTGCCTTCAAGGAATTTCACATCTCGGTATTAGAAAAGAGTGAATGCATTTATTATATGATATAAAAAAAGCAAGGGGCTACCGAGGTCATGTTCTGTGCTGAGAATGAAGCCGACTTGAACTGTTTCTACTACTATTTTTCTCTTTGCCCACTGCAGTTTAGGTCCAGGACAGCGGCCCAACCAATATTATTAAGTTTACTCTTTCTCCTTCTCCGGCCACTCTGCCAGATTTCCAAAGAGGTGTTGACCCTGGAATTGTCTTGCCTCTTGTTGGACCAAAAAGAAGCTTGGGGAAAGAGTGCACTGGCTTAAGAAAACTATCTGACAGAAATCCAACTTTTTTTATTATGTAAGACATACAAACATGCATTTAAATACTTTACTTAATTTGAATATTATATTTTATTAGTAAAGATAGAGCATGGGTTCCATTATACCAGATACTGATATCTTTTATTGTTATGGTTCCCAAAAGAATATGGTTCCCCCAAAATATAATCCAGCTTACGTTACTCTGAATAGGGTTCTAAGTTTCTTTCCCACATGCCCTCTCTTCTTTTTCCTCCCCTCCCAAGTCTGATTACACATACATCATAATTATGTGTGCAGCAGCATTAGGCAATTAACAAAATCAGATTTTTAAAAGATCTTGCCCAGCTTTTCTCTGGGAAAACTTGAAGTGTTCTGCTTTAAATTGGCAAAGCTAAAGCCTAAAGTGATGTCTACGATTAGGGAAAGTCTGACTAATAATTGAATACTGCTAGAGACTCAGTAGCCCAACACATGTTTTTTGCTTGTCAAAGGTGATGAAAGACAGAGACGCAAAATCTAGCAACACAGTGAGCATGCTGTGGAAATGATTTTATTTTGAGCATTGCAAATAAACAAAGTAACTTACTTCAAGTATTTCAATGAACTGCAAAAATGGAGAGACAACTTTGAAAATGTTTAGTTTTTAATTCCTAACTGTGAATTTGCCCAACAAATAAATGTAAATTTTATGAGACATCTGGGGGCCGCACTTTCATTTATTCTAATTAGTTCCTACATTTCAGAATCAATTGAAAATTCTTCGTTTAATTTATGAAATACCGAAAAAAGAAAAAACAAACAAATAAAATGATCAAGTTCCACACGAAAGCATTTTTTTTTTCTAAAGAATATCGAACAAGAAAAAACTAGTTGAATTCATTTCTACACAGCGTTAAAGAGTTCCAGAGCCAAACGCACCATGAACTTTTGCTGAAGAGTTTGTAAAAATTACTAGTGTGGGAAAAAAACGGTCATTTGTTTAGGGAGGACATTGTCACAGTCTTAACCTCACTTTTTTTCTTTGCAGCGGGGGAAAATGTCCAGATTTTAAAAACTCATTTCACCAGCAGAGGTCACCCTTTCTCCTTTATCGTTCCCAGTGAAGGGCTTCTGGGCTCTGGTTCCCCAGTCTGAGGAAATGCCGTGGAGTTTTCAGCTGGAAGCACAGCCAGAGGGCTGGTGGAAATAGATGCATCATTCACACGGGCAGTATCTTCTTACATAAGCACTGTTCAAATATAGTCTACGTGGACTCTTACATGCATAACTTGCATACATACAATAAAAACCTTTAGGCTGTGTATGATAATCCTATTTTTTAGTTAATCCACTTCATTAAGTATTATTCAAAGCTTGCTGGAGCCAGCTCAAATTCTGCCCAGTCCTCTGACTCATGGGCCTTAAAGAATAGGTTGTCATACCCCGCTGGAGGTGACTGGCACAGCCCTCAGAGAGAATCCCCTGGTGAGTTTCTGTGGGGAAAAGAGAAAGAATTCAATAGGATGAGGGTGTATTGGACATTGACTGAGCAAGGAGCCCAGTGCCAGGTTCTGGAAGGTAAGCTAGAGAGGGTAAAAAACCCAGTCCAGTCCTGGTTTCTGCTTTCAATTTTGTTTTTGGAAACAAAAGCATATGTTTGTAGTTCAGTTGAAGACTAACAGTGGATGACAGAATGAGGTTCTAAGTGGATGATTATTCATGAGTGTCCAGAGTATGGGTCAGTCTGTAAGTATCACTGACAGAAGGTCAGGGGCAGGAGGCTGATGGAATTGCCCCCACCCTGTTGCTTTTTGGAGTGGGAGACACTCAGCCCCATGTTTGGCCAAAGGATTCAGGAATCCTTTTCTCTTGTTCCCTTTATGGGGGAAATTATAGTCATTTTCTTGGACTCTTTGGGAAACATTGGGCTTCCTGGTTTTAAAATGCTTGAAGAGATTTTCTACATGAAATTTCCACCCTTCCTTCCCTTTCTTTTCTTTTTCTCTGCTAATGGAAGTTCTTGCTGGCATTTTAGAGTTTAAGAGTGTGGTGCGTTTGGGGATTCTCTGTGGCTGCTTCTCTTCCCTGGGGCTCCAGGCTGTGCGATTGTAGTGTCTCAGGGATGAGATGGTGCCTCCTAAAGAACAGAGGGGCACTTGTCCCTTCTGGGAAGTGGGGTAGCCAGTGACCATGACAGTGGACTTCCATTCATGCATGTGAGGCTATGCATCCTGGAGAGAAAAATCTGCTTCTGTTCTTGACATCATCCCCTGGGTCCTCTTTCGTTCACTGGGCCTCTGGCCCTTACAGCTGGTTCTGTGCTGGGTCACTTGCTACACCATGCCCTACAGGACTATACTAGGGCCAGCTGGTGCCGGCTTGCCAGAAACTGGATAAATGGGCAGCAATTTTGCAAGCTGATTTTTAAACTACTGGTTAGCTTGAAATCAGCCTTGGTGGGAATATTTACAACATAGGAATTGGCACACAAATCAGGCCTGTTCCCTGTCAGTTTACTAGTACTCCACAGCTTGTATGCTCTCTTAGTACCCCTTCAAAATACCCACCTCACCTTATTTTAACAGTGACACATTTTGGAATTTTTTGATGCAAGTATTTACTAGGAAAAAAAAAGGTAACTAGCCTGACTTCCTTCTCCTCCTTCTTCAAAAGCTTTGAAACAAAAGGGTTTCTTTTTGTTTGTTTGTTTTTTTATCAAATACAGATTTCTGCTCTTAATTTTAAGCAGAGTTTGTTCAAAAGACAGGCAAATTGTTTCAGCTTTCAGGCACAGTCTGATTCCTTTCTTTAAGCCCACACTACCCTAAATTTCCTTTAAAAATACCCCATTTTCCTTTTCCCGCCTCCTCTGGTTTCCTGGGGTGACTGTCCCTTGACATTGTCCCTGCCCCAAGCATTAGACTCTTCACTGGTCCTTTTCGGCCCAAGAAACCATTCGATGTCTGCAAGCCCATCAGGGCTGCCCTCCCTTGGTGGGTTGATCTGTGAGGGGCGATGTCTCCGCAGCATCCTCCTCTTATTTCTTGAGAGGTCCAGTCTGCACCCCGTGGCACTGCGCCTGGATTACGGCTGCAGCAGCATTAGGGAGGGAGAGGGAAGTGGTCTGCTCACTGCCTGCCTCCCCTGGAAAGAGCTGCTGCGCCTACCCACTCTGAGGAAGGTGCAGCCACATGGGTCTGGAAACTGTGTTTTAGGAAAAAGAATGTGGATTCTAGCGCCCATGGGATAGAGGTATTGTGAGGAGGCTGCCCCACCCTTGCTGGGAACAGCTGTCGTTTGTCCTGCCAGAAACCCAGAACCTAGAAGACTAGTTAATCCCCATCTGTTGACTGACCCAGTTCATCTCCGTCCCTCAGGCAGAAGCATATGAGTCAGATCAGGCCGCCATAAGGGGCCACAGACTGGGTGGCTTAAACAGCGGACATTTATTTTCTTACAGTTCTGAAGACTAGAAGCTGATGATCAAGGTTCTGGAAACTTCGGTTCCTGGCTTGAAGACGGCCATCTTCTTGCTGTGCCCTTTCGTAGCCTCTTTTTTTGCACACAGGAAGAGAGAAATCTCTGGTGTTTCTTCCTCTTCTTATAAGGACACTATAAAATTAGGGCCCCACCCTTATGGCCTCATTTCATCTTAACTACCTCCTTCTAGGTCCTGTCTCTGATGCAGTCACATTGGGGGTTAGGGCTTGACTCAGGAAGACATGATTTGGTCCATGACAAATGGGAACTGATTCTGTTTCACAAATATTTACAGAAAAGAAGAAATGTCCTCACGATCCCCTTTAATTCCCTCAGATTTAATGACTGTCTCTTCAGGGAAGTTTTTCCACACAGCCTAATTCCTGCTCAAAGCAGGGTAAAGTCTTTTTTTCTTTGGGTGTCCTTGGGGATGGGGGGCAGAGAGTGAATCCTAATTCTGTGTATCTGTGGTTTCCATCTGTGTATCTAGGCTTACCCCTCAAAACATACCCACTCAAAATCAATTTTTATTCATTCAAATTTAAATAATAAACATGTGCTGTAATCTAAGAAGAGGTACATGTAGCCAAGACAAACAAACAGTGATGGGGCTTTACGACTCTCCAAAGTGAGAACTTTTATTCCTTAAAAACCCTAATAACACACTGGGCTTGAGAATCACCATTGCATTATCCCTTCCCCTTTTCTTCTCTTGTCAATTCTTCTCCAATCCTGTTTCTTTTGCTAGATGGCGAGAAGATAAAATAAATCACAATGGAAGTCAGACAGCATGCCTAACTGCCTATTCCTCATTCTATTCAGTTTTTTGTTCTTAAATTTGGGTTTTGTGCCTCTCTCAGTGGGGGAAGTTCTTCTTGTGTTTGTCAGATGTTTTCTGGGGCTAGAGGAGCTGGCTAATGTTAGTGAGAAGGTGGCACTGGAGAAAGAAGGACAGGGCTGCGTACATGCTATTCTGCCGTGCATGTTTGCATTTAATGGGAAACTTCTGGAAACAAGATGCTTCAAAGCAAAGAAACTTGAGTGCCTATGATGAGGATTTCAGGCAGGTCTGCAGGTCTGTGAGAGAGATATTTTGTGGGGTGCATGTGGACTTTATTCCAGGCCATCTAGACAAGCATCTGCCTCTCCCCCACTCACTAGACAGTGGCCCAGAGAGCTGGGGGCTGGGGTGGGGACAGTGCTGAGACTCAGCCATGGAGAAGTGTTGGAGGTATGAGGTGTGACACACACAAATTCCCTCGCCTCTGAGTGGGTCAGAGCTGGATTTGGGGTCACTCTGCCCACGTGTGGCCCCAGGAGCACAGGCTTGGAAGGAGCAGGGCCTGGGCTGTGTCGGGGTGGTGCTGGCACTTGGCAACCCCAGGGTGGGACCTCCCTTCCCCACAGAGGAATCCTGAATCTCAGGACTTCAGAGACGGGAGGCACCTTAGAAACTCAGTGAGGAGAAGCCTTTCATTTCACAGATGAAGTCACTGAGGCCCCAGAGGGCTCCACCCTCTTTCTGGGCTTGTCCGAGGCACTTAAGAAATACGTATTGACTTAACACGACCCACTGTGAAGTAGGCATAACAAAACTCTCCACGTGGCAGCTGGATTAGGCTGCCAGCAGCCGGGAATGATTGCCCCTCGGCCGGGTAAGCCTGGGCAGGGAGCAGCACCGGGCACTGTGGGAAGTGGGGGCGGCGCAGCCCGAGTGGCTGGTGAGCCACGGATGGTCTCCCCACGGCGCCACGGAGCCTCTCTTGGCAGCCCTCTGCCCATCTGAGATCACCTGTACCATTTGGATTCTGAGAGGATGTGAAATGTGACGGAAGGGAGGGGCGCGTGGGACGTGAGCAGGGAGGGTGTGGGCTGGGTGGCTAGAGGCCACTGGCTTTCTCTCACGCCACCGTTTTGTGACTTAAGATGGAGTGAGAGTTATTGTCCCACCCGCGAAACAGAACCGTATAAATTAAACCTGCACTGAGCTGTCTGCTGAAGGTGTGAACAAGGCCGATAAATCCCTGGGAGTTTAGGAAACATCTGCTCCTTACCTCGAAGGCAGAAACTTTACCATAAAGCATTAAAAGCCAGAACTGGACTCTCCCATTTGCTCTGAGGGGATGAAGATGGGATCCAAACTTTGGGTCATCCCCGTATGGAGGGGGGTTTTGGAAACCATCAGCTAGTCTCTCCCTTTCTCCTTTATTAGTCTGGATTTTCTCCACATCTGCCAGGCTTGTCTCAGTTCTTCAGTGACCATGTGCTGTGATTCAGGCACAGAGGGGAACCTTGACCTCCTCACTGCTGAGTGTCAGCGGCCGACGGGTGAATCTGAGTTGGGAAGGAATGACAGGAAGGCTGCCAGGCAGAAGGGGGGACAGGTCACCAGGCCCTGGTCAGAGGTCAGTGTCTGAGGGGGGTGTAGGGGCCTGGGGAAGGGACAGAGAGCAACCAAGAGTTGAGGCCAAGAATCCAGGAAATCAGAATTGTGTTGCTAATATCATAGGAATCTTGGAGTCAGAGGAGAATCAGGAAGCGCCCCGATTTAGGCCTGACACGTGAAACCCTGGTTTCCAGCCAGAGAAAAGGGTCTTAAACAGAGGATGGCAAGTAGGTGACATCTTGCTTGAGAATCCCAAGGAACGGCAGTGGCCACTTGAAGTGTGGACTTTAGGACAGTCAGAATCCCTGGCTGGGTGGAAAGGTGCTGTGTCCATGGATACTGTCTGTTACGGAGAGGTCAAAGAAGAGCCTGCTGGGGCCGCAGATTTCCCATTCGCACTTTAATTGATGGCCTCTTTAATAGTCCTTATTCTTCCTAACCCCACTTTACCGTTTATGTGCCCTGCCTGTAATGTTTCAGTGTTCCAAAACAGGTGCTCTGCTGCTGGTTCAAGTCAGGGAACTGCCTTAGAGATGAGCAACCTCTTTTAATTTACCCCCTGGAGTGGAGTCTAAGACTTGTTCTCTTGATATACTGTTAGTTTCAGGAACAAAGGGTATTGCATGTTATAAAATCCTTCTGATAGAAAATAACTGGTAGTTTTGAAATTTAGAGGTTGTATTTGGGTGTAGACCCCTGCCTTTGTCCCCGTGGCCCCGGGGCCCATCTCTTACATTCCCTCAGAGGAGTGTGAGCTGCTGGGAATCCAGTGGATGGGGACAGTGAGGAGGCAAGATGGTCCGTGTTCTCCCTGGGCAGCCCTACCAGGCACAGACAGCCATCACTAGGGAAGTATGACGCGGTCCCTGCTCCCAGGGGCTGCTGCTCAAGGGAGGGTATGTAGAGTGGGGTGAGGGAGGATGGGCCGTGGGAATGATTTAGTTAATAATGACTAACATGGCTGGTGAGGAGGACATTGAGGTGGACTGCCTAGTTCTTTGGGTCATAGTCATATGGACACAGTTGGGCTTGGTTGGGGTGGAGGTCAGAGAAGGGAGGGAAAAAAAAATCCCTATTTCTTCTCCTTCTATTTCATCTGCACACTTGAGATGGATCAGAGTTGCAACTTTGAACTCTTTGGTATTTTTCCAGGGGCAGGTGTCAAAATCTACCCACCCAGGAAGTTGTAAGTAGAGTGAGCACCTGGGGTGGGACCTGGGCGCTGCTCTAATCGCTTCATTGCATGACTTCGGGCAGATTACTTGATCTCTTTGAGCTTCAGTTTCTTTTCTTTTTTTAAATCTGTAAGGTGGGGCAGTAATGTCTGCTTTGCCAACTAAGAGGATTAAAAAAACACTAACATGTGTGAAAGTGTTTTATAAATTGTAAAGCCCTATAAACATGCAAGGGTTTGTTATTATTATATTAAAGATTACTAAAGGTTAGGTACAAAATGCATACTTCATGCATTAAAATATGAAAAATGGGGCCTCTTTTAAATGGGGGTAGTCATTCTATAGTTTACTTAACCAATCTAGAATCCATAATGGCATTCTCTTCTTTTACTCTCTGATGGTGCCACACTCCCAAGCAATAGCGAAAACCTCTGAACTATTTAATTAAAGGCAAATTTTTCCCCCTCCCTCCATACGATGGTTGCTCCATGGAGAACAGGAGCTTGGGTTTTAAGACGGATGTGGCCAGATGAGGTCTGCAGTCTTGGAATGAAAACCGGAGCAGAGCTGACAGGCCCACAGAGGCCCTGACCTCCTGTTAGCTCTTGTTAACCAACTGGGCCAACTGGACAAGGGAATGAATGGCAGATGACGCTGGGACTAGAAGTGAGGTTGGGCGTTTGGGGCTTTGCTTTATTTGGTCACTGGACTCCCTTCTCTGTAGCTTTGCCAGGACTCAGTTTTTGTTGCTAGCAGACATTAGATTAGGGATTTTCACTGGAAATTCTGGTTGGCTAGTTGGGGCAGAAGAAGGTATTGTCCAACATGTGTTAAATGGGCTCTGCAATTTTGAGCAAGTGTACTTTGAGCTCAGAAGATCAAATGCCATGCTGGCAACCTGTTTTAATTTTAATTCCTATAGTTACGAGTGGGGGAAAGATTTTAAGTGTCATTTGCTGTAATGATCAGCTCCAGTGAGGGCAATCTATCTTTAGTTATTTGCTTCAAAGCTTTCATTGGCTGAAACCTGTATATTTGCTCATTAAAAAAACAATCCCCTCTTTTCTACCATATTAACAATTTTGTTTAATAGAAATGCAGCTTTTTTTCTGGGCTATGTTGCTATTTTTCTGGCACCATGAAGTGTTGGTTTAGATTTTGCCACTTTTGAGGTATGGCAAAATTCCATCTTGGAAATCTGCAAACTTGGGACTGCTCCAGAAGATGAGACTAGAAAGATGTTCTTGGCCCAGCTGTGGGAAGCAGCTTGTGTAAATCAGAGCAAACCAAAGAGGTTGGCTTATGTGGAAACTTTATACCTGTCCCACGTGTTTTAGACACTTTTGAAAAAACAAATAGCTCCATATAGGTCAAAAAGTCACATGTTTGTCCCAGTGCCCATTTGGCTGACTGAGTCCTCAAGCAGTCAGCACTGATGTTGTTCAGTAAGAGTATGTTGTGGCCACTTAACCAATTCCCACACCTGGAAAAATAAAGAAGGCAACAAGAAAGCAAGCAAAGTGAACCTGAAATCAGAGTAGACTGGAGTGACAGTGTTCAGAATCTAAGCTCCTGAGCTGTCTCAACATTCCAGACTTGAGGGGATATTTGAAAAGCAGGCATTATCAGCAGCAGAATCTTCTTAATTTGTATCTCAGGGACAAGATGAACACGGTGCAACACCCTCTGTGGACCTGGGTTTCTGGAACTATATTCCCAGGAAGTGTCCCATTGACCATGTCATCTTTTTCTTCTTCCTCTTTCTTAAACCAGCTGCTTCATCTCCTGAAATTCAATATGCTCCCCCTGTTTTTTTTTCAGATATGTCAGTGCACAAAAGAGGCTCATGAAAAGAAACAGCTGCACTGCTACCAGCAGGAGCTGCTGCAGCTACAGATTTGGGGGCGTGCACCTGCATGGAGTTGGGTGACTGGAGATTTGTCAGGGAAGGGAATATCACGGAACATCGGGACTCTAAAGCCAGAGGGATGGATGGCTCTGGGGTGGCAGATTGGATACCCAATGCTCACCTGGAGGTCAAAGGATCACACCTGACTTGAATTAGTCCAAAGGATTCCAGGATGAGGGTTAGTTAGTCGTTTATGAATGAAATGATTAGCTGGCTGTAGCAGTTCCTAATAAACAGATTGTCCATCTCAATAACATCTATTGCAGTGAGCCACAAACAAATGGCATCTCTGTAGCCCTCATGCAGAAGGGGGCAGAAGAATTTAGAGATTTAGAAGAATCCTGTTAAGGCTGTGTCCTCATGTGGTGGCGAGTGAGCTGGGAGCCACTGGAGGGTTTTGAGCAGGGGCATGAGGTGACCTGATACGTTTTAATAGGCTCACTTTGAGTGCTCTGCTGGAGATAGACAGTAAGGAGCAGGGTACAGAGATCGAGGGGAGAGATGGTGGTCGCTTGGCATATGGGGGTATTGCTGACGGGGGCGAGAAGCTCTTGGATCCCGGCTTTAGTCTGAAGGTAGACTCAGTGTGAGAGAAAGGGAGTAGAGGAGAATGCTTCTGAGATAAATGTCTGTGGATCATCAGTGGGTGATGGGGATCTGCTGTGACTCAATGAGGTCCTCATGGGAGTAGGGCCTGTAGGGAGGAGACGAGACCCAAATGCTGAGCCCTGTGCCCTCTGGTATGAGAAGGTTGGGGAGACAGGAGGAGCGCTTGGAGGAGGATGGGCAGGAATGGCCACGAGGCAGGGAGACACCTGGGGAGAGTGGTGGCCTGAGAACCAAGTGAGCAGAGTGTTCCCAGGAGGACAAAGGGAGCAGCTGTGTCCAGGGAAATGTAGGATGAACACTGGGCATTGATGACTGGATTTAGCCACATAGGTGTCACTTGATTTTGACAAGAGCCATTTGGGTGGAGCTACGGGGTCACCATTTGATTGGAGGGAGTGAAAAAGAGAAAGAGAAGAGAATTTTTGGCAGAGTAACACTGACAGTTCTTACAAGGTGTTTTATTATACAGAGGAGCAGAGAAATTAGGTGGTAATTAGAGGAAAAGTTGAGTGAGAGAAGGTGTTTTTTTAATTTTATTTTAAGGTGGGAGAAGTAAATGCCAATGGGAATAACCCAGTAGTGAAGGAAAACTGTGATAATGTAGGGGAGGGGAGGGCTGTTTGAACCAAGTCCTTGGGTGGGGTCCAGGCTAGACTTCTCCAGGGGCAAGGGCAGTGCGTCCATAGTAAGCGGGAGGCAGATGCTAGGGGCGCAGATGCTGGTGTGTGGGTAGAGGTGGGAGACGGTGGCAGTTCCTTTCTGGGTGCTTCTTTTCTCTCGGTGAGGTAGGAAGCAAGGTTAGCAGCTGAGAGTGAGGATGGGAAAGGAAGTGCTGGGCCATGGGAAGAGGATGGCCATCTAGGAGGTGACAGGGTGGGTGGACAAGGGAAGGAGGTGGGATGGCGGCCAGCACAAGGACCCAGGTGAGGTCATGGAAATGAATTACATCAAGACTAGTGGACATTGGTCGTAAGATTTTCTCCAGCCCTGTTCAGCTGTGGGGTGAGTGCAGAACAGAGGGAGACTTGGATTTCAAAGCAGGAGAGGGCACCTTGAAGATTTCTCTTTTTTTCTCTGAAAAAATATTTACTGGCTATGGACTCAACAAGTTGATTTAACAAACTATTAATGGGTTGTGACCCACGGTTTAAAAATTACGGATCTAAGTAGCATACTCATATTTTCCCTACCTTGGCTTCTTAACATAGAGATACGGCCTCGAGCATTTCTCTGCAAATCCACCAGGCAATTGTTGCATACCCATGGGGTGCCTAACAGTTTTCAGTGGCATGGGGAGAGACAGAGGAGGGACAAGAGTTGGTAAGGATGTAAGTCAGGCACAGGCTGGTGGACATCTGATCTGCCCCTCCCTCATTAGGCACCTGAGTCAGAATTTACTACTCAAAGATGGTGCCACACTGCAGTGGGCTACTCCTTAAAGAGTTGAGTGGATGCCAAGGAGCCAAGCACAGATGTCTGCCTTAATGCCAATCTGGGATCACCTGTTCTCCACATGGGGTCAGATTACCTGACCCTAAGACTGTCACCACCTTTCATCTGAGCAATAAACTCTACTAATGGACCCTAAGATAGTATCAACCTTTTAGGCAACCCTGGCAAATTGTTGGCTCAACTGAACCCATGGTCAAACTCCACACTCTGAGACTTAAAAAAAAATATCTTAGTCCTCATCCATTTTTTATATATCAGATTTCTTCTAGGGGAGGCAGTGTGGGGTAAAATGACCATCTACTGGAGGTTGGGGACCATGTGTTTTGGAATCGCATATCTGTACTTGCAGAGTGGGGATAAAGTTAGGGTGCTGGTTCCCTAAAATTTTGGTCCATCTCAGAACATACAGCCCTACAGGAAATAGTTTGCAAGAGTCTTTTATGCAAAGGAAATAAATGATACTTAATTTCTTTATCTTTTTGTTCTATCTTTGGTCTTTGACTCAAAGGAGAAATTACTTAGGACAATGGTGGTGTATCCTACCTCATCATCTAATATTTTAATTCAATGTCAAAGAACGTTATTTCTCTCTGTGACAATGTTTAGGGCCGCAGACACAACATTTGCATTCTGTTTATGGTTCGGATGCTCTGTGCTAACAGACTTGCCACTGATGAAGTTGGGTTTGCCTTTCCAGGCAACAGTTAAACCAGCAGGAGACCACTTGTGTGCAATTTGTTGGAATGAAATCTACATTTTGGGATTAGATTACTTAGTAGTGTCATTTTGTGTTGAGTCGACTTTGTGGGTGGTCTCCAATAAACCCTGCACGTACAGCAAGTGTCAGCCCTGATTATCTCCAAGCAAGCTTGTAATGACTGCACAGCTTGGTATTTACAAGAAAAAGCAGCTTCCTTTAACTTTACATTCAGGAATCTCAGGGGTGTAGATGAACCCCCCCCAAAAGGGTGGTAAAGAGCCCATTGGGAGGCCATTTGTGAAGGGGTGCAACTGGACTTTCTGTCCCTTCTGGAGATCACGATAATAGCTACAAAGGTCACTTGGGGCTCACCAATTAGGACATTTTGTCTTTAACAATGCCTGAAGGAACTGTTTTATCTCAGATTACTTTAAGACTGAAGGATTATTAGGAGGGCAGATTAGTGGAGTGAACAGTATGATCAGCTGAAGCATGAATGTATAAAGTAAATAACAAGCAATGTCCCCGGAACCTGCCCCCCCACCTCTGCCACCCTATGTTATTCTGGTGGTAGCAGTTCTCTGGGGGGTATTTGGCAATGTTAGCAGACATTTTAGTTGTCACTACTAGGAGGATGCTACTACTTCTACTGGGTAAAGGCCAGGGATGCTGCTGGCCATTCTACAGCGCTCAGGCTGCTCCCCCTCGTCCCGCAACAAAGAATTATTGCACCTGAGATGTCAATAGAGGTGAAGGGCTGCTTCCAGAGCAGTGATGGGGCACCCTTTCCTTTCCCAATCCTGTCCTTTCTTCCCCTAACATCTTCTGGTCCACTTAGATTCATTGCACATCCCGCCTTCCTGGAACCCTCATGGTACTGGAGGTAAAGATGACAGAGTCACGTGGTGAGGTGAGTGTTCGTTTTGGAGTCGGACAGATCTGGGTTAAATCTGACGCCCTCAGTTTGGGTGACTTTAGGGACAAATTACTCAGTATCTCTAAACCTCAATTTAAAACATCTGAAACAATGGGACTGCAGTCCTTACCCTACTGGGTAGTAGTGAGGATTAAGTTTATGTAAATTTATCAGTACCTGGTCTGCTAGGGAGTGGATACTTTGTAACATTTTCATCATTGCACATTCTTTTGTTTCTTTTTATTATTAATATTATGGTTAATTGAAGTATAGTTAATACATAATCTTATATGGTTTCAAGTATACAACAGGTGGTTCAACAGTTATTAATAAATCCTTACCTCCACTAATGCAGTTACTATCTGTCAACATAGAAAGATGTTACAGAATCATTGGCTATATTCTCCTTGCTGTACTTCTATCCCCAGGACCATTTTATATTATGATTGAGATTTTTGTGTCCCTTTATGCCCTTCATCCTCCCACTCCAACCCCTCCCCCGTGGTAACCACCAGTCTCTCCTCGGTGTCTCTGAGTCTACAGCTGTTTTGTTCAATCTGTTTTGTTTTGTTCTTAGATTCCACAAATAAGCAAGATCATGTGGTCATCATTGTACTTTCTTGCCTGCAATTACAAAAGTTCAGTTTCCCCACCTTTAAACATTATCCCAGCAATTTCTTTTTACTGTGGAATATTTACAAAAAAGATAAGCAGGAAGAAAAACCTAAATCACCTGTATTTTATGTCTCAGAGACAATCTCTATTAATGCTTTTTGTACACATATGTCCAGACTTTTTCTCTCAGTATAGATGTGTTCGTGCTGAGTATACAGTTCAGTGACTTGCTTTTTAGACTAACTGATGTATTAGGAACATCTCTCCATGTCAATAAATACAGATCTACATCATCCGAAGTCATCATTTAAAAAAACTGCCTAGTACTTGTTTGTATCGATGAACCGTGACCTAGTCAATCAATCCTTCATATTCTTGGACATTTAGATCTTTGAGGTTAGTCTTCAAAGCCCAGAGAAATTGTTGTCTGGGTTGTCCGGAGTTCCTGGTTTGTAGTTCTAGAATGGCAGCCCTTTCTTTGCCTACTTGCTGCTTTATAAATATCCTTAGGTAGTAAATTCTGGAGGGCAGCATGGAATACATGTTCTCTGCCCCCATTCTTTCAGGACTGCCTGCTCCTGCTGTGGTGGGAGGTGGTGGAGTTAGTGCTCTTCCCTTTTCGTGGCAGCATCAAACAGTGGTTCGGAGCTCAGGCTTTGCAGTCATGTAGGCTCGAATCCCAGCTCCCTGGCTTTGGTGCATAACCCATCCTACCTGAGAGTCAGTTTCGGCATCTGTAAACGATAACACCAAGTGTTCCTGCACCACAGAGGTGTTCTGAGCGTTAAATGAGATGGGATATGTCCGGGACAGAATGCAAAGTTTGGTAAATGCTAAGTACTCAATGCATTTTGGAAGCGGGAACAAATGCCTGACGAGGTGAGTGGTTCCTGGAAGTCCTCCTGTTACTCGGAAGTTCATGCCGCTCTCTGTAAATTATTATCTAACACTATGGAGTGTCCCCTGTCTCCCCATGCCCAGGATTAGCAGTAACTGGAGTTTAAGATCTCTATGTGCTGCCTTTCTAGGGCTTTTGCTTTTAACTGCTGTGTATCAGTTTCCTATAGTTGCTATAACAAATAACCACAAATGTAGTGGCTTAACACGACACAAATATATTATTTTATAGTTCTTGAGGTCAGATGTCCAAAGTCAGTTTTGCTGGACTAAAATCAATGTATTGGCAGGGCTGCATTCCCTCTGGGAGAGGCCTGGAGGAGAACCCGTTCCTTGTCTCTCCCAGCTTCTAGAGGCTTCCTTGGCCAGTGACCTTGCAGCACTCTGACCTCTGCCTCTGTGGTCACACCTCCTCTGACTCTGACCCTCCTGTCTCACTCTTCTAATGGCACCTGTGATTATACCGGGCCCACCGGATAATCCAGGGTAATTCCCCATTTCAGTTCCCTAATCTTAATCACATCTGCAAAGTTCCTCTTGCCATGTAAGCAGCATGTTCACAGGTTCCAGGTATTAGGAGGAGGACATCTTTGGGAGGCCACTCTTCACCTCACTGCCAGCCTTGTGTGAACTGATAGCTCTGGCTCTAGGTACACCTGATAGGAATGCAGCATCTGAATGGTGAACTCCTGGACCTAATTTAGCATTTGAATGGCACCACCTCTGTCGCAGGCAGTGGTGGGCACAAGAGAACATTGCCCAGAGAGCAGTCAAATGCCTAGGCACCAGGCTTGCCCAGTCCCCAGCTTCTGTCCTTGAGCCCCGGGGTGCCTGGTGGCCCCAGAGACTCTCCTGCCTGTGCTCTGCTGGCTGTCATGCAATTCTTCCTCGTTGTGCCTGCTAGCACCCCTGTCACCTTGGCTGGGCTCCCACTGGCCTAGAACAAGCCCTCCTCCCTTTTTCCTCTCCACTCTGCCTGGCTGTGGAGCACCCCCAGTCCCACTCCCCGGGATGAGCTCCCGGCCATGTTCCTCCAGGCTGCCCTGTTCTCCAAGGTGTAATTGGAGGAGCCCTGCTCACACTGCAGGCTCACTCTGCCGCCCAACCAGAAGTGCCCCCAGCTGTTGTTCTTTCTTTACCTTGTCCAGTCCGTGCTGCCCTCTGCCCTGTTGGGAATGTTCTTTATGTTCAGTGGGCCCCAGGAGCGCCTCTGCAGCTGTGCCAGTCCACAAGTCCTAAGATCTGAGGCTCAGGCAGGGCCCTGTGGCACTCACACCGTAGCTGGACCACCGTAAGTGGGCGCCATGAGAGGTGTACAAGTGACCCCCAACACCAAGTGGTCGGCTGGCGAGATCCTCTGTGCCCGTGGCTGTCTTTCCTCTGGCATCTCCCTGCCCCATCTCTCTTAGACCATCTTGTGGGACGTTCCCTTGGGTGAAGGGCCCCAGTCAGTGTCCTTCCTGTCAGTCCTTCTTCCCCATCCCCTCGGTTCCTGCTCACTGCCAGCACAAAGCCTACACTTTTCTTGTTCTCCTGCCACAATGATCTTCAAGGTCCAATCAGGGAAGGTGGAATCACCATTTAGATTAGAACCCCAAAGCCTTAGTGTCATAAAGCTGGCTTTCCCAAACAGGGTCTGGTTGGAAGCACGATGCTCTGTTGTTTTTTTTTTTCAAGAAATGAAAATGTATTTTGCAAATTCTATACCCAGATATATACATTTAAATGGCTTCAGGTTGATTCCAGTAGGTTTTTCTTCCCATGCATAGTTATTCAACATTCATCTATTCAACTGTAGCATCGACATCACCATCATTATTATTATATATATATTTTTAATAAGAACAAGGTTTAATGTGAATATATAACATATATACATAATCTGGGAAAGATAGGGGCCCATTTTGTTAAATGGAGAGGAGGAAATGAAGCCCCTATAAACAGCCATAGACACCTTAGTAGTTTCAAGACTAGAGAAAACTGTCCTTACAACATACACACTTCTGAGGTGCAGGCCCCTGGCTTTCTGTAGGTAGAGAGCAGGTGGTCAAGTTTCCCATAAAGTTAAGACCATTCATGCTACATACAGATTGCAGACAAACATCTTTTCCATATTTGTTGAGAATCATGATCGAAGGATGGAATCAAGTGATGGATGGTTCCTGTGAAGCTGTGATCAGTACAGCTTGCTGTGTCCAGAGCACAGGAGTGGCTGTTTGATCAGGAGCCTCCACGCACGCTGCTGGCTCCTGCAGAGTCACAGGGCTGCCCTGCCGGGATGATGGCGGGCAGGTGTTTGGGCTGAGAATAGACTAGTTTCTAAAAATGATGGTACTGTCCCCTGTCGCATCACCTGTGTTTTGTTGGCTAGCAGGGCCCCAGGTACCCTGCATTGATGGGGTGTGTGAGGACATCCAGTCATAGCAGGTGTGGTGCTATTGCCCACACCTCCACCTGTGCGCTGGATAGGTGGGCTCCAAGTGATGTAATGGCAGGTGGTGACACAGGGGCCTCCTATTACAGGTGAGATGTTTTCCTTCAACTGTGTCACCTGTGTTTTGGTCCAGTGGCCCCCAGCTGTACTGATGGAATATAGGAACACCAGATCCTTCAATCACGGGAATGATGTGGTGCCCTACCTTCGTACTACCTGCTTTTTGTGCTGGTGTGCCCCAGGTACTTGGGATGATGGTGGAGCTAGAAGTGGATAATTAGACGTAGGGATAGTGCTGGCACTCGGAGCTGCAGTGGCTGTAGTATGCCCAGGAGAACCCCAGCTGCCCTGATGGAAGGTGTTAACAGACGGGTGTCTTGACACACATTTCTTTTCCACAATGGCGGTTCCTCCACATGTAGGAGGTCTTATACGTCCAGGCAGGCTCCAGGCCTGCTGATGGAGTGTGGGGACACTGGGGCCTCCCATCATGGGGACAGTGGGGTGGCCTTCCATTGCTGCACCATCTTTGTTTAGGACAGGTAAGCTCCACATGCTCAGACTTAAGGTGGTGTTCATAGGGTGTCCTACCATTGAGGTGCTTGCCTGTTATCCCAAAACAGCTGTGCTGTGGCCATAAAGAGCCCAGGTTATCTGGCCACCAGGAGGAACAGAAGTGGGGCTATGTGCCCTCTTCCTGGATGATGTGTGGTTGTGTATTGGGATGCCTGTGAATGAGTGGGGCCTTGGGCAGATATACTGAGCCCAGGTCTCCCTCCACCCCTGGGGGCTGCAGGAGCTGCCCACATAGGTGGGCCTGGTGTGGCACCTGTAAGCAGTGAACTCCTGTTCCCACTACTGGGCATCCTGGTATCACCTCTAAACCCAATGGTGGTGGTTGTGCTGCTGGGCATACCAGAGGCTGGCAGGATGTCCACAGTGGTGCCAAATGCCAAGACTGGCCATGTGAAACCTGTGAAGTCTGATTGCATTCTGTGGCCGCTGGGTGACTGGGCAGCAGGAGAGCATGGGGCTGTCTGTTTTCCCAGTAGGTACAAGTGTTTAGGCTGCTGCCTACCACAGTTTTGAGAAGTGCTGGGAACAGGGATTGCTGGGTTAAAGAGATGGGTGGAAACTGCAATTTGTCTGCTGCCTGCTTTGGAATATAAAGAGGTAGAGATGCGGGCTGAGGCCGTACTGTCATTGCGTGGTTTGTTCTGAGATCCAGGAGATGCCATGTAAACTGGGAAATGATTCTTCCTGGAGACAGGGGAGACTGGAAAATGACAGCCTGGGAAGGCAGTGTTGTATCCATAGCGCTGTCATCAAAAGTAGGGTTGAAGTTTGCAATTGTGCTGCCCAAAGCATTGTGTGGGACTGAAGATGCCATGAGGATGAACCAGGAGCCCTGGGTAGAGGGGCCTTTTGGGGCTGCCTGTTAGGAATTCCAGTGGTCGGCTGAGGGGTGGTTTGGGGGCCAATGGGGTGGGTAAAATTGGGGGTGTGGCTGGGGATCAATAAAGGTGGGTTGGTGGAGACTGGTCCCTTTGCAGGGTGCCTCTGGTCTACCCTGCAGCTGATTTGGGGAAATGGAAGCAATCTCCCCGTGGACGGCTGGGAGGAAGTGAAGATGCCAGCATGGGAAGGGGGAGTCATGTCCACGTCCACATCAGGATCTGAAGTAGGTGGGGGGGCAAGCCTGCAGGTGCCTGGACGGCAATGGTGGGAGGGCCTGCAGTGGGGGTGACTGTGGGGATACCGAGAACAGGGTTACTGAGGGAAGGCCCTGGAACAGGAATGGGTAAGAAACAAGGATGGGGAGAATCTGTACACATAGGCGATGGGGAGTCCCTTACCCAGGAAGGCTGCTGGGAGGAGGTGGTTGAGGTGCTGGGAGGTGTGGGGAGGTCAGAAATACGAGGTGCTGTAGCTGTGACCACCTGACAAGGGCCTGCATTCTCCTTGGGTGGAATTCCCACCACAGGATTGGGACTGAGAGGAGGAGGAGCAGCAGCAGGAACAGGGGGAGGAGGAGAGTTAGGGGCCATGTTTCTTGTTTCCTGATCAGTATCGGGTTTGGAGGAAGGTGGGGGTGGGTACAGGTGGGATCAGGGGCCTGGCAGTCAGGCCATCCAAGTTGGCGGTGGTAGCAGGGACCTCTGAGGTGGGACTGGTCGAGGGCAGGGAGCCTGCAGTCTCCGGGGCAGGTGGGGAGAAGCAAGGGGCCGGCTGGGGGGCACTGCCCTCAGCCATGACCTCCGTTTTATCCTCTGAGTTCTTGTTTCTCGACAGGCAGAGCTGTTCTCCGTGGTGCCCGGGCCTCCAGCAGTAGCTAAGCGAGGAGGGTTAGGAGGAGGGGGCAGCTCACTGACCCACAGCGCTGGTAGCGGCCTTGGTAATGGCAGCGTCAGAGGCATGGGTATTTTCCTTTTGCAGGGCCTCCTGTGGGCAGGCCCCATGAGGAGTTCCTCGGGGTGTTGGGTGGCTCTGTGCCCTGTATCTTCTTCTCAGACGCTGGTGAGACTGCGGGGCTCTGCTGATGACCTTCACCCGGCACTTCCTCTGCTGACCTCCCTGGCAGCCGGGAGCAGCACGGGGTGGGGTCAGAGGGCACTGCTGCCTCTGGATCAAACTTCTGAGGAGGCAGGACAGCTCCAGACAGGCTGTTAGTGGTGCCCATGTGCTCTGCAGAGGAGGAGCTCGTCTGGGTGGTCTCTCTCGAGCCATCTGCTGGAAGCCTAGGATGGTCCAGAGGCCCGGGACTGCACTCTGGGGAAGTGAGAACTCTGCTGGTCTCTGGGGGCCTAGATGTTGTTGATGATGGACCCCCACTGCCGTAGGAGCCCCTGTTCTCACCATGCTGCCCTTTGGTCTCTGCGTGATCCTCCTCCTCCGTCGTCCCCTTTCTGAGCCCTTTTGGGACCTTCGCCTCTGGGCGAGAAAGTGGGAGGTCACTAGCTGGCACTGGCTTCTTAGCCTTGACTACCTGCTCAGGTAGTGGATGCAGGAGAGCATGTTTTTGCCCTGAAGGAGCCATTTTTGTGGTTCTTGGGTGTCCAGACATCTTGGAATTATGAGTTGGAGAGTGTGGTCCCTCTGGTTCACTGAGGGCAGGACCCACAGGGGGGAGGATACCGCCTCTGTGGCTTGATGGAAAAGCCAGCTGGCAAAGGCACAGGGTCCCGGTGGAACCTGCTTCTAGTTTAAAAAAAAATTTCTTTTATCAAGGTATTATTGATATACATTATTATGAAGGTTTCACATGAAAAACAATGTGGTTACTACATTCACCCATATTGAGTCCCCCCCGTACCCCATTGCAGTCATTGTCCATCAGTGTAGTAAGATGCCACAGAGTCCCTATTTGCCTTCTCTGTGCTACACTGTTCTTCCCATGATCCCCCCACACCATGTGTGCCAATCATTATGCCCCTCAATCCCCTCTTCCTCCCTCCCCACCCACCCTTCCCCACCCCTCCCCTTTGGTAACCTCTAGTCCCTCCTTGGAGTCTGTGAGTCTGCTGCTGTTTTGTTCCTTCAGTTTTGCTTTGTTGTTATGCTCCACAAATGAGGGAAATCATTTGGTACTTGTCCTTCTCCACCTGACTTATTTCACTGAGCATAATGTCCTCCAGCTCCATCCATGTTGTTGCAAATGGTAGGATTTGTTTCTCTCTAATGACTGAATAGTATTCCATTGTGTATATGTACCACATCTTCTTTATCTATTCATCTACTGATGGACACTTAGGTTGCTTCCATAGTTTGGCTATTGTAAATAGTGCTGCAATAAATATAGGGGTGCATATGTCTTTTTCAATCTGAGAACTTGTATTCTTTGGGTAAATTCCTAGGAGTGGGATTCCGGGGTCAAATGGTATTTCTATTTTGAGTTTTTTGAGGAACCTCCATATTGCTTTCCACAATGGTTGAACTGGCTTACATTCCCACCAGCAGTGTAGGAGGGTTCCCCTTTCTCCACATCCTAGCTAGCATTTGTGGTTCTTAGCCTTTTCGATGCTGGCCATCCTAACTGGTGTGAGGTGGTATCTCATTGTGGTTTTAATTTGCATTTCCCTCATAATTAGCGATGTGGAGCATCTTTTCATGTGCCTGTTGGCCATCTGAATTTCTTCTTTGGAGAATTGTCTGCTCAAATCCTCCGCCCATTTTTTAATTGGGTTATGTGCTTTTTGGTTGTTGAGGCATGTGAGTTCTTTATATATTTTGGATGTTAACCCCTTGTCAGATATGTTATTTACAAATATATTCTCCCATACTGTAGGATGCCTTTTTGTTCTGCTGATGGTGTCGTTTGCTGTACAGAAGCTTTTTAGCTTGATGTAGTCCCATGTGTTCATTTTTGCTTTTGTTTCCCTTGCCTGAGGAGATGCGTTCAGGAAAAATTTGCTCATGTTTATAGTCAGGAGATTTTTGCCTATGTTGTCTTCCAAGAGCTTTATGGTTTAATGCCTTACATTCAGGTCTTTGATCCATTCCAAGTTTTCTTTTGTGTATGGGGTTAGACAGTAATCCTGTTTCATTCTCTTGCATGTAGCTGTCCAGTTTTGCCAACACCAGTTGTTGAAGAGGCTGCCATTTCCCCATTGTATGTCCATGACTCCTTTATCATATCTTAATTGACCATATATGCTTTGGTTTGTATCTGGGCTCTCTAGTCTGTTCCATTGGTCTATGGTTCTGCTCTTGTGACAGTACCAAATTGACTTGATTACTGTGGCTTTGTAGTAGAGCTTGAAGTCAGGGAGCATTATCCCCCCCAGCTTTGTTCTTCTTTCTCAGGATTGCTTTAGCTGTTTGGGATCCTTTGTGGTTCCATATGAATTTTAGAACTATTTACTCTAGTTCTTTGAAGAATGCTGTTGGTATTTTGATAGGGATTGCACTGAATCTGTAGATTGCTTTAGGCAAGATGGCCATTTTGACAATATTAATTCTTCCTATCAGTGAGCATGGGATGTGTTTCCATTTATTTGTATCTTCTTTAATTTCTCTCATGAGTGTCTGTAATTTTTGGAGTATAGGTCTTTCACTTCCTTCATTACGTTTATTCCTAGGTATTTTATTCTTTTTGATGCAATTGTGAATGGAATTGTTTTCCTGATTTCTCTTTCTGCTAGTTCATCATTAGTGTATAGGAATGCAACAGATTTCTGTGTTTTAATTTTGTATCCTGCAACTTTACTAAATTCAGATATTAGATGTAGTAGTTTTGGAGTGGATTCTTTAGGGTTTTTTAGGTACAATATCATGTCATCTGCAAACAGTGACAGTTTAACTTCTGCTTCACCAATCTGGATGCCTTTTATTTCTTTGTGTTGTCTGATTGCTGTGGCAAGAACCTCCAGAACTATGTTGAATAAAAGTGGAGAGAGTGGGCATCCTTGTCTTTCTCTTGCATGTAGCTGCCCAGTTTTGCCAACAGTTTCGCCAGATCTTAAAGGAAAGGGTTTCAGCTTCTCCCTGTTAAGTATGATGTTGGCTGTGGGTTTGTCATATATGGCCTTTATTATGTTGAGGTACTTGCCCTCTATACCCATTTTGTTGAGAGTTTTTTATCATGAATGGATGTTGAATTTTGTTGAATGCTTTTTCAGCATCTATGGAGATTATCATGTGGTTTTTGTCCTTTTTGTTGATGTGGTGGATGATGTTGATGGATTTTCTAATATTGTACCATTCTTGCATCCCTGGAATAAATCTTACTCGAAAATGATGGATGATCTTTTTGATGTATTTTTGAATTTGCTTTGCTAATATTTTGTTGAGTATTTTTGCATGTATGTTCATCAGGGATATTGGTCTGTAATTTTCTTTTTTTGTGGTGTCTTTGATTGGTTTTGGTATTAAAGTGATGCTGGCCTCATAGAATGAATTTTGGGAGTATTCCCTCCTCTTCTCCTTTTTGGAAAACTTTAAGGAAGATGGGTATTAGGCTGTTACTAAATGCTTGATAAAATTCAGTGGTGAAGCTATCTGGTTCAGGGATTTTGTTCTAGGTAGTTTTTTGATTACTAATTCAATTTTGTTGCTGGTAATTGGTCTGTTCAGATTTTCTGTTTCTTTCTATGTCTGCCTTGGAAGGTTTTATTTTTCTAAAAAGTTGTCCATTTCTTTTAGGTTATCCAGTTTGTTATCATGTAATTTTTCATAGTATTCTCTAATAATTCTTTGTATTTCTGTGGTGTCTGTAGTGATTCTTCCTTTCTCATTTCTGATTCTGTTTATGTGTGTAGACACTTTTTTCTGAAGAGTCTGGCTAGGGATTTATCTATTTTGTTTATTTTATCGGAGAACCAGCTCCTGCTTTCATTTATTCTTTCTATTGTTTTATTCTTCTCAATTTTATTTATTTATGCCCTAATCTTTATTATATCCCTCCTTCTACTGACCTTGAGCCTCATTTGTTCTTCTTTTTTCTAGTTTTGTTAATTGTGAGTTTATACTGTTCATATGGGATGCTCATCTTTTCTGTGGTAGGCCTGTATTGCACTATACTTCCCTGTTAGCACAGGCCTTTGCTGCATGCCACAGATTTTGTGGTGTAGAATTACTGTTGTTTTTTGTCTCCATATATTGCTTGATCTCTGTTTTTATTTGATCATTGATTCATTGATTTTTTTAGGAGCATGTTGTTAAGCCTCCATGTGTTTGTGGGATTTTTTGTTTTCTTTGCGTAATTTGTTTCTAGTTTCATACCTTCATAGTCTGAGAAGCTGGTTGGTACAATTTCAGTCTTTTTGACTTTACTGAGGCTCTTTTTGTGGCCTAGTATCTGATCTACTCTTGGAAATGTTCCATGTACGTTCCATGTATATCCTGCTGCTTTTGGGTGGAGAGTTCTGTAGATGTCTCTTAGGTCCATCTGTTCTAATGTGTTGTTTAGTGCCTCTGTCTCCTTACTTATTTTCTGTCTGGTTGATCTGGTCCTTTGGAGTGAGTGGGGTGTTGAGGTCTCCTAAAATGAATGCATTGAATTCTATTTCCTCCTTTAATTCTGTTATATTTGTTTTACATATGTAGGTGATCCTGTGTTGGGTGCATAGATATTTATAATGGTTATATCCTCTTGTTGGACTGACCCCTTTATCATAATATATTGTCTTTCATTGTCTCTTGTAATTTCCTTTATTTTCAAGTCTATTTTGTCTGATACAAATACTACAACTCCTGCTTTTTTCTCCCTATTAGTTGCATGAAATATCTTTTTCCATCCCTTCACTTTTAGTCTGTGCATGTCTTTGGGTTTGAAGTGAGTCTCTTGTAGGCAGCATATAGATGGGTCTTGTTTTTTTATCCATTCTATTACTCTGTGTCTTTTGATTGGTGCATTCAGACCATTTACATTTAAGGTGGTTATTGATAGGTATGTACTTATTGTCATTGCAGGTTTTAGATTCATGGTTACCAAAGGTTCAAGGGTAACCTCCTTACTATCTAAGAATCTAACTTAACTCACTTAGTATGCTATTACAAACACAAACTAAAGGTTCTTTTTTTTTCTCCTCCTTTTTCTTCTTCCTCCATTCTTTATATATTGGGTATCATATTCTGTACCCTTTGTTTATCCCTTGACTGACTTTGGGGGTAGTTGATTTAATTTTGCATTTGCTTAGTAATGAATTGTTCTACTTTCTTTACTGTGGTTTTATTACCTCTGGTGACAACTATTTAGCCTTAGGATCACTTACATCTATAGAAGTCCCTCCAAAATACACAGTAGAGATGGTTTGTGGGAGGTAAATTCTCTCAGCTTTTGCTAGAAATTGTTTAATCCCACTTTCAAATTTAAATGATAACCTTGCTGGGTAGAGTATTATTGGTTCGAGGTCCTTCTGCTTCATTGCATTAAATATATTATGCCACTCCCTTCTGGCCTGTAAGGTTTCTGCCAAGAAGTCTGAAGATAGCCTGATGGGTTTTCCTTTGTATGTGATCTTTTTTCTCTCTCTGGCTGCTTTAATAGTCTGTGCTTATCCTTGATCTTTGCCATTTTAATTATTATATGTCTTGGTGTTGTCTTCCTTGTGTCCCTTGTTTTTGGAGCTCTGTGCACCTCCATGGCCTGAGAGACTATCTCCTTCCCCAGATTGGGTAAGTTTTCAGCAATTACCTCCTCAAAGACACTTTCTATCCCTTTTTCTTTCTCTTCTTCTGGTACCCCTGTAATACAAATATTGTTCTGTTTGGATTGGTCACACAGTTCTCTCAATACTCTCTTTCATTCCTAAAGATCCTTTGTTCTCCCTGTGCCCCAGCTTCTTTGTATTCTTCTTCTCTGATTTCTATTTCATTTATCTTCTCCTCCACTGTATCTAATCTGCTTTTTAAATACCTCCATTGTAATCTGTAATGATTGGATCTCTGTCCTGAATTTGTTTCTGAGTTCTTGAATATTTTTCTGTACCTCTATGAGCATGTTCATGATTTTTATTTTGAAATCTCTTCCAGGAAGATTGATGAGTTCAGTTTCACTTGACCCTTTTCTGGTGTTTGTGGGATTTTGATTTGAACCAGGTTCCTTTGACATTTCGTATTTGTATGTGGTGCCCTCTAGTGCCCAGAAGCTCTACTTTCTGGAGATGCTCAGCTCCTTGAGCAATGTTGGGGGTTGCAGGGGAGTGGTGCTGGTGCCTGGGGGGAGGTAAGAGCTGATTCCTGCTTCCTGGCTGCTATGCCTGTCTCCACTGCCAGAACCAGTGGGACAAACACACAGGTATAAGCCTCTATGCTTTGTGTTTATAGCTGCTGTAGGCGGGGCTTCCCTCTGGTTGGCCTGATGCCAGAGCAGGGGCTGCTGATTTGCAACCCAGGTGCGGGCTGGCTGGGAGGAAGGTGCAGCAGGCTGTGTATCACGGTGGGGTCCTTGGAGCTGCATAGCCAGCCAGTGGGATGGAACACCTGAAACTCTTGAAAGTTCCCAACCTGCTGGGCAGAGTGCACCCAGACAATTTTGTCTACCTGTCTTTTCTCCTGAGCAGTAGGCTCCATGCAATCCTTGCCCCTTTAGCAGCCCTTTAGATATTAGGAAGTCTCTCAGACTGCCCACCTTTCTTTTGCCCAGAGCAGCTGGATATAGGTACCTGTTTTCCACAAGCAGCTGGAATCTCAGTCTCTCCAGGTATTCTGCCTGTCTTAGCCTTCCAACCCCACTAGTCACCAGAGCACCATGCAGTGTAGGTTTGTGCTCCCAGAGCATATCTCCAGGGCTAGGTGCTCAACTGTCCCAGCCCTCTACTCCCTCCCCATTCCATTTCTCTTCCTTCCACTGGTGAGTTGGGGTGGGGGGAAGGGCTTGGGTCCCACTGGATCATGGCTTTGGTACATTTCCCTGTTTCATGAGGTCTGTTCTTTTCTCTGGGTGTATGCAGTCTGGTGCAGCCTTCTTTCCTGTTGCTCTTTCAGGATAAGTTGTATTAATTATATTTTCATATTGTATATGGTTTTGGGAGGAGGCCTCTGTCTCACCTCTCATGCTGTCATCTTTAATCAATGCTCTGTTTTTAAAGCAACAAGAAAACCAGTTGCGTTTGAATATTGAAAACAGGTATATACTATTCCTATCCTTTTATATAGCTCCTACTTTCTTGCCCTCAGGCCAATGAGAATGGCAGCCTGTTCTCTCCCATTTCCACACATTCTTAAGTCTGCTTTTTATCTGAGATTTTCAAGATTTGCTTTGTGTTACAGAACTATTAGCTGAATATGAAGAGAACAAATTCCAATGATACCACTGTCATCCCTGATAAATGAAACTATTTTTATTTTTTTCCATGTTCCCTTCCAGTTTTTGTCCCCATGAACATATAATTTAAATAATCATAATCATAGTGTAGCTGTCATTTTGTGTTCTGCATTTTTCCACTTACAATTAATTATATCATAAGCATTTTTTCCATGTTGCTGCAGAGTCATTGTAATTATCATTTTTAATGACTGTATAAGAATTCATCTAGTGGGGAGTAGATTACTTAACCCTTGTTCTGTTGTGGAGCCTTTTGTGATTCCTTCGGAGTTCTGTTTCTCCTTGGGGCTGCCCTTGGTATTCTGTCCCTCTGGTGTCCTCTGGGCAAAGGATGGAGGGGAAGCAAGCATTGAAGGGGTGGGAAGGGGGAGGAGAAAAACAACACTAAGAGAAGCAACCAGAGGGAGTTAAAAGAAGCCTGTCTTACACGCAATCACAATTAAGATTCCTAAAGGCAAGAGCTAGAAAGAAACCTGGCCTTTACCTGTTAATCCCGTTCCCCAATGGCTGTTTCTGAGAATGTCTTTTTCATTTACATTTTGGAATGACTTTCAAGAGGAAAGGTGGCTATAGGAAACAGTGAGAAAACCAACTTTATCTACGAGTTTTCACTTCCCTAGTCATAGTCAAGTCCCAAATGCCATTCTAAATTCTAAAAATATAGATACAATTTTTGTTAATCAAATATTTAGTGCTGATTAGAGCTAACATGATAACCTGGGCAGATTTCAACTATGACAGTGTTTTTTGAGGTTCCATGTACTCTTGGTCCACAAGATGCTCTATAAAACAAGGGTCCCTTGACAAAAAAAATTTGGGAAATAGTCATGCTGCATGGTGCATCCCCTTCTTGGGTATTCACAATGCCCATTAAAATATTCAATGCTCTGAGAAGTCTTGCAGGAAGGAAAAATGCTTACTCTTGGTTGACCGGCGTTCCCAAGGTCACGGCATAGTTTTATAATACAGTACCCCCACCAGCCTCCAGACAAGAGCCTATGCTGGCCAACACCTGATCTTGGGCTTTTGAGACCCAAAGCAGAGAACTCAGCTGAGCCCATGGAACGTCTGAACTTACAGAATTGTGAGATAAAAAATGATCGTTGTTTTAAACCACTAACTTTGTGGTAAATTGTTATGGTAGCAATAGAAAATTAACACACCCTGCCATCTTCAAGTCACCTGCCATTCCCTCACATTCACAGAATCTAACTGGAAGCTGAGGAAAATGAAAAGAAACTGGCTAACTGAGAGAGGACTGACTATACAGATCTAGTTTTAAAGTGTTGGAGAGCTGAAAGGGCCAAAAAGGTATTGTGATCTGGAGATTCACAACTACAAGAAAGAGCTACAAGCATGAAGGGTGGATTTGGTGTTATCAGAACGTGGGACACACTTGCTTCTGCAGTCTTGGGGGGAAACTCACAGGGTGCTGAGCCCAGCAAGGGGACACAGGGTACGGTGGATGCAGCAGGTGGTGGGACCGCTAGGGACTTGATAAGCCCTGGTGCTGGGATGATGTAAGTGTTTTGAGCTATAAGAGCTGGACCTGTAGAAGGACTCTGGAGCCCCCAGCTGTCTCCTGGAGGGTGCCACCCTCTGTCATAGGCAGATTTCTGGAATCTACGATCTCTCTCCCCTGGCATCATGCCCAGGAATATGTCATGTTATTTGGGAAGAGGATATTTGCAGATATAACTAAGGTTACTAGTCAGCTGATCTCACGACAGGGAACTTGGATTTTTTAATGTGGGCCCAGTGCAATCTCATGAGCCCTTACAAATAGAAGAGGAAGCAAAAATGGGAAATTGAGAAATTCAGAGTATAAAAAGACTGTCTGATATTTCTGGCCTTGAAGATGAAGAGGGCCATGAGCCAAGGAATGTGGGCAGCCTCTAGAAGCTGAGAATGACTACTGGCTCACAGCCGGCAAGGAAACCTCAGAGCTCCCAGTCCTACAGCCTCATGGAACTGAACTCTGCCAATGTGTGAATGTGCCTGGAAGTAGATTTTCCTGCAGAGCCTCCAGACAAGAGCCTATGCTGGCCAACACCTGATCTTGGGCTTTTGAGACCCAAAGCAGAGAACTCAGCTGAGCACATGGAACGTCTGAACTTACAGAATTGTGAGATAAAAAATGATCGTTGTTTTAAACCACTAACTTTGTGGTAAATTGTTATGGCAGCAATAGAAAATTAACACACCCTGCCATCTTCAAGTCACCTGCCATTCCCTCACATTCACAGAATCTAACTGGAAGCCTATTGGCTAGGGGTTCTGAGAAATGTAGTTTGTGAGGTCCCAGTTCCATAATTCAGCAAAGGAAGGCAGGAGGGAAGGCTTAGAGTGCACAGGTGGGTCTCTGGCACAATATCTGTTAGCTTTTTGTAGGGTGAATATTAGGAAAAACGCTTTGGGGAGTTCAGTTATGATAGAGTAGGACTTTTGAAATGAGTATTTTGGGGCATAACATGAATGAAGATGATATATTCATGCCAATTTTATGAGATTGCCAGCGGGGCAGAGTAGGGTGTGGAGGAGAGAGAGCCCCACAGGCTGGAGGTCAAGTACCACTCAGGTGCTGGGTGGCTTGTGTGGCTCATCTTCCTAGGACCCTGCTTCTGCCCGCATGGGGTGAAGGGAGCTGACTAGAGCACCTGAGGGTCCTTTCAAGCTCTGAAGTTTTACTACTTGGAGAATAATTCTATTCTTTTAAATGATTGTGGATTGTGATTCTGTTTAAATGATTGCAGTCATATTTATGATTGATTTGGTGTTGAATTCTTGATTAGCAACAGAACTCCCAATCATGAGTTGTTGCTAAGGAAAATTATGATTCAGTTTGCAGGTATCTGCTCACCGATCTGGGAAAATGGATCGGTTTAATAATGATAATCTTTGGCTCCAAGTAAATCAAGAAGCCTCCAAGGTGGGCATAAGATTGATTTTCATTGCTAGAACAACTGACGGCCATGCAGTGTTACCTCTGCTCTGGTTGCCATGGGGGGAATTAGAGCAATGAGTTGTAATTTCATACATCTCAGGGTGTAATAATCGCTGGCTTTAAGGAGCTTCTAATCTAGTTGAGGAGGCAAGATGGACATGAAGAAAGGATTGGATGATGACAGGAATGAATCGAACCATGTCTTCAGTTACATCACAGGTTTATGATGTAAAAACTTCCTGCTATTGCCCAGGCTTTTTATAAAGGAAGCCTTTCCTTTTTGCCTTTCTAGATCACAGAGAGACATGCAAACCTCTGAGCAGCAGGGGTTCAGAGCTGGGCTTTGTGGACCTTTGCATTCTTCCTTGGCTGTCACTGGGAGCTGTTCTGTGAAGGCCTGAGTGTCTTTCACGGCAGTTTCCCGGAGAGTGTGAAACAGCTTGCTATCCACCTTGGGCAGGTTGTTTCATCGAAGTAAAACAAAGTACCCTGCCATCAATGGAAAGCCAGAATGTTCTAACTGCTTGTACTCCTGTCACCACCACCACCACCACCACCACCACCACCACCTTAACCACCATCACCACCACCACTACCACCACCATCACCAGCAGCAGCCTGCCCTCTCAGAGGCTCTCTCAGCTGCCTGACATGCAGCACTATCTGGCAAGGAGGCAGATTGCAGGCCCCTAGTCTTGGTTGTAGCCACTGTACCTCCAAGGAGGGTGTGAGCCCCACTCTCTCCCAACCACAATGCATGATATTCTTGCTTTCCCTCCTTGCATGGATATCTACTTGGCTGGAGTCCTCATGTTTGGCCTGGCATTGGTCAGCTGCCTCTCAAGTGAGGTTGGAAGCTCCCAAGTTTCAGTCACTCGTAAGGATTTGGCTGTGGAGTGACCCTCTGAGCCTTGGGGCTGCTGTCTGTTGGACTCTGAGAATTCACTGTTCCCTAGACTCATATAGATGTGGGTTTTGTTCATACCTATATTGACTTGACTCCTGGAGACACTGGTATAGGGAGTTCCAGGCATGTGGGGACTGGTTGAAGAGAAAAATATGAACATGAGGTGGCAGTAGCACACTCAGGCTTTATTTGGGTGATGGTCGGACAGATTTGCATGTGGGGAAGATCCCTTCAGCCTCACTGTCCAGAGGCTATGCCCTGGGGGTCACTACTCAGGCAAGCGGGGCAAGGGGACTCCTGGGGAGATGGGACAGGGAGGGGCTGGGGTGTCTAGATGCTGCTGCTCAGTAGCCTGGCCTGGGTCAGAGGGCAGCAGGGGCTGCTGGTCTTTGTAGCCCTGGGGCTTCTCTTATCCATGCCAGCAGATGTTGGGTATGCAAAGCAGGCTAAAATGCTTATTTGGGTTACATAAAACAATTGGATGAATTAAAATTTGAGTTTGGCACCAGTGGGCTTTTGAGCTACCACAGACAAGGGAGGTTAAACAACAGACATTTATTTCTCACTGTTCTAGTGGCTGGAAGGCCAAGATCAGAGTGCCGACACGGTCAAGCTCTCGGTAAGGGCTCTCTTCCTGGCTTGCAGATGGCTGCCTTCCTGCTGTGTCCTCATGTGGTGGAGGGAGGGAGGGAGGGAAAGAGAGAGTGGGGGAAACATGTCTTGTCTCTTATAAAGGCAATACTCCCATAATGAAGACTGGGTTCTCATAATCTCATCTAACCCAAAGGTCCAAATACCATCACACTGGGGGTTACGGCTTCAACATCTGAGGCTTGGGAGGGACAAAAACATTTAGCCCTTGACACTTCTAGTAGAGAACTTTCTTTTTCCCTTCACGACAGTAAGTGGAAGTATATTTTGAAAAGTGAGGAGCATTATACCAGTGGAAGACAAAATTTTTATTACTAGTTGGGAGGTTAACTTCTAGCTAATCACAAATAGTTTCCAATATTAGGTTTTCTTACAGTGCTGCCAACTGATGACTTTACCCTGTCTTTCTTCCAGCCTCTGTACTGAACAATGTCAAAGCACACCAGCCACCACAATAAAACCCATACCCTCTGTCCCCTCCCCTCTGTCTGGCAGGAGGAGGGGAGGAGTCATGGTGTGTCGAGCAGGCTATAAACATTTGAGCTGCTTTCCTTCAACTTTTGGGAGGGTTTCTTCGGGATGACAGGGGAACAAAGGGTTGCAGTGCAAATTACCATGCAAATTGCCACAGTGTTTGAACTGAAGACACTTTTGCCTGCTGCAGCTCAGTGAACCTGAGCTTCTGTGACTGACTCCCACTGAAGGGGAGACTCACAGTACCTTCCAGAGCTGAGGTGCTGATCCACCTAAACATCCCCACATGCTTGACTCCAGTGAGCAACAGTAAACCACTTGAGAGGCTGCAAAAAAAAAAGGCGACTGGAAGAGTATATGCCTTAAGGTGTTTCCCTGCTGCCCTGTGAGCTTGTTCCCTCTTTAAATGCCAGTCAGTGGACAATGCTGACCAGTTTCGCAGTGTGGTGCCCTATGGCTTGAGACGCAAGCATTGTGAACCACAGATTACCAATGCATAGAAGCTGTGGTTTTTCTGTCTTTTTCTCTCCCCTCCTTTCCTCCTTCTGTCTCATTCCTTGGCTCAGTGAGAAGACAGATGGCTCATGTGGGAGGTCTCTACATCTCTGAGGCCAGCAGGCTTGGTACATTAGTGTTGTTCCTCAGCCTTGGACTTGAGCATGACTTGAGGACATTTCTTTGTGGGCAGATGTCCCTGACTCTGATACCTTCTTGCCTCCATTCCTAGCTACGTCTGCAGCCGTGAAGGCTGCACGCCACACCCAGAGGTGGCGGCTTGTTCAGAGTGCTCAACTCATCTTTCATTCATAAGAAATAACTCCCTGAGGGCAAGACCCTAATTTAGGGTCAAGTAGGGGACCATAGAAAGTGCCCTGAGGAATTTCCATGCCTGAATATAGGAAAATTTCTAAAGTCTTGGAGCTGGTCTTTGTCCTGCTCTTTTCCCCAACCTAACTCAATGCCCATTGTGGCATAATAACTCAAATTTGGAGACATCCTTATTTTCGTGTTAAAAAAAAGGCACAACCACCACATGTTTATTAACCTTTATGTGCTGGGCACTGTGCTGAGCATTTGCAAGTTTTACCTCATTTAAACTGGATAAAAATGCATTAAAAGTAGGTGTATTTGTCAGGGTTCTTCAGAGAAACAGAACCTATACACATACACACACACAAGCACAACTGTATACATGTACATACATGCGTGTGTGTGTGCTCACATGTATTTATAAAATTTATTTATTTATTTTTAAGGAATTGGCTCATGTGATTGTGGGGCTAGTGAGTCTAAAATCTGTAGGACAGGCAGGAAGGCTGGAGATCCCGGGGAATCTTGATGGTGTGGCTTGAGTCCAGATGCAGTCTGGAGGTAGAATTCCTTCTTTCTCAGGAGCTGTCCGTCTTTTTCTCTTAAGGTATTTGACTGATTGGATGATTCCCACCCATATTATAGAGGATAAATTGCTTTACTCAAAGCCTACTGATTCAAATACTGATCTCATTGAAAAAAAGACCTCCACAGTGACATTTAGACTGAAGTTGGACCAAATAGCTGGGTACCAGGGCCCAGGCAAGTTGACACATAAAATCCTTTTTACAGTAAGGAAAACAAGTCTCAGAGAAGTTAATTCACTGGCAGTGATAGGCTGAATAATGGCACCCCCCCCTAAATATTTATGTCCTAATTCCCAGAATCTGTCAAAGTTACCTTACATGGCCAAAGGGACTTTGCAGATGTGATTAAGTTAAGGATCTCGAGATGGAGTGATTATCCTGGATTGTCCAGGGGGCCCAGTATCACCACAAGCATCTTCATAAGAGGGAAGCAGAAGGGTGAGAGTCAGAGAAGACAGCGAGATGATGGAGGCAGAGATTGGAATGATGTTCTTTGGTGCCAGAAGAAAAGGTTAGAAGCCAGGGACTAGAGGCAGCCACTAGAAGCTGGACAAGGCCAGAAAGTGGATTCCCCCTGGAGCCTTCAGAAGGAGTGAGCCCTGCCAACATCTTGATTTCAGCCAGTGAAGCTGATTTTGGACTTCTTACATCCAGAACTGTAAAGTGATAAATAGGTATTGTGTGAAGCCACTAAGTTTGTGGTCATTTGTTATAGCGGCTAGAGGAGACTAATACATTTACTGAGGCCACTGTAGTTAGTACACGGTAAAGGTGGGATTTGAAACCAGGTCAGGCTGACTCCACAGCCTCAGACATCTGATGCTGTTACCATCACCAGTCCTGTTAATCTCCCCAGAACAATCATCCTGGGGTCCACCCCTCCTCTCCTCTCCCACAGTCCCTGTCCAGACTTGAACTACCCTCCCCCTGAACTTAAAACAACAGGGGAAAATGAGTAATAATGAGACAGGGACTGGGGGTAGGAGACCCAAGGGTCTCCATTTATTCCTGCTACGTGGTACATGGCAGGCACTTTATAAACAATAGTGTGCTTAGTACTCTCCATGGAAGGCAGGTACTATTATTTTCCATATTTCATAGTTGAGGACCAAGAGAGTTAACTCACCTGCCCAAGGTCACACAGCAGTTGAGTGGCAGAGCCTGGGTTTAGCCTGGATCTGTGTGATGCCAATGCTTTTCCCACTGTCCTCACTACACTTGCTCCTTGAGAATCTTCATCACAGTTGGGCAGCAGGAGCAGGAGATAAGACTGTAAAAATGGGAGAGAACTGAAGACCAAGGCTCCCAGGGCTCTTGCTTCCCTTCCCAGAAAACCCCACCTCAGGTACAGGCTTCAGATCCAGGGCTGGGGCCGCTGCAGGTCCTCTACACTCTAAGGCCCGTTGGGCTCCCCTGGCCACAGGGGACCTTCTGTCTGGCTGTCCTTCCCCTCTGCCGTCTCCATCCCTGTTCTTTGGTTGCCCCTCACATCTTCTAGCAGAGCGTCTGGGTACCTGCCCCCGCATCCCTCCCACACTTGTTTTCCTTTTTCCATTCTCACTGCTGCCATTACCCTTTCTCTCTTCCATCTCAGCCACCCGCAGAGGAAGGAAAGGAGCAGAATTGACCAGACTGCTTGGTGGGTAGTGCACAAGCTCTGGAGGAATGGCCAGGCTGGTCCCATCACTCAGTGAGCTGGGCATCCAGTGACTGAAGATTAACCCTGGTAACCAGGGCTGCTGGGACACATGCTGCTGATTGTGAGCCACGCTTATGACTTAACAAAACAGGTTATCAACAAACAACATTGGGCTAAAAATACCACGTTTATTTTTGAAATAACTTGTTTTGGCAGTTATAAATACTCCATGATGCCAGCTTAAAATGTAGTCTAGCAGTTCTCAGACAACTGAATAATATTTCGGATGCATACTTTATTTTCTATGCAGAATCCAACAGGCAGTTAGTTTCCAGCCAGTTCTTCTCTCGCCTGAGGAATGGAGGAGAGATTGGGTATGGATAAAACCAGCCAAGAGTCAACTTAGCGGAGGGTTACAGGCTAGGTTTCCAAACTGAGAGTCTTACCTTTAGAGTAGATGCTACTGGAAGAAATGTTCAGGGCAGTTTTCTTTGCCTGCCAGGTACTCCTTTGCCCTTGGGAAGCAGAGAATGAAGTGAGCTGTTGTAATTCCCTCCCTCTCCTTCCTTGTCTCTCTGTCTCTTTCTTCTTTCTTCATCCATCCATTCTTCAAACAATTATTGCACCTGACACGTTGCTGGGTGCTGAGGATAGTGATAAACTAAACCAGCTGAGTCTACTTGCCCCTCGTCCCCAACGGGGAGGTTAGGAAGTGATGGTAATTAACAAGTGAAGGTGATTAACAAGGAATAATTGGTTACAAAATGTGACCCATGCTCTTATGTAATAACTAAGAGGGAGGGAGAGAGACTGAGGGGGCATCTCTTTAGGGCAGACAGGCTGCTTCTCTGAGGGGGCACATTTTAGCTGCGTCTGGAGGGATGGAAAACCCATCTAAGGGTGGTTGGGGGCATGTGCTAAGCAGAGGAACCAGCTGCAGGTGGGAAGGTCTGAGAACGTGACTGGTTTGAGAAACTAGCTGGATTCATTTTTTATTTGTAAAATTTCTACAAGAGCCCAAGGTGGTCTGCTTGCCTGGCACTCCGAGAGCTTGGCAATGATCCTTCTGCTCTCCTCTTTCCTCCCCTCTCTCTCCTCTCCCTGTCGGGGGGATCTCTCTCCTCTGCTGAGAACACCGCTCTGACTGTCACCTCCCCTCCCCACTGTCACTGTGCCCACTGTATCTTCCACCCCCTCGCCTCAGACACTCACCTGGTATGATGATGAGAAGGCAGTGCTGGCTTCCCCTCACTCCTCTTTGCAGCCAGCCTGGTGGCTTCCCTGTCAGCACCATGCTCGTCGTGGCTGCAGTGATGCGCAGTCACGGGGCCTGCTGCCAACCTCCCCAGTCATCGTCCGCGTTGTCCCTGTACCCCTCCGGCTGTTCTTGCTCCTCTTCCTCCCCTTTCCTGTCACATGTGACCATTCTCTTCTTTCTCCTCCCACTGGCACTGCAAAGGCACCCCTGCTCTGCCTGGCCCCAGGGGAATCCCCAGACCGAGCAGAGCCTGACCACCCACAGCGTGCTATGGCAAAGGGACACAGACTTTGGAGTCAGACCTGGATTAGCTGAAGGGACTTGGGAAGGTCCCTAACCTCTGGTTTGTATGGCTGGTCCATGATTATTATGAGTATCTCAGAAATAATGCATGTCAACATGTCTGCCACTTACTAGGTGCTTATGAAGGGGCAGTTTCTTCTTCTCTCCTCCTCTATGAACAGTGGTGAGTCACATGCAAGAAGTGAGGCGACACCTTGTTGTCTGTGCCCAACTCAGCTTGCGGCACCTCCACTTCTGAGGGCTTGTTTTGGAAACAACTTGAGGAACCCTCCCGAGTGCTATTTAAAATTTTTTGGTTAAGGATGCTTAATATTTTTTAAAATTACACAAGTGGTACATTAAGATAGTCTTGTAAAAACACAACAGATAAAAGGGAAAATTCTCCCCAACCATTCCCACCCTTTCATTTTCCAATCCCAGTTTCTTCTTTAGTAGTAACGGCTGTTGTCAGGTTAGAGTATAACCTTCAGCGCTTTAAAAAATACATTTACATAGGTGTGCCTGTGGTTTTGTGTTTTTATTCTTTAAATAACTGATACCACAATATAATATGTGTCATAGTGTAACATTATACTACAACCTTGATGTTTCATTTAATATATCCTTTTCTTGACAGTACACAAGAGAACCATATCTTTTGTTTAGAAGTCGATACTTTATTTTTAGTAATTTGTTATGGAAAATTTTAAATACATGCAAAAATAGACAGAATAATATAATGACGTTTTATATACCTGCTACCCAGCCTCAACAATTGAAAACTCATTCAATCTGAAACATTATTTTCTGGAACTTACTTTCTCCTCCTTTATTGTATTAAAGCAAATCCCAGGTTTAGCATGCCAACCGTAAGTATTTCATTATGTATCTCTAAAAGATAGATAATGGCTATTAAAAATCATAAGCACAATATCATTGTCACACTTAAAAAATTAACAATTCCCTTAATATCAAGATTTATCTAGTTTAAAAAATTATTTGTTTGAATCAGGGTCTTATTAAGAGCTACACATTGCGTTTGGTTAATATATCTCCTAAGTCCCTTATACCCTGTAGGTTCCCTCTCTGTTTCTTAATCTCTCTCTCTCCTTGCAATGTATTTGTTGAAAATATCAAACTTCTTACCTGCTATGTAGTATTTCGCAGTAGGGATCTATCATGGTTTACCATTCTCTTATTGATGAGCCTCAAACTTCTATTGTCCCACATATGTTCCAGTGAACATCTTTGTGTAAGATCTTTGTGCAAATGTGCCAATATTTCTCCAGGGGAGCTACAAAGAAGCGGCTATGCAAAGCTGAAGGGTGTGCACTTGTATTAAGCAGAACCATATAACATTTTTATAGGTCTAAGATGATTGAATATTGGCAATTTCATATGGTTTGACCTAATATATTTTAACTGAAATTGGCAAAATGCCTTTCAACACATTGTGTCAATTTACCCTCCTCCTAACAGTTTATAATTTTATCCATTTCCCTATATCCTCTGTTAAAATGGTCAGTGTTTTAAATGTCCTGTGAATCTGATGGGTGAAGAACAGCTTTTACTGTGCTTGTCATTGACTCTTAAGAGCCATGTGGCATATGCAGTCTAAGGATCTTTTTCCTATGGAAGCCAGATTCCCTGGGTACAAACCCACACAAGATGGGTGGTATTGCTGCTGGGCTGTGCCCAGATACAGTGAGTGATCCATTGGGTGGGTGAGATGTAGGCAGAGAGAGGGGGTTGGCTACGTTTTCATGTGGAGTCTCCTGCACTGAACTGTGACCCCCTAAAGGAGGCTTATATCTTGAAATATGAAACCATTCAGTTAAAGCCAGCTGGCTCAAAGCTTGAGGCTACATAGCCCATTAAGGCACTTGCCTCAACTGGTGAAGAGAGGTAATGGGCTGAAGGCTTGAAGTAATATCTGGGCATTGAAAAAGATGGGTTCCTGTTGTACCCCCAGCTCTGCCCATTCAGCTCCCAAAAGGTTTCTGGCACCTGCTTCCCTATTTCAAAGATATAGTGGGGGAGGCAAGGGGGGTTTGCAGGCATGGGTGAGGGAGGATGCTTGCTGGTGGAAGGAATTCTGGACTAAAAGGAGACCCAGGTAGACCATTTGGTTCATTAGAGCACTGTGACTGGGCCATTCTCTTCAGCCTATGTCACAGCTGTCCCTTCTGGAAAATGGCGACATGAGGGCCTGCCATACCTAACTCCATCTCCTCGCAGTGTTATCACAGTGACAAAGTCTGTGAAGGCATCGTGCCCGTGTCTGCAACTCTGTCAGAGCAGCACCCAGTGGGCAAAACCTACAGACTCTGCAAACTAGAGAAACGCCCCCTTCCCTGGTAATTCTTCAGTTATTATTCACATAAGAAGGGTTTCATTGTTATGGCTCATATATCTGTCACAGCTGATGGCCTTTTAATAGTGGCACTGAGTTTGTATACAGAAAGGTTATTCATTTTAAGATTTCTGGGCCTTAATTGTTATTTGTTTTGCTTGGTTCCAGTGCACTATAAATTAGCGATATCCACGGAGCATATTTGTCTTGGCACCACGGCGTATTGTCTGCAGTGAGCGCTGCTTGGCTGGCACCCGCCTGGATTTCCCCATCTGTTTCTCATGTTTACATTGTTAAAGATACAATAGACACATAGGACATGGCCACATGCAGAGAGGGAACTTTTTCCCACTCTAGTGCATCAAACAAGGTCTGAGCCTGTAATAAGCACAGCTCTAAATTACACTTGAGCTTGTGAGAGGCCGGCGCAGCCTGGTGACGGGGGATTGACTGCTGGGGCCTGGGGTATTCGCTCCCAGGAATGCTTCTAGGCATCAAAGACTCAGTCTGCAGAAACCCATCTTCACCTTGTCTTTGAAAGGAAAACCACACAAACTGCTTTCCAAATGGTACTCCTGAGTGGGCTCCCAAAAACCACAGATGGGAAGGATGAGGCGATCAGTCCCAGGAGAATTCCAGTGCCGTGTCCTGGGTGCAAATCTATCCTGGAGGCCAGGGCCCGGCGGAACACTGGTGCTTTGTCAGCTCTGTGGAATGGCTGGTCCCCATCCCCAAGCAGTTCTCCCACCCGGTCACCCCCAGTCTGCTAGAGGGGAGCGGGGACATCTTTTTGGAAGGAGATCTTAAATTTTCCTCACTGTGTGAGAGGCTACAGGAAGGGAAGAGAGGGGGAGAGTGGTGAGGTAGGCTGGGCTGGGAGGGGCATGTGGCGTATGTTGCGAGCTAAGGCTTTGAGGAGGGCGGGGAAGGCAACAGTGCTGTCTTTGAGCTCCCTAAATGAGTGTGTGAGTGGATGGGGTGGGGAGGGACAGTGAGCTCCAGGCCATTGTGGGTACCGGGGCCATTGGTGATGGAGGCGGCTGGCAGCCTTCAGGTGAGCTGCGGGCAAGGCTTTGACATCGGCTGTCACACCATTTTCAGCCTGGAGGTCCGTCCTCTGTACTGACTTCAAGTGTGACCCTTGGCTCAGAGCAAACCTGCCTGCTCCTGCTAAACCATATCCCCTTTCAGTGGCTCGAAAGGAAGGAGCCCAGAGGTTGGCTGAGTTAGTTTTTCCCGTGTATCCACGAGGACACTGAGGTCCTGGGTCTTCGGAACTCAGAGAGGAGAAAATGTCTTCACATCCTCAGCTTCTGTTGGAGTGGAAACCCTATCTCCTTTCCCCCTGGCCTTCCATATTTATCTGCGCCTAGTTTGGGGCGCTATTTGGGTAGCTCTAGCTCCCTGTGGAGGAGAATAGGGTGGCAGATTATGTGGACTGATTTAATGTCACAGGCATGCTCAAATATCTGCTCCCTGCCTACAGAAAGATGCTTCTATTCCCTTAAATCCAGGCCCTCCTTCTCGTGCCAGATGCTCTGTCTCCTAAACAGCCCCATCCCTATTTGATTCCTCTCTCCAATACGTTCTTACTGAAGCCAAGACGGACTTTCTGGAACATTTGTGGGAGGATGATATATTGAGATCTTTGTTGGTGTTCTGTTCCTGCTCTCTCTTCCCCATCACTGTGACTCCCACCTGTGCCTACCTCTGAAGAAGGTCCCCAGGCTCTGCTCAAGCCCAGGTCTGTGTTTCCTGGGCAGGAAGTGGGAGTTACCAGCAGAGAAGCAAACCCTCTTCTGAGATTTGTTTTCCAAAAACTTGAACTTCTTGAGGGGATTATGCCAGGAAGGCTCTTGGGTTGGGGGAGGAGGAGGAGGAGGAAGGGAGGGCCACCAAGGGTCTAGCCTGCTCCCAGCCTCTATACGTTCTGTCCTGCCCTCTCCTCCCCCGGGAAACACTCACCCAACCCCCATCCCCAACATTTTCAAAACTCAGCTCAGGTGTGACCCTGGGGTCTCATCCCTGACTCCTTCCTGGAGTCATCGCACCGGGTTTGAAGTTTCTGTGAATATGCTTCCCCCTCCAGGGCCAGTGACTTATTCATCTTTGATGCACGGCACCTGGTGAGGCACTGGGCACAGGCAGTCGGGCCGTGTTTGCTGAGTGGCCGGGTGCTCTCTGAGGAGCGCTTTCTGAGGTGTCCTCTGGGCCGCCGTTGTGCTCCTGCTCATTTGCTCTGTGGCGTCAGGGAAGATCTCTTCATTGCCCTGTCAAGTGATGGGGTGGGGCTGGGTCATCTCCCAAATCCTCCCAGGGCTGACATCCCCAAGGGAGGAGGAGGGCATGTCAGTGGGATCAGCTAGAGATGGCCACACTAACTTCCTTAACTTCACCCTCCTCCCCACTGCAGCCATGACCTCTGCTGGGGCATACAGTCAAGGAAGGGCATTCAAGGAATGATAACCCAGGGATCCGGAACCTTCCCTTCTTAATTGGGGTTCCTCCAGCACTTTTTTGCTCTCAGTGAATGGTGTTACCATCCATCCTGTTCTGCAAGCCAGAAACCCAAGAGCCATCCAGGGACACCTTGCTTGTCTTCACCAGTGTCCCCTTCTAATCTATTCCCTGGAACTAGATAGCTACAAAATCTCTCTGAAATCCAACTACTTCTCTCTGTTCACCTCCATCCCAGCCTGACCACCAGCACTCTGCCGACATTCTCCCTCCCCTCTCTCTTGCTTCTGTCATCTTACACCTGGGACACTGCGAACATACCTAAAAGGTCTCTGCACATTACCTTGCTTCCACTCTCCCATTTAGACTCCACGCTGCAGCCAGAGCAATCTCAAAATTAACATCTGACCCTGTCACTCTCCCTCTTAAAATGCTTCACTGGTTTCCCATTGTTCTTAGGAGAAAGAACTCCAGTCCTGGCCTACTGACCCTTACCTGCCTCTTCAGCCTCTTCTGATACCAGGTCTCTGCTCAGGCTTATTTTTCTAGTCATTCTAGCTTTTGGTCCTTTAACTGCATGCTCTAGGATATCCCCTGTCACAGGGCCTTTGCACAAACTTATTTTTTATAGTTGTGATTTTACATTTGTGAGTATAGTTATTTGATTAATATCTGTTTCTTTTACACTGTTAGACCAGAAGGCAGGACCATCTCTGTTTTTGTTCACTATTATATTTCTATCTCTAGCATGGTACCTGACAATAAACATTTGTTAAATAAATGAAGGAAGGAGGGTAAGACAGCACAACCTGGTTAGTGTTTCTATACTTACTTTATTAGAACATATCCAGTTTGTCATATTTATTGGATATTTAGTAACTACTAAATTTAATAAAAGGCAGTTTTACTTGGGCATCCCTGTTCTCTGCATTTTATTAATCAAAATCTTAATATTCTAGAGAGAATAAAGATTTGCTCCATTGTAAAAGGTTCCATATGGCCTTAAGAATTAGTTCTAATAAAATGATGAATGGCTCTTCACTCCATTAACAAATAATCATTAATTTTAATTCATATGTCTGACATCTGTTCCTGATCTTTGTCCTTTCAACTGTAATTAAAATAATTGTAAATATGCAACCCATCACTGAAAGTTATAGGTGGTTGTACTATGCTGCATCTATTCTCCAGCCAGTGAGAGTGTATTTCCTTGAGGGTGGGGTCCATTCCAGCTGGGTGCTCAATCAGCATGGGGGAAATGAGTAGTGTTTTAAGGGAGCAGAGATGGAGTTGATCTGTGGGGGAGGCAACCATTTAAAGAGATGGCTTGAAAATGGATTTCTCTCTGCTGTGATTCTGAACCAGTCGTCCAAATAGCAACTCTGCTTCTGTGGTCTTTTTTGCTTTTGGGGCCATGCTTGTTTTACGTATCCACACAGAAAATAGTGAGATTTCAAGGAGTTGGAAAAATCTTCCTTCTCACTCCCTCTCCAAAAAAGTCCAATCATATGCCTGAGATTCCTCTAAGGAACAAAATATTCTTGCTCACAATCAGAAGGGTTGTAAATTAAAATGCTTTGGGAAGAGGAGATGTTTGAATTCCCTCTAAAGTGTGAATGACTGACAGACATGAGGTCATTTCCTGAGAGGAAGTTTTGTTATGGAAAGGGTCCTGAGTGCCTAGAGTAGGAAAAAGAACCCAGAAAGGGGAGGCTTAACAATATTCTGTTGCGTGGACATTTCCAGAACTCTTCAGTTTCATACCTTACTAGGCCTTTATCAGAGTAACAGGGGACCAACACCTGGAGCAGGCAGCATGTGGAAGAGGGGTCAGAAATTTGCACAAGGCTGTCCCTAGGCTTTGTTCTAGGATCAGGATGGGAAACCCCTAAAGGGTAACCTTGTCCAGGTCTGCAGCACTCCCTGGTCCCTGGCATGCGGGGAAAAACTGGCCCCTGTAAACTGAGGCAGAAACCACTGCAAAGTCACTCCCTTATTAAACCTCATATCTCTTTCTGGGAGAAAAGGGCTTTACCGTGGATGAAATAAAAATTTTAATACACTTGGGAAAAACTGTGCCAGTGAAGTGTTTTCCATATACCTGGGTCTAAATCGTTACAGGGAAATTTTATTGTAATAGGGCCCATGATCTCAGAAACCAGGTTTTTATCCGGAGGCTATTCTACTTTTATAACCACATCAAATCGGTGAAACATATGAGCTGATGGCGATTTTGTTTCTTAGATCTGTCATGTTTGTGAAACCAATTTCTGCTCTTGACGCAGGTCAGTCCTGATGTTGTATTTGGGGGACAGAAAACATGCCTTCCTCCTTCCTTTCCCTCTTCCCTTCCTCTCTCTCTCTCTCTCAACTTCTCTCTCTCTGTCTCTCATAAGACCTCTAACCAAAGGAAGGATTTTAGGGTTTTCTGGAAATCTGTTCTTTCCTTTAAACCTAGGACCGTGGGTATGGTGATGCTGATTCTGGGAACAGAGAGGAGAAAACTGAATGTCTATCTCATCTTCCATTCTCCCCAGCTTTTGGAGGGTGGTGGTGGGGGGTAGGTGAGAGAAATTGCTCCCCTGGTTACAACTTACAAGTAAGCAGAGGAGTGGCTGTGATGTTATAATAATCATGGAGGAGGAGGTGGCTTCAAGGATGGGAGATAAGATGGCAGAGCATCTTTTCTGTTTTCTCCTGGGGCTTCCTTCTCTGTTTACTACAGTGAGGCTGGAACTTTCCTTGACTAAAACTAGCTCTTCCCAAGGTAATGCCTTAGTGGTAACATTCTTCCGTGATATGACTTTCTCCATAAATTACCTTGCAAATCTTTAAATGTTTAAAATACTACTTTTGGACCCCAGTAGGCATGCTGCATTTGACAGAAAGGGTCAATTATTTCTGGCCTTAAAATTGGCTGTATCTGAGTGGGTACTGGAATTCTCCTGCAATGCCAACACTTTTTAATATTCTTCTTGACTTTGTTCCTTTGCATGTTATCTTTACATTTTTCAGAAATCATCTCATATTACACAAACTAATGTCTTATTAGCTGCTTGTTTCACTTACCAGCATTCTCTGGATATGTTTCCAAAACGATATATAAAAATCTACAACCCCTATTTTTTTTTAAATTTTGCTATTACTAATGTACAAATTACATGAGCAATATTATGGTTACTAGACTCCCCCTATTATCAAGTCCCCACCACATACCCCATTACAGTCACTGTCCATCAGTGTAGTAAGATGCTATAGAATCACTACTTGTCTTCTCTGTGTTATACTACCTTCCCCATATTTCCTCCCCCTGCTCTCTGCTACATATGTATGCTAATTGTAATATCCCTTTTCCCCCTTCTCCCTCCATTCCCACCCATCTTCCCCAGTTCCTTTTCCTTTGGTAACTGTTAGTCCACTCTTGGGTTCTGTGAGTCTGCTGCTGTTTTGTTCCTTCAGTTTTGCTTTGTTCTTATACTCTACAGATGAGTGAAATCATTTGATAGTTGTCTTTCTCTGCCTGGCTTATTTCATTGAGCATAATACCCTCTAGCTCCATCCATGTTGTTGCAAATGGTAGGATTTGTTTTCTTCTTATGGCTGAAGAATATTCCATTGTGTATATGTACCACATCTTCTTTATCCATTCATCTACTGATGGACACTTAGGTTGCTTCCATTTCTTGGCTATTGTAAATAGTGCTGTGATAAACATAGGGGTGCATATGTCTTTTTCAAACTGGGCTGCTGCATTTGTAGGGTAAATTCCTAGGAGTAGAATTCCTGGGTAAAATGGTATTTCTATTTTGAGTTTTTTGAGGAACCTCCATACTGCTTTCCACAATGGTTGAACTAGTTTACATTCCCACGAGCAGTGTAGGAGGGTTCCCCTTTCTCCACATCCTCTCCAACATTTATTGTTGTTTGTCTTTTGGATGGCAGCCATCCTAACTGGTGTGAGGTGATATCTCATTGTAGTTTTAATTTGCATTTCTCTGAATGACTAGCAACGTGGAGCATCTTTTCATGTGCCTGTTGGCATGTGAATTTCTTCTTTGGAGAAGTGTCTGTTCAGATCCTCTGCTCATTTTTTAATTGGATTATTTGCTTTCTGATTGTTGAGGTGTGTGAGCTCTTTATGTAATATGGATGTCAACCCTTTATTTGATATGTCATTTGTGAATATATTCTCCCATACTGTAGGATGCCTTTTTGTTCTATTGATGGTGTCCTTTGCTGTACAGAAGCTTTTTAGTTTGATATAGTCCTACTTGTTTATTTTTGCTTTTGTTTCCCTTGCCTGGGGAGATATGTTCATGAAGAAGTTGCTCATATTTATGTCCAAGAGATTTTTGCCTATGTTTTTTTCTAAGAGTTTTATGGTTTCATGACTTACATTCAGGTTTTTGATCCCTTTTGAGTTTACTTTTTTGTATGGGGTTAGACAATAATCCAGTTTCATTCTCTTACATGTAGCTGTCCAGTTTTGCCAATGCTAGCTGTTGAAGAGGCTGTCATTTCCCCATTATATATCCATGGCTCCTTTATTGTATATTAATTGACCATATATGCTTGGGTTTATATCTGGGCTCTCTATTCTGTTCCACTGGTCTATGGGTCTGTTCTTGTGCCAGTACCAAATTGTCTTGATTACTGTGGCTTTGTAGTAGAGCTTGAAGTTGGGAAGCGAGAGCCCTCTTGCTTTATTCTTCCTTTCAGGATTGCTTTGGCTATTTGGGGTCTTTTGTCATTCCATATGAATTTTAGAACTATTTGCTCTAGTTCATTGAAGAATGCCGTTGGTATTTTGATAGGGATTGCATTGAATCTGTAGATTGCTTTAGGCAGGATGGCCATTTTGACAATATTAATTCTTCCTCGCCAAGAGCATGCGATGAATTTCCATTTATTAGTGTCCTACATCCCCCATTTTTTAAATGGCTACATGATGTTTAGTTGTTTGGATGCGCACTAATTACTTAACGTGTTCTCTATGGAGGCACATTGAGGTTGTTTCCTATTTTTTGGTGTTATTAGTAACTCAGGGCTAAACATCATCTTTACATCTTTTAAATATTTGGCTGGTTTTCATGGGATGGATCTTAGTATCTGGGTCAAAGATCTCCACCTGGAAACATGAATATATGCCTATAATAAAAATGAGAATAAAATGCTCCTCCAGCCCCAGGCTTCCTCCTCATAGTGTGATATATTTGCATGTGTTTTGTTAGGCTGTGGTTTACTAAAGATCAGTGAAATGCAGGGAGGGTAACTTCCCATTAAAAAATAGCAACTACGAACTCCTATTTGTGTTTTTTCTTCTGATTCCTCTTCTTCTGCTTCCCCACTCCTTCCCTCTGGTGTTACTTGCCACTCCCGTCAGCCTACTTTACCCCAATTTATGGTGCAGAGAATATTTTTTCCTCCATTTGGAATGTAAGTACCAACCTGTCCTTCAATTATTCAACAAATACTCATGAAGTACTGCCCAAGACCTGTCTTGTTCTGAGCCTTGGGTGTTCAGAAGGCAGCCAAAGAGACGTCATACTCCTCTAAAGCCATCCAGAGAGAGAGGAGAGGCAGAGAGAAGAAACCAGCTATGTGAACAAAGTAGATATTGAGATTTATTTGTTTATTCTGGGACCTCTGCTACACTGTTTTGCTTAGTGTAGCTTTAGAGTATGTTTTAGTGTGGGTGGCACATGACCCTTAGTACTGTTTTTAAGGGGATCAGTTAAAGAGAGATACAGGGCAAACATGAAGGGAAAAGGGGAACCTGGAGGGGCTAGGAAGCCCCCTTGTGATTGGTAAAGATTTTGTTGCCCAGGGAATTTTTCCAACTTCCTGGAGGGAGCTATCCTGACTGCACATATAGGAAACCTGAGGATTTCCTAAAGCAATTTGGGGTTAGTCCTGAAGTTCAGTCCCAGCAATGTGCTCTCCTCTCATGTCTAAAAAGAACTGGTTGACAACAGCAATGTCCATATGACTGAAAAAAGTCCCTGGAATGGAGCAATGACTTTAGCCAGGGTACTAATCAAATTGGGTGTAGCATCCTCAGTGCAATCCACTGATGCAGAGTTGATCACGCAAAGGAAAAAATCATCAAATTGCTCAGGCCCTCGCTAACCTGCTTTCCTTGAATGTAACCCAAGTATGAAATACTCACATTTCTTAAGCAGCCTTTTATTTTGTTTCCTAACAAGTTCTATTTCCTCTTAAAATTGATATAAATATTGACTTTTCATTGTTGTTGATGAATAATTTGTGATGTGGAGTCTTCCCATTTTTGAGTTTGAACCTACTACTGTACTTCCTAGCCTAAGTGGAAATTGATTTTGGGAAGTGAAAGGATATAATTCTGTTGAACGGTTTTCATTTTACAATGATAGCATGGTAGTAAATGAGGACATTAGAATAAACATCATGAGGTCCTGGCTGTGAGCATCAATAGTGTTTTTTTAATAGCTCTTAGGGTTATTGAGTTTTCCATTTTATAATACCATTTGTGATTATGTTGAAATGAACATAAAAGAGGAGGCACTGGTAATATGGATTATTTCTTGATGCATTAAGGAGGCATATTTGATTCAGAATCCAAGATTTTGGTTTTAGATCTACCCCAACTAGCTGTGTTCCTCAGTATGCCGTTCCTCTTCCGCAAGTCTCAGTAGTATTGTCTATAAAATAAGGAAAAGAAGACTTGCTTTACTCATATTTCAGGTTGTTGGATGGACTGAAAAAGATAATGCATGGAAGCCACTTACTAAAAGGGAAAGCATAATCGACCTTAAGATACTGCTTAGGGGTTTATTTCTATAAAATGCCAAGCAATTACCTAAAGGACACAAAACATTGGTCAAATTCCCTGTGAGTGGTATTTTGTAAATAACTTATTAAACGTATTAAATTCATTTTCAGAACTGACTAAAAGAGTCCAAATCATTCTATTTTATCATTTGTAGTAATGGTCACGTCATGAGCAAACCCAGGCTCTTCTCTGGGTTTGTTTGTTTTTCCCAGCAACAACCAATTGCCCTTAGGTACCTGGGCATGGAGGGCCTGATAGCACAGATGAGTGGTTCCAAAACCTGAATCTGCATCCAACTCATAGGGTATTTTTAGAAAATGCTGATCCAGAGTTCTTACTCCAGACCTATTGAATCGGAATCCTCAGAGGCTGGGGCCCCCAAATCTGTTTCTACTCAGCTCCCCAGTGCTTCAGATGCATAGCTAGATTTAGGGCTAAGCCTGATATAGGAACCACAAGATTCTAGTGAGTCTCTTTGGTCCTCACTTTGATCATAAATAAAATGTCTGTGTTTTTAAACTGCGATCAAAATCAAGAGCAGAGAAGCTCCAGATACTTCAGATCTGTAAACAATGAAGCATTTCAAGCCAATCCTAAGATTTCCACTATCCCGAGAACTCCTCACTGCTTTTGTTTGATATTCAGGATTCTGAAAGCTTTCGTCTGAAATGACTTCCATAGTTACAGGAGTTTGGAACCCACTAAGAATCTATAACCTCTACACTGCCTTCTAGCTCTGACAATCTTTGGTGATATAGCCACAGTTAAATTTTCTCAGAGAAGGTGGTATAAAACCTCTTCCTTTTGTTTCATGTTCTGGTTATTAAAAGTCAGCACAAATCTCCTTCTACTTTGAGAGACCCGCTTTGAGTATAATTTGGATCTTCAAAGAACACTCCTCTGTCTCCTTGAAAAAGTTGTGTTAAAGCAATTAAATGTTATTTGTTAGAAAGAAAAAGCGCAGGCTGACTACTGAATAACAGGAATAGTGTTAAAAAAACAAAACAGTCCTCACCCTGGGATCAAAGCCAGGGAGAGGCAGTGATCATATGCAGGGGATGAAGGGGGAGGGGAAGAAAGGGAGGCATTAGAATGGCTTCGGCTCAATTAAAGATGCGATGTGCAATTTGAGGATAGTCGTCTGAATTCAGAACAATAGCTGGCAACAAAAACATGAATGGCCCCATGAGAACTCACAGAGCGAGAAACACTGGATTATGCATCTCTCTTCAGACAAGGGGCAAAATAAAGGAACAAAACAAACAAGTGGACATAATTGTTTGCCATTCAAGACAGACACAGACTGCTCGGCATATGGCGTGTGGAGATTCTGGAATGCACGGGAGATCTCATTTGGAACGACTATTTTTGTTCCAGAGACCTGGGAGCCAGATGAGAATGGGTCTGACTGAAAGATGAGGTGAATTATCCTCTCCATTTTTTGATGCAGAACAGTATTTCTCAGCTTCATCACTCAAGTTATTCCCCAGACTTGGCTGCAGTAGACATTTATTGTTTCCAAAACTCAACTCTCTCCCACAAAGGACCAAGATTTGCCATTACTGAAGGTATTTTGAAAATACACTATAGACAGGAGAGAATCCCCAAAAAGGAGATGCTGAAATCTTTGAAGTAACACTGGGAATGAGAGCATGGACTCCTTACGTACAAGTGGTGGGTGTGTGATGCCTTGTGCTTTTGCTGGCCTGTTTGTAGAGCTTTCAGACAATGGGGAGAATTGAGCTGTGCACATGGGCCTGTGAGAGGGAGCCTCATCATAGCCTGTAGGACTTTCTGGCTTAGATACAAAAATTCACAGAGCACCACATTCTCTGGGTGCAGGGAGGAGAAACAGGACATAGACCTTAGCAAACCTAACTCTCCAAGTCTGTGTGTTTTGAGGGAGTTAGTTCATTGGGTTTGGGCCATGTTGCAAGGGGCAGACAGAGAAGTTCTTTAGGCCAAATACATCTGGGAAATAGCTGAAATAAAACAGGCTCTTTCTTTCTTTTTTTTTAATTGCAGGACTTTTCATAACCTTTGGTCTTTTAGGAAAGGGATATTGTATGCAGCATTTTCCAAGTGTTCTTGCTCATGGAAACATTTGTTTGCATGGTATCTCGTGGGACTAATGTTCTGTGGAATATACAACACAAAGAAAAGAAACTGGGCCAAAGAATCTTAGGGACCTTAGTGTCTGTTTCCGCTTCTTAAAAATAAGATTATAGATCCTGGGAGAGAAAAGGATTTTCCCAGGACTATACAGATAGTTTTTGGCTCATGTTGGATTAGAAATCAGGATATCATGTAGAAAAGAACAGGTCTTAGGAATTCAGATAGATCTTTCTGCTGTGTCGCAGTGTACTGTCATTGCCCCTTTGTATAAAGGTTCAATGCTATTCTATAGTAAAGCTGAGATTAGGAAGGGCAGGTAATCAGGGGCCATCTTCTGGAGGGCTTTGAATGCCAGATACTTTTGGATTTCACCTTGTCATGTTATGTTTTCATCTTGGCACTTATCATACCACATCATCCTTGTCTCCAGTGATGGATTATATTATTTTGTTGACACTTCTTGCTTCTTTTCCCACCTTTGCTATGGTGAGTGTAATCTACTTCCCTGTCCTATTGATGTTGGGCTTGGCCATGTGTTGTGGACTGAATTGTCTCTTTCTAAAATTCATATACCACAGGACCTCAGAATGTGACTCTATTTGGCACTAGGGTCTTTAAAGAGGTAATTTAAGTTAAAATGATGTCATTAAGGTAGGTACTAATCCAGTATGGTTGGTGTCCTTATAAGAAGAGGAGATCTGGACACAGACATGCACAGAAGGAAGACCATGTGAAGACACAGGGAGAAGGCGGCCATCTATAAGCCGAGGAGGGAGGCCTCAGGAGAAACAGCAACTCTGTCTATACCTTGATCTTGGACTTCTAGCCTCCAGAACTGTGAGACAATAGATTGCTGTTGTCTAAGCCACCCATTTTGTGGTACTTTGTCATAGCCCCCCTTGTAAACAAATACAATGTTTGTCTGAGACAGTGTTCCTGATTGGTAGGTGGCTGTCGTTCAAGGAGTCATCAGGAGTCCAGGCCTTTCCCATCTTGTGGCTCTTTCATCTTCAATACATGGCTTCCAATGTCACTGTGCTTGTCTACAGGAAGGTAGTAGGGAAGAGCATGGAGGAACACACTTTATTATGGGCTACATTTGGAAGCAGCATACACCACTAAGACTCACATCCCATTGATTAGAACAGTCACATGGGCCCACCGAACACTAAGGATGCTGGGAACTGTAGTCTGGCTATGCACCAGGAAGAAGAGGAAATAGATTTGGAGATTACTCAGCCAGTCTCAGCCCTATCTCTTAACCATCCCATGTAATAGGTTGGATGAGAAAATGGAAATAATATGTCTTAGATCATACAACTAGAAAGTTGGCTTATACTTTATACTTTTATAAAAGAAACTTGTGCTTGTAAAAAAAAAAACATATAGAAGTGTGAATGTAAGAAGTAACAACTCCATATATTCCTCCTCTCTCAAAGCCAGGCCTCAGAGGGGACCAGAGCTCCAGCCCCATGGCCGCATGTGCAGTACCGTCCCATGTGCCAAGGTGGTGTGGCTGAGCTGAGTGAGGTGAGGCTTCCTGCTGGCACTCAGATGAACAAGGGCACAGAGAGGGCGTCTCCTTCCTAATACAAAAGTCACTTTCCCTGCCCTATGGGGGCCCAGGTTGGGACATCGCACTGGTTTCTACACACAGACAACCTAATGAGTCTTCCATTTTTGACCAGTATTTATTTGACTCGATAAGTCAGAAAAGCACGAGATCTTTCTGGCTGAAATGATATTAGCTGGAGGAAAAACTAGACACACACTCAGAAACAGTGATTACTATTATTTTTAATGTTAGTGGCCTGGTTTAATTTTCTTTGCAAAATAAAAACATGATTTTGATAGTAGCTCCAACTTTGATATGACAGTGGTTTTTGACTCCTTTACTTTTCTCATACTGGAAAATGTTGATTCTAACTCAGCCCTGGGGCAGTCTGGGGCAGCTTAAGGTTTTATTTTCTCATTTTAGTCAAAGAAGTGAATTTAGATGGATTATCATCAAGTCATCTCTTATGGGGAGCATTTGTTCTAAGCACAGGAACACCCCTCTGGTTTTGCTCTCTCTGACATTTGGAACACTCACCTTTGTTTTTTTGCTGTTTGATTCTCCTGGGTGTCTCTTATCTCCCAGGAACACTTGCCTTGCTCAAGTGCTGTTGCATTGTTAGAAAATAGGTTTTAATTCTCTTAAGGTGAAACACTTCCCTCATTTACTTTTCATTCATTCAACCAACATTTATCATAGGCCTTATAGTGCCAGGTCCCCAGAGTGCCAACATGAATAGGACAGTCCCTGCCTTCCAAAACCCAATGTTTAGTAGGGTTGGTCCCATTGTCAGAGGAACTTGTATTGTGTATTGTGGGAAGCCTGGTTATCTTATCCTATGCTTCAGGGGCAGTTTAATGCATTGAATGAAAAGACTGAACATAATCTTGATATTCTTAAAATTCTGAAACATGTCTTCCTGGACATATACATAAATATAAATAATTTCCCTTATTATTGTAAAGGAGTTGGACAAGATGTAAAGATGATATTTCTGGAAAACAGAACATTACTCAAAGATGACATGGAGTGAATCATTGACTTTTACTTTATTAGATAGCAGCTCTCCATTAAATAAATTACTGAATATGTCAGGGAAGTGCCTGATGGGAAATAGACTATTTTCTGCCTTTTCCTTCTGTCCTTCCTTCCTTGCTCCCACCCTCCCTCCCTTCCTTTCTTTTTTCTTTAATTTAATATTTTTTGAAAACTTGGTGATTCTAGGTCCAGTATTTTCCAGTATAGACCCCACTTCACATAATTTTATTCTTTTAAAATAATATGCTTTATTTAATATTTAACTAAATTGATTTGATTTCTATATCCTTGTTAAACTTTTCACAAAAAAGAACCCACAACATAGAAAGAAGTAATTCTTGGTAGGCCTTGGGCTTCTCTTTTTGGCTTGGATAATATGGCCCCTGGCTGTGTTTAAGGTTCAGGGAAAGGCCACTATGGGATGGTTTAGGGACACACAGGTGAAATAGGGCTCAGTTTTTGTTATAATCGAACAGGACAGGTAAGGTGGCAATCTAAATCTTCGTCACAAAGGCACAATTTGGTGAGTGCATGTCACATCCCTCATCAACTTGAGCCAATCTTTCAGGAAATATGTAAATAGTGAGAACTTACTTCATCCTCCTGATTTTATCCCTGCAATTTATATTCAAAACAACCCCTCTACACAATATTTCCCAAGAACTGGCTTTTTGTTGATTTGATAAAATCCAAGTCACTCAACTCACTGGAGTTTCTGACTTCCTCTGTTGTATATTGTGGGGGTCAGGAAACTATGGCCACCTACTTTTTAGGGCTCAAGGGCTAAGAATGGATTTTACATTTTTAAATGGTTGAAAAAAATATCAAAAGAAGAATATTTCATGACTTGAGAAAATTACATGAAACTCAAATTTCTGTGTCCATAAATAAAGTTTTATTGGAACATAGCCATGCTCATTAATTTATGTACCATTCATGCCTGCTTTTGCTACAATGGCAGAGTTGAGTATTTGTGATAGAGGCCATATGGCCCAGAAATAAAGCTGGAAATATTTATTATCTGGTCCTTTAAGGCAGCTTGCTAACCCCATGATCTGTTGTTTGATGTGCTAGTGGAGAAAAATTTTAGGAAGGCATATGAACACCTGGCTCTGAAATCTCTCCTAAAGAAGGAATTGTCTTTGGAAAAGTCTTCCAATGAACCGTCACCCCAGGGTAGGTTGGGATAGTACCCAGCTACTTTGCATAAAAATGGAGGAACATCTGCTAGTGGGAATGTAAACTAGTTCAATCATTGTGGAAAGCAGTATGGAGGTTCCTCAAAAAACTCAAAATAGAAATACCATTTGACCCAGTAATTCCACTCCTAGGAATTAACCCTAAGAATGCAGCAGCCCAGTTTGAAAAAGACATATGCACCCCTATGTTTATCACAGCACTATTTACAATAGCCAAGAAATGGAATCAACCTAAGTGTCCATCAGTAGATGAATGGATAAAGAAGGTGTGGTACATATACACAATGGAGTATTATTCAGCCATAAGAAGGAAACAAATCCTACCATTTGCAACAACATGGATGGAGCTAGAGGGTATTATGCTCAGTGAAATAAGCCAGGTGGAGAAAGACAACTATCAAATGATTTCACTCTTCTGTGGAGTATAAGAACAAAGCAAAAACTGAAGGAACAAAACAACAGCAGACTCACAGAACCCAAGAATGGACTAACAGTTGCCAAAGGGAAAGGGACTGGGGGGTCGGGTGGGAAGGGAGGGATAAGGGGAATAAGGGACATTATGATTAGCACACATAAGGTAGCGGGGGGCGGCACGGGGAAGGCTGTACAACACAGAGAAGACAAGTGGTGATTCTATAGCATCTTACTATGCTGATGGACAGTGACTGTAATGGGGGTGGGGGGCCTTGATAATGGGGGGAATCTAGTAATCACAATGTTGCTCATGTAATTGTATATTAAGATACCAAAAAAAAAAGGACTTCCTACTCAAAATGGAGGAACATGCCCCTGTCCATATACCTCCTTGTCCAGCTAGAAATAAGATGGTCCTTGCAAAGTGTATTCAGGTTTAAATCCCAGCTCTCTGTAACTTTGGGCTATTCACTTAACCCTCCTGAGCTTCAGGTTCTTTATTTATAATAGTGGAACAATCATCAAATTTGCCTCTCAGGTTTGTGTGAGGATACAACGAATTAATGTATGTAAAGCACTTAACATATAGCCAGGCACATAGCGAGATTGTAATTTCTTCTAGAGATAATTTAGGATGATTGTTATGTTCGTAGGACATAGGAAAACCAAATGAAATAATGTATGTGAAGTGCCAGGGAAACCCCTTTTACAGTCTAATGGAAGACATGATGTTCAATCCTTCTTGGACGGAGGTCTGTAATCCAGTCTGATCTACAATGTCAGAGATTTGCAGATGTACGTCTGAAGCCAGAGCTGGCAACCAAGCTCCCTGAAGGGACTCAGGTAGTGTGGCACTTGGATGGGAAGGGTGAGCATGCTTAATAACAGGTTTCAGCACAAGCTGTGACCTTACACAGAGCTGGCAGCGATTAGTGGAGAGGGATCCTGGCTCCTCAGATGTTTGGACAGGAAGAAATGACTTAATGGTGCCATGTGAGGTATATTTAGAAAGAATCTAGTGATAGTGATGGCTGTTTGATTGATTCTGAGAAAATAAGCAATTCCCAGGAGATGAGACTATTTAGCCTCACATAGCAGAAGCCAGGGAACACTAAGGGATGTTTTTTGATGATGATGAGTAGTTTTGACCTTTTATCCTTAGCAAAGGTTGTCCACTGATTATTAATTTATAACAAACACTATTGATGGCCTCCAAGCTGCTTTTGAGTCCCTTGTTAAATGAGTGTGCACCATTATGCATATGAGGAATTGTTCTGAGCTTGGGCTAGAACCAGAATGATATGCCAGATTCAAACCTTGGCTCTGCCATTTATTAACCATGACCCTGGTCAAGTGACTTCACCTGTCTGTGTGTTAATTGAGTCTTCTGTAAATCAGAGATCATAACACCTATTTGTGGTAGCAGCTGGCCCCAGTGATCCCACCCACTGGCACTCACACCCTTGCACAGACCTCTCTAACGCTGAACCAGGGTTGTCGTGTGGCCAGGAGAATACACCAGCAGCAACAGTGTAGCTTTGACATAGGTTAGAAAAGACATTGTAGCTTCAACCTTATTCCCTGTCTTTCTTCTCTGTCTCCACCTCTCTATGCCTCTCCTTTTCTTGGATTACTTGCTGGGTGAAGTAAGCCAGATGCCATGACATCTGTAGAGAGGCCCATGTGGGGGGAAACTGAGGCTGGCCAATACCCAGTTGAGTGAATTTGGAAGTGGATCCTCTGGCCCCAGATGATGGCAGCTCTGGCCAATGGTTCAGTCCTTGTGAGAGACCCTGAACCACAATACCTGCCACACAGTAAACACCACGTAAGTGTCTGTCAAATACATAAATTTACTCATAAAATACATCCCAAACTGGGGGATTAGGGTCAGGGAAGTACCCTTCTGGTTGGCCAAAACCCAGATAGTCAAGTCTTGGCTGTTTCAAAATCAAAGGCTCTGCTTTCTTTAAGGCAATCTTGCCTGTTTTTATAACTATCTGAAATAAGGAGGAGACCCTGATTTATATTTCCCACAGAAGAGAAGAGAGATTGAAATGGTAAGTGCCAAAGAAATTAAAAGTCATTTCGGTTTTTCAATTCATTACTTCTGGAAAGAAACCTCGAGCCCAGCTTCATTACTAGTGCTCCATTTTAGTGCTGATGATAATTGCAAAGGCAGTATTTTAAATTAGAATGTATAAGACCACATGTAATTAACCTGTACAGAAGGGCTGAGACTTCATATTAGACTATTAAATCTATCCCAGCAGAATCACTAATGCTGAGCAATTGATGTGAAAATACTGTATGGGCAGAGTAAAGAAGCTGGATGCTAATTACCATCCACGAAAATTTAGCACACTCCTCGGATGTAGTTAAGAGTGGCAGACTGTTTCCTCTGGCCCTTAACCCACTCAAAGCTGAGAATGCAAATCAGCTCAGATTGAATATTTTACACAACTTGGAGTTTCAGGCAAGAGGGGGTTCTTCTGCCACTGTGTGAAGATCAGGGGACCCTCAGACTGTTTGGGTGCTGTGACGGTTGGTAGGTATAGCTTGTGAGCATGTTTGGGGGGCCTGAACACCCCAGGAAAAGCCTGGTCATACCACCTCCTAACACAGTGGGCATGTGCTGCTCCTCTACAGCTTGCATTTTGGGTACCATCCTTTTACACATTCTTCTCTCAGCTCATCTCTATTTTTACTTCTTCTTGCTTTTGCCCTGCAGTGTCCATTTTCTTTCCCCTTTTCACTGAGACATTCAAGTGGCCCGCAAACACCTACCCGTTTACACAACAAAAAGTAACAAAAAATTGTTAGCAATGAGTTACGTTTATTTATTCTCTGGGGCTGAGAAGGCAAGCTGGTGATCAGAATCCAATCTCTGCTTAGGGTAATGTGGGTGTAACCAGACACAAGGCTAAATTACATTTCCCAGACTCCCTTGCAGTGAGTTATGGCCAAGTCCCTCCACAGCACTGTGAGGGGAAGTGATGTGTGCTGCTTCCAGGCTGAGCCCTTTAAAAGAACAGGTGTGTAACCTTCCCGACCACCCTCCTCCCTTTGCTGGCTGAATACAGATGATGATATGGCCCTAGATCCACAAAATGGCATGAGTCTGGGTCCCTGAATCACCATGAAAAGGCCAAGGCCGGTCAGGTTCATACTCCCGGATCTCTCATGTGAACAAGAAATATTTTATGTTCGAAGCATTTTAAGTTCTATTTGTTGTATCCATTTAGCTTACCCCTACCAATTTTTACATGCATTATCTCATGTAATTCCCTTTACAGCTTTACTAAGGTTATTATTCACTTTACAGAAGAAGAAACAAGTGCTCAGAAATTAAACAATTTGTCCAAGGACACCAGGATAGTAAATGATAGACCCGGGATTATTTCAACTGGACACTGGGGAATTGATAAAAAAGTTTAAGATGTTGCCTCTGAGTTCTAGTAACCTTCTTGTTATAGAGGCCATGTTCTTTGTGACTAAGAGGAATCAGAGAACCATGGGATTCTTATAGTTTATAGCTGCCATCCATTCCAATTGGTTGTTTACAGCTGCCATCCATTCCAATTGGTTGTTTATAGCTGCCATCCATTCCAGTTGGTTGTTTACAGCTGCCATCCATTCCAACTGGTTGTTTACAGCTGCCATCCATTCCAGTTGGTTGTTTACAGCTGCCATCCATTCCAATTGGTTGTTTACAGCTGCCATCCATTCCAGTTGGTTGTTTACAGCTGCCATCCATTCCAATTGGTTGTTTACTCTCTTGTGGCTATTGAGATTCTTTGGGGCCCCAGAAGTGAAGAGGACCCTAACTGTGAAAAGCTATTCTAGTTCTTTCAATGTGCATAATGGGACTGGACCAACGCTTGTGGGCGTTTTTGTTGCAGTGAAGCAAATTTGAGTCTTGTTTTTTTTTTGGGGGATGAGGTGAAGGTGGAAGTAGAGGGGATAGTCAGGGTCAGCCTCATGTTGCTTGATTTAAGGTATTTTGGTCTAACTTGGTTAAAATCAAACTGAGAAATGAATATTGGCACTTTCTTCAGGTCTCAGGTTGGGTTCCTTCATGTGTGTTTGTATGAAGTAACTTATTAAGGATGTTCTCCCAGGCAGACAAGTAAGGGAGTGGGGGAAGCAGGATAGGGGAGGAGAGGAAGCTAAGCAGGGGGTGAGATTTCAGGTGATGTTCTAGCCTGAGCCTAGCCTGGGAGGGGGACCTGGTGGCCAGTCACCCCCCAGAATTCACCCTCAGTGCAGGAGCACTGGGCTCTCCTACGTCTTCCCTGGGCAGGCCTTGGCTCCCCTGGAAACTCCCAGGCACTTCCTGGCCTCCAGGCGTGTGGCCCATGTAGCTGTAGTTTCCTGTCCTCTGCATGTGGCCAAGCAAAGCACGGGGTGGGGAGGCTCACACAGAACCTAAGAAGGATCTGAGGGGATGTGGGTGGACATTGGCAGGAGCTGCTGCACCTCAGGAGAGGGCCCTTGTACTCGTGGCCCGCCGCACTCCTCTTTCTTGCCTAGACTTCCCCTCCTCCCTGTGCTAGTCTGTGCCTCCAGCAAAAGGCCCCTCTCTGCCATTGCTTGACTCTGTCTTCCTTTCCATGCTGTTATACCTTCCTTCCCTTGGCTGGGAACAACTCCTCTCTCCTCTCAGTAACTCGAATGGAAGGCACTCCCAGTGCCCATTCAGAGGCCGCCTCGCATGCAGCCTTTCCTCAGCTCTTCAGTCTGAGGCATCTGCCCACGTGCCTCTGCCAGCACTTTGTACATTCTGGTGGCATCAGTGCTGGCTGCAGAGGGGCGGTCACACACTCTCCATCCTTCCTCTCACCATTCACACAGCAGTAAGTTTGACAGGAAGTGAGGAATCAGAGAGCGTATGCCAGTGGGAGCTAGGAAAGAGATGAGCACCTCGGGCCGCTAGTCTAAGCAGCACCTGGCGCCAATCAGGTAAAACAGCCTCTCTGGGTGGACACAGCCCGAGCAATGTACGTGACTAGGCAATGGTGCACACCTTGGCTCGTCCCTCTCTGCTGAGTACAGCTCACATGCTCTTTCCTATGTTGGGCCCTGAGGGGGGTGGTTAGGGATATAATTGGTTGAATCATAGGGGAAAGGAACTGTTGTCTGGATTCTCAGAGGACAGCCAGGAAATTGTTAGGCAGCGTAGCATATACGAGGAAGGATGGCATTGCTTGAGGGAGATGTGGCCTAGGCCAGCTCTGCCCTTGGCATGGGACAGTCACTTCTGACGGTACTGTGGCAGGTTTAAAAACTTGCCACAAATTCCTTGATGCAATTGAGAGGTGGAACAAATTCCCTGTGGATCTTAGTGCCCTCAGTGACCCACCTGCAACCAGGAGAATGCAATGGAAATGACACTGCATGACTTCCGGCGCCAGGTGAGAAGAAGCTGTGTACTTTCTACTTTTGTGTCTGGAACCCTTACGTTGGATGTTCTGTCTCAGAACCCCGCTGCCATGCTGTGCGAAGTCCGAATACATGGAGCAGCCACGTGGAGGCGCTTCCTTCAAGGAATTGCCCCGCTGAGCTCCAGCTCATAAGAGTGTCAACTGCCAGTCACTGTGGACGTCCAGCCCGTTGGGCCTTCAGATGACAGCAGCCCCAGCTCCTACCTGAGTGCACCTGCATGAGAGGCCACCCAGTTACTTCTTTTCCCAATTCCCGACCCACTAAATCATGAACAAAATAAAATGGCTCTTTCTAACCACTAAAAATTGTTTTAGGGTGATTTGTTTGCAGAGTAGGGGCATAAGATTGCTTCTACATCCCCTCGTGTCAGTAAGTTAAAATCTGAGCCTTGGTTGAAGATTTTAGAGGGGATACAGAGAATCCTTTTTGATTGGAGGTTACTAAGCTCCAATCAAATTAGTTTAATTAGTTTAGAAAATGATGGCCCCACATGTGGAGTTTAGGGTCACAGACTTTGTGTTGAGGTCTGGGTGGAGAGAATAGACATTTTTAGTGGAACTCCCTGGAGTTGCCTCACTGATTACCCTGTGTTTTAGCTCATATTTTTGGTGATATTTCACACATATCTGAGGCTGGGAAGGCTCAGATGTCAATGGGATAAGTTCAGAGGCTGCTGTTGCTTGCGTTGTCAGTAAGGAAAGCAGAGCTCTACTAGTAAGATTTAAAACGCGTTTTAGTTTTTTGCAGTTGGTTAGATCCACCTGAGGAATGTTGTATACCTATGCACATTAAAGGAGAAAAAGTGAGAACAGAGAAGGAAAAAAATCCCTAAACTCTTTAGGAGAGTCTGACATTACTGTTTTTAAAAATTCTTAGCCAACACTCCACTGAGTTGTGCTCTACGGAGTCTGTGCCATATTTGGTTTATCTTCCAGAAACCTTTCAGGGAGCTTGGAAATGTGGAGGAAGACAAATGAGAATCCCACGTGAAACCTTCAGTGAGCCCAAAGTTGCCAAGATATTTGGGGTTCAAAGTTGCATAATTTCCTTTTCTTCTTTCATTTGTCTGGGATTGAAAAAATAAAAATGGGATTTAGGGATTCAAAGAGATTATCACATGAACGGAATTTATGTTCAGTTTTGTATAAACAAGCACACTTCAGGAAATTAATGAAACCCATTGAGCTTTAATATTCTATGGGCCCAAACTTAATGTACTTTATTTGACATTTATTTGGAATGGTTCTCATGTTGGAGGCGTAGTTATTCCTATGTCCTAACTGGCTGCTCAGTTAGATAGCCAGGTCATGGTTGGCTGATTTAACAGTGTCCTCTGAGGGGAAGGGTCACTGCAGATCTAGTATTCGGGCTTAGTCCATGACTTGGGGGTTGTCTCAGATTGATTTATTGAGCTCTGTTCTTCAATTTCCAGGTTACACTGTGGTCCTAAAACACCAATCTTCCAGCATATTAGTCCAAGTGGGGGACAAAAGCAGGGCATGTGTGAATGGAGCAGTGCAGTGGGGAGGGGAATGCAGAGCTCCAGTTTTACTGTTGTTCCTTAGCTCCCCAGGGCAGCAGGGGATACAGGAACCATCCTGGGCAGCGGGCAAATTCAGTCAAGTTTGTCTTCTAACCACTTCAAGAAATTATTGCTGTTTTTTTTCTTCCAATCTTTCATGTTTTCTTTCCTTCTTCCTGTCCCTCTGGGTTTGTCTAACAGAGGTCTGGCATTAAGAATGGACGCTTAAGATACTTCTGGTGCAAATTACACTTTTACAGCTTTGAGTTTAAGTGATAGAGGTCGCAGCAAAAGACATGAGCTGAAATCAGGTTGTACTCCGGCATGAGAGAGGAGCTCGGATGGTGGCTATGGTGACCAGCCTGCTCAGGTGGACATCCTACAAATTGTCAGAAGCCCTGAAACTGAACTTTCATAGATTCCTAGGCTCTCATCCATATTTTCTAGAATTCATAGAATTTCCCCTGAAACTCCAGGCTTATGATTTGGTTGCAACAATTGCCATTAATAAACTATGCTACCTGGGATTTATGATTATGGTTTTGGGTACAAGGTCATACCATATTAAGAGTGCCATATTTTGGCATTAACCACAGGCTATGTTATAAATAGGAATCAAATGTTTGGTCTATGGGCATGCTCATTTACTTGACATAAAGCCAGGATTAAACCCAGCATGCCTGTCTTACTATGCTGATGGACAGTGACTTCAATGGGGTATGGGGGGGACTCGATAAAATGGGTGAATGTAGTAACCACAATGTTTTTCATGTGAAACCTTCATAAGAGTGTATATCAGTGATAACTTAATAAAAAAAATGAAAAGACTATATAAAAAAAACCCCAAAAACCCAGCATGCCTGTTGGTAAGACAGCACACTGCCTAACCTCCTAACTCTGGTCAATACCTCTAAAGAAGAGTCTATTGGTTAATGAAGGAGTGAATGAATTTGACAATTGTGGATAAAGTGAAGGTTGCTGTGGCCAGGATTCTCACCTGGCCCTGGTTGGCTGGCTCACTACACACGTGCGCGAAACACATTGTTATTGACGCTATATAAAGAGCTCCGCCCAGTGCTCTGGGTTGCTGCACAGCTGCAGGAGAGCAGACGCTGGCGTGGTGGCAGCACTGAGGACAGTGACTGAGACGGCTGTGAGTAGAGAGCTGGGGGCAGAGAGGCCCAGAGGCAGAGACCAGCTTGCTGCAGGCCGACTCACTCTGAAAGGATGGGATTCTAGTGCTTGACCTGCCCCTGTGGGAATAAAGTTGGGTATAAACCTTTTTACCCCAAGACTGTACCATTGTCATTCCTTGGTCTCATTAAATCCATAGTGAACTTGCCTGGGGGCTGCAACCCATTGGCAAGACAATTGGTGACAGTCAGCAGGGTTCATTGTTGACCAAGGAAAAGAACAGGCTGCCCTCATGGGAGGGGTGCTTCAGCGGGCTGCCCCTATGGACGGGGAGATATTCAGCGTTCCCTAGTGGACGTGTGGTCTGCCATGGCTCGCCTCCCAGAGGACTGGGCCCCACCCCAGGACGGGGAAGGGGTGGAGGCAACATGTGAGGCAGTAAAGTTGGCCCTCGGCAAAACAGGGAATTTGTTAGAGAAACAGAGTGCCCGTGGGGCTGCAGGAATGGTGGGGAGCTTTTTCCTCACAATATTGAGAAAAGCCGAAAGGGAGAAAGAGACCCTCCTGCAGGAAGCACAAGAAGAGGCAGCCCAGGAACGTGAGCTGTGAGGTGCTGTTGAGGTAAAGAATTTGTTGGTGACTGAAATGGCGTCACTACGAGGTGCTGTGGAAATGGTAAAGGATGTCACGGTGGCCCGAGAGGAAGCAGCACGAGAAGCAGCAGCACAAGAGCGCAGGCTGCCAGGTGTCCTGGGGCAGGTGAAGGATGTAGTGGTGCCGTCAGCCCCAGGAATGGAGGAGTGGAGGGCCTGTGGTGCTGGAGGCATCAGCTCCTCCTCTGCTGAAAGCTGGTGGAGAGCCCAAAAGAAAATAAAGATCTGGCAACTGCGGATTCCTCCAGGAGAGGTGCAGCCCCCTCCCCAGGTCGTGGAGCACTCTATGCTCTGCTCCCATCCTCAGGCTCAAGCATTGGAAGCACAAATGGAAATAGCAGTCTGCTATTTGAAGCAAGAATTTAAAGTGCCCCGTGAAGGTCACGAGAACCCAGAGTGGGTTGATTTGATAAACGCAGGAGAGGACGGAAAGTCAAACAGAATCTTACTGGAGCAGTGGTTCTGGCCACTGGGGACGAAGCAGAAGCCAGAGACAAAGCAACACGATCAGCCTGTGTATCTGCAAGACTTTCTGCTGGAGAGGCTGGAGAAGGTGGGTATTGTAAGGCCCACCCATGGTCCTTTAAGTTAACTCCTTTGAGTAGAACTGGTTTGAATACAGCCAGGATGACCACTTGGTGGCAGTGGATCTTCTCAGGCTTGAGGGTTATTATAATTTGTTGTAATTTTGGTTATTTGTATATTGTCATAGCCTCTTGTTATGTTATGGAATTTGGTTACAGTGTTCCAGTTTCCTTGCACAGGGACCATTGCAGAAGATTAAGGGCACAAAGATTGAGAGGCGAGAATCCTGGAGGGGTGGAGTGTGGAAAAAGTGGGGGTTCCTATGGCCAGGATTCTCACCTGGCCCTGGTTGGCTTGCTCACTACACACGTGTGGGAAATATGTTGTTATTGACTCTATGTAGAGCTCTGCCCTGTGCTCTGGGTGACATGGTGGCATGGACCCCCTATGGCTGCAGGGCTGCAAGACTGCAGGAGAGCAGAGGCTAGAGTGGTGGCAGCGCCGAGGACAGGGACTGAGATGGCTGTGGAGGCAGAGAGGCCCACAGGCAGAGACGGGCTTGAGGGATGCAGACTTGTTCTGAGTGGATGGGATTCTAGTTATTGTGCAGCCACAGTGGGAATAAAGTTGGGTAAACCCTTTCACCCTAAGAATGTTCCATTGTTACTCCTTGGTCTCACTGAATCATAGTGAACTTGCCTGGGGCTGAAACCCACTGCCAGGACAAAAATATTCGTAAAGAACCTGTTAAGGCCCAGGCACTATGCTAGGCATGGGCATAGGTCAGATGAACAAATGAGCCTCTTTCCTCAGGGAGTTTAGAGTTGAATGGGGGAGATAGAAACTCACTCGAGACATAACCCCAGCACAGAAGGGGGTCATGAAGGACATACACAGGGAACCATGATCACCACACCCAGGAGGGACAGGTCAGGGTGGCTAGGGAAGGCCTCTCTGAGGGGGTGGCATTTTCCTCATCCTGAAGGATAAGAAGGTACTATCCTTGAGAAAGAGTAGTCAAGGGAGTGGGGGAAAGGGGCTGACGATCTCAGTGAGGAGAGGTTTGCACTTCCCAGGGAATGTTTTGAGGGTGATTTATTCCAGCCCTCTGATGTATTGACTATCTGAGCCTCAGCTCTCGTGGGGAATTTCCCTACTCAGTGGATGGGGTGAAGGTATTTATTCGGGAGCTGAGGGCCCTTGCTGGCCACACCTGCTTTCACCTTTACTGGCAGGTTTAACTTAAAGGGATCTCCTGGGAGTTCTTGGATGTAGCCTAGGCCCTGCCCCCAGCTCACTCCCACTCCCCTCTTGAAGGCTGTTTCCTGCTCTTTGGATAAAGGCATCAAGAAGCGTTGGGGGTAGAGGGTCTGTGCACGACACCATTTTTCCAGGCCAAAGTGGGAGGGGGCTGGGCCTGGGCTATTCACCCGGCCCAGAGCTTGGGGGAAGTGGCCTCGGCCCCCAAGTGTGTGCAGAAAAGCTGGGGAAGCAGTGCTCAACTGCCCCGTGGGCTCTGGCCCCACTGAAATCACTCCTCTTTCTTGGGTCACACACCTAAAGGTGGGGCAATTCCATGCACCACCGAAGAGGCGTGACCCACTCGCACATACATGTATGACGAAGTCACGCACATGTGCGAGCACATCATTCTAGCGGAGATGGGGCAGAGTTTCCACAGGTTTTCCAAGCTCATTAAAAATTTTAAGAAAATGTCTCAAAGCCTCCATTTACCTTTTAGAAGGTCAGTTTCTTTCAGAGGCCTTCTACATCAAGGTTATTTACATAGATTTTGCTGGAGGGAAGGGTATTGCTTATCCAACAGAAAGTAAATCCACTTTTCTCCTGGTTTTTTTTTTCTTCTTCATTTCTTAAGAGAGTTTGAGTTACTCAGCATCCGTCTTTCTGGAATCCGACTCAGACCCAGTGCTTCATGTCCCTGATCACATGGCCTCTAACCTGTGGCTCACCCAAATCCCTCACGTCTCGAGGTAAGCACGTTTTCACTTGTTAGTGTATCTGTGGGAGACTCATAGGGCATTTTATTGTACGTAACGTCAGATGAGATTTAGGGAGAGTTTCGCCAACCGTAAATCAATGCCTTGAGGCTTTGGGAGTATCCCTTCTTGTCTTTTCTTTTGGAATTATGCAGTTTAGTCCTTCTGGATATAGTTTAGCAAAATCTCAAACTGGAAACTAATTGAAAGTAATCCCCAATACAACTCCAAACTTTTCTTGAGCCTCTCTGTCAGCAAAAAGAATGAAGTCCACTTTTCTCCCTACCAATAAATGCACATCCCTCCGGTTCATCTTCGCCTGCCCTGATTTGGGGGACAATGCAGTGTTACAACCCTAGGTCGGGGTCAGCTCAATGTGTCTCTAAAATGTCCCTAAGTCATCACTGAATGCCCAGAACTGAAGTGCCTGCTGTGCCATGGCCTGTGCTTGGTGCTGGTGATGTAATGCTGTTCTGGAGACAGCCTCCACCTTGGGGAAAGTTAGGCCTGCCCCAGGAGAGGGACAGAGAATTAACCATAGAATGAAATGACAAGGACCATATATATATATATATATATATATATATATAGTATGTGTGTGTGTGTATATACACATAGACACACATAATATGATTCAGAGGTGGAAAAGAAAATCCTTCTGCAGTGGAGTGGAGGAGGCAGTGGGGTGATTTGTGCCCTGGGGAGATTTGACAATGTCTGGAGACATTTTTAATTGTCCAGATTGGGTATTGGGGTTGCCACTGATGCCTAGTTGGTAAAGGCCAGGGATGCTGCTAAACACCCTGTGCTGTGCAGGACAGCCTGATGCATGAAGGAATTATCTGACCCCAGACATCAAAGAGTGTCAAAGGTGAGAAACAATCTGATAGGATGGTTGAGCCGGGCCTTAAAAGATGACTGGAGCCTACTAGAAAGCCACTAGGGAAGGCCATTCTGCTCAAAGCCTTCACTCTACCACTAGCTCTGGGGACCCGAGAAGGGGCAGGATGGACAAGAGATGAGGCTCTGGGTTTGGCGGGGGGCTGGAGGGGGGTGTTCTGAGTGAGTTCAGATCTGATTCTAGGTGGTTCCTGTAACCACTGTGATGCAAGTCAGGGGTGGTGGGCAGGAGAATGATTTTGCCTTTTGATGTCAGCTTAAAAGGGAGAATTGAGGAATTTGTCCTTTTGGCCCCAAAAGGGTGGGTATCCAGTTCGCTAGGAAAGATACACGGGAGAAAGCAAGAGCAGGAAGACACCTCTACGATAAATGATAACTTGGGCCTGTGGTTTGCAACAGTAGGTGAGGCCGCCAGTCCATTGCACGTGAACACTTAGAGCAAGAGACTTAGGTGCTGTTAAACTGGCCGTACCTCGTAATCTGGATGAAGGACTGAGCTGTACCATTGACTCTGGGAAGTGTCTTTGGATTGATGCCAGAAAGATGTTAAATGAAGTGAAACAGTATTGTCTGAATGGACCCCCCTGGAAACTCGGCAAGGCTGGCCAAAAAAGGTAGTAAAATATTAAGTATAATAATACAATGAAAGAAATTGAGACTTGGAGCAGTTTGAGTTGCTGCTTTGCCTGGAGTGCTGCTGACTGGGAAAGTGGGGAGTCCAGGGTCTGGTCTGGCTGGTAGACCAAGGCTGAGCTGTTTGCTGGAATTTTCCATAGTCCTTGAATTGCTCTACCGTTTATCCATCTGACTTGGGCTGTTGCCTGTGCTAGCCTTTGCTTGTTCTGTTTCCCCCACCACAATAAGAACATTCCAAGATATAGGGAGAATGGGATCTTCCACAGTACCTCACCCTAAGATAATTGGTTTTGTTTCCTGTCATTATCCATAAGTTGCAAAAATAATATAATTGCTATTAAGTTCTTTTGGACATATAGTGTGTTCATGTTCTCATATAGTCCATGAATCATTTTAATGAACCCAGGTTATTCCATCAAGGTAAAGTACTATCATTTACCTGTCAGCTTCTGTTTTTGGTCATTTCAGAGACTTTCAGAGTTTCAGTATCACAAATAATATCGTAGTATCTTTGTGTAAACAGATCTTTTGCGTCCTTTCAGAGATTTCTTTAGGATACATTTCCAGCAGTTGGATTAATGTGTCACAGGGTATGAATATCTTCATGGATCCTGATATATATTGTCCATTTACTTTCTAGAAGTTTAGCAATTTATATACCTGACATGAATAACTCAATATAGCAGGTTGGAAAAATAGTGCCAGCTTTGAATATTATTATTTTATTTTCATACTTTTTGCTGGTTTAATAAATGTAAAAGGATCCCATCTGAATTTATGTGATATGCCTAGCATTGTGCTTGGCACATGGTAGTTGTTTTTGCTAATGTTTCCTTGAAGGTTATGATGCCTGCTTTGCTCCTTGGACTATAGCCTTGACCTTAGGTCTGTCCTATACATCCTTTTGCCTGAGCTTGGCTGCTATCAATCTCCAGCAAGAGTCTGGCCTTGGCATGGCCCAGATTCACATAAATGTCAGCCATTAATGATCACACTGAGCATCTCTATTGAGCCTACACGTAACAGTGGTTAAAAGACTGCTCGCATCCATCTCTTGACTCCTCAGTTTGTCACCTCTGCCTTTGATAAGTCACCTAATGTCTCTAAGCCCAAGGTTGAGATAATGTACATTAAGCATGCAACACTATGCCTGATGTAGAGAAAGTAAGGGTTAATAATAATCATAATCTATTTTAATAGATCATGTCAATCTTCAGGATAGGTGACATTATTCTCATTTTAAAGATAAGATATTGAGGCTCTGTGTGCTTCGAGTACTTTGTCCAGTATGGGCAGCCTAATGCAGTGTGACCTGTGGCCCTTCCCCTTTGTGGCATGGGGAGTGGGCTTGGTGTGGGGGAGGAGTGTTCATGAAAGCCTTTCTATCCAGGACAGCCAGCACTAACTTACCTGTGCATGGAGCCCTCCAAACCCCAACTAAATGAATCACACACTGCCCTTTGGATACCAAAAATACCAGTGGCCTCTCCAGTGTTACCAAATCTGAGGGGAAGTATGGTGGAGGAAAAGCTAGAAAGGAAAGCGCTATTAATTGTAACCAATTGTTAAAATGTCTTCTGAAAAATTTACAGCAATGTATGACCATGTGAATTTATCTCTTGGGGCCTTGGAAAGGGCCAGGCTACGTGAGGGGTCCTGAAGCTAAAGCCTCATTAGCTTCATGGTAAATCGGCCACTGGCCCGATTTCTTGACTAACAGTTAAGCAGGAATAGTATGGGCTAGTTACTTTTGATGGCTTGTCCCGTTTCTCTGAATTAAAACTGTCATTAGCATAGTTTCAGTCTGAGAGTTACTGCCAGGGTGGAATTAGTCTAATTAAGAGGAAAAGAAAAATATGTTGCTAGTCATTAATTTTTCTTGCTTAGAAGGTGGCCCAGTTTGAGGTTAAGCGAGGAGGACTGAGGTAGTAATTTAGCACTCGGGGGGGTTTGTGGAGGTTCTTGTGAGCTGGAGAAGCAACAGCGGGATCTAAGACTGCCTTCTGATTCGAATTCAAAGCTCCTTGTAAATAGATGTGCAAGAGACCTTCAGGAATGGCATGCTAATTTTTAGAATTAACAACAGCAGGAATAGGGTTGGAGGCATAGGTTTGTACACTGAGTGCTACTGATGGTGCATCTATGTCCTAAATAAGTGTTCAGAAGCTTTTTCTGTATTAAATATTAAAATATTTTCATATTTTCTTGATTTGGGGATCCAGCCCTTGACCTGTCAAATTCTGGAATAGCAGGAAACTGCTGTTAGCATATGCCCATGACAATGAATATACGTTAGAATATTTCAGCTCTCTGGCTTAATAAAGTGCACAGAGTTTTGAGGTTTCTGTGGTGAGAGCAAAGCATCACTGAGGGCAAAGAGCACGGACCTGGAGCAGGAGGCCCAGGTGCGAGTTCTGCTTGTGCCATTCACTAGCCCTGTGACTCAAAAAGTTAATCTTTTTGAATTCTCTGAATTTACCTCTGCATTTACAAACCTAGTTTGAGGAATCAAGTGAGATAATTAAACATAAGGGATAACAGTGTGAAGTACAATTGCTGTGATGGTCTCACTGAGTCCTCAGATCACTGACAAGTTGGGACTTCAAAGAGACATCTTTGGGAAGGAGAGAGAAGCTTCCGAGTTACATTTTAAGGGTGGAACTGTAGGAGTTAGAAGAGGTGGAAGCTTTGAGAAAAGGCTGCCTAGGTCCCCGGGGACTGCACACCTTCCCTTTTCATCTGCCAAGGCTCCCTTGGTTCTGGAGAGAGTGCACATTTTGGAAAGATGTAACTTTATAATTTTTTTATGGTTTATGGCCAAGCTTAGAGAAGGGGTGGCAGCTTGTGAAGTTTTTATTTATGACGTGGTTTTCAGAATGCAGTGTTTGCAAATACTGGCAAGGCTGAATTTATGAAAGTGGAGGCTATTTTAATACATTATCCACGCAGTTTAAAATGCCGCCTCTGTTGGAGACGTTAGAATTTGGCTGCAGTGAATGGCATCCTGGGAGCTGCTGGTCCTCAATTGGCACCTTCCTGAAATTGTTACGACTTGCAGTTGAAAAGCTAAATGCCATGAATTCAACTTGTAACTCACATATAAATTTCAGTTTCACTGAAGAAAGTTTTGTTTTCCTGGGTCTTCTTAATTAGTAATTCGATTCAGGTTTAATTAACTTTGCCTTGTGATTGTTTTTGCCTCCTTAGCATTCTTTAACCTATTAAGCTTTGAAATTTGAAGTAGCTGTCTCAAGTGGATAAAGAATAATCTCTTCTCCTAAAGACAATTTCTTGCATGGGGAAGATGATAATTCACAGTTATTTGCAATTGGTATCAACTGCTGGAACAGGGACCGGGGGTTGGAGCAGAAGCTGTGGGGGTGGGGGTAGAGGTGCATCTGCACGAGTCCCCTGAGACCTCTGCCTACTGGTGTAAATGCAGCATTGGACTGACTCATAGAGCAAAGTCTTGATCTAGTGGGTGAACATAAACATGTTCCTGGCATATTTTTAAACTTGAGCTGCCCTGTGCAAAGGAGGTCTTCCATTTATTTTTTTAAGGGAAAGGCTGAGTATTCGAGGAATGGAATGATGGATCATTTCAGAGAGATTCTGTGTGACGAGAGAAAAAAACAGTAATAAATTTAGCTGCAGTTTTTTAAAGCTTTCCAGTATGTGTAGAGAAACCCAAGGATAGAAACAATCAATAGTTCCTAGAATGGGAACTGGTGTTCTTGAAAATGGAGAGTATTCAAGAACAGGAACCTCGGAAAAAAATTCATTAGCTTGATTGTGAATTTCCCAAAATATGACCCATAGTCTAGCAAGGGTGTTGGAGGAAAAGCAATTCTTAAGTTGAAGCTAACAGGCTGTCCCAGTTGTCCAAAGCCTCTTAGGGGACATCTCAGAGGCCTTTCTTCAGGAAGCAAAGGACAATATGTTCTTGAACCTGGACCCAACAAGATGCTTCATCAGTGATCGTCTGTGTTCTGGTCGGTCTGATAATTTAGTGAAGAGCTCAGGTCTGGTAGAATCCTGGCTTCACCACCTCCTAATCATAGGATCTTGGATATGTCGCTTAACCTCTCTAAATCTGTAAAATGGGGATAACAATCATGCATAACTAAGTGGTTGTGAGGATTAAATGACTGAATGCATGTTAAATGCACCAGACTGTAGCCTTTGATTTCCTCCTACTACCTTCAGCCACCTGGAGCACAAGCCAACCTGTTTTAGAGAAGAGAGGTCATTCTCAAGAAAGAGGATAAATCAGCCTGTCTGGAAGAACCCCATTGTTACCTTGAAGACGTTTGTCCTGGAAAGGCTGCTCTGTTTTCCTTTCAGCAGAGCATGGCATCTTGTGACTCTAAAGAGAGGCTTGGGCTTTGTGTACTGACTTGGCCTCTCCCCCATGTGTGGCAGACAAATACTCATGGTTCCCTAGGGCCGAGGAGACAAACTGAGGAAGGGGAAATGCTGAGACTGGAAGGGCACAGTGGCAGGCAGGGTTGCAGAGCAGCTCTCTGTGTTAGGGACGTAACCTGGCTTCATCTGGGTTCTGCTTCTGCACCGGAGCCAGGTGGAGGGCATTCCGTGTCTCACTGAGCTATTCATCTCGTTTCCCCATTCTGATGCAGGGATCAGGGGCCGCCTTTCCAAGGCTTCAGAACTCTCCCTGTGGAGGCTGATCGATTTGTCCTAGCCTACCGGCACTGTAGGGGGTGGTGGGTGCTGCGTCTTGCCTTGTAGTGGGTAACACGACAGCCATTGAGGTGCTAAGGCATGAGCAGCAAAGAAAAAGAGTCAGAGATTTAAAGGCTTAATTTTAAATCATTTTTAAAGGCAAGAATAGATGATTATATGTGTACCCTTGAGTTCTGGTTTGATTTCCTTCTGTGCTCTTTGTTCTTCTGTAAGTGGGGGCAATGTTTTGAGGCCCTTTCCGCTTTTTTCTGATTTCATCTCCCTATGTGTTTAGTGTTCTTTCTGATGTTCCCTCAGTTTCACAGTTCAGGATTTCCCTTGCAAATCCTCACATGTCTGAGGTGGGGTATGGTCAGATGGTGTGTGTTTGGGGTTCTATATGTGCCTTTCCTTCCCCACAAAATGGGTGAAAATAATCCTGTACCCAGGTTTTATTATAAACACCAGGAATGGCAAACAGAAGGAAAGACCAAAAGCTTGGTCATCATGTTCTTACCTTTCTACCTTTGCTAAAAAACTTAGTTTTGTCCTTTGAGAGTGGGAAGTGGCTTCAAGAGAAATCACATTTTTGCCAGGGTCAGACTGGAGAGCCTGCAGTCTTAACAAAACTTTAGAATTTTAGAGTTGAATGGATTTGCCTAGTTTCATTTTTCAAAGGAGTGGGAGCCCGGGGAAATTCATGTCTTCCTTCATGTCCTGCAGCACCTACCTTGTGCTAATCTGCCTTTGAGGGACTGGAGATACAGTGAGGATATGACGTGTGAATGCAAAGAATTCAAAGCAGGCAGGCCCAGAATGAGAACTCATTGTTCCTTTTACAAGGAGGTGATTATTATTATTTTACTTACATGTCATCTTACTTGTGGGAAAAGATTTTAGAAACTAAGTTTGATCATTTGCTGAATATTCATTACGTAATTAGTGGAGAAGATCAATACGTGTGTGATAGACACTCAGGGGCTGTGCATGGGGAAGGGTGAATGGGGCTGGGAATGGGGAATGGGGAATGGGGAAGGGTCGGAAGCCCAGGTGGAGTTTCGGATGTGGGGTTAGGCAGACGTGCTTGCTTCTTGGTCTCTAAACCCTCATTTGTACTATGAAGGGTTGGACTGGATCATTTCTAAATTATATTTTAACACTAAAGTTCTGGAACTTTAAGAGTGTACAAGCACTATTAGTTAAGGACATAGTTTCCGCTGAGTATAAAAGAAATAAAAAATAACATTAATTTACACAAGATAGACCTGTTTGTATTTCTCAGGTAAATGGTGGAAGGAAGAGGAGGGTGAGAGTCCCTTCCTTTCATGAGTATTTCTCACAAGTTGCTCTTAGCCCTCAAAGCCCGTTGGCCAGAACTTAGTCAAACGGCCATACCCAGATGCCAGGGAGGCTAAGACATGTCATCTTTATTCTGGCTGGCCATCTGCCTAAACACAAGTTCCAATTTTACAGGAGAAGCAGCAGCAGCTATTGGGCTAGCTCAGTCTTTGTCATGTGAGCCGTGCTTGAGATGCTATAGAACGCAGGATCGGTTGCTGCCTCCCTCACTGCTCAGTGCCAGGAGAGGGTGGTGTCTGGTAGCTATGACAGAAGGCCAACTCGGAGTAATAACGGTGGGTTGCAGAGAACCTGCTGCTGAACTTACTATTCAAATAAGTAGGTAATGGTTGGAAACTCCGTTTAGGGAGTCTGCCCCATTTGCTGTTCCCCTTTCTCTAAGCTTTACTTCTTGTTTTCCCACATGGAGGGTGAGGGCAGCCTTGTTTGTACCAAATGTTGTCCTGCCCATCAGTGGCCACAGACTGAAACAGGTATGCCTGACCTGTGTGGGGCCATCCTCATGTCTGGGGTCCTGGGTATTCAGACCTGTGGCTAAGAGAGTCACATTAATTTGGGGCTGTTTGCTTGAACTTGAGTGTTTTATAAGTCAAAAATGGTTGTATAACTCAAAGTGTTTTATAGCTCAAAAGTGGTGGGCTGACATATTCTGTCATGAGCGTGGGGAATCAGAGAAAGCTAGTCCTTAGACACAGAAGGATGAAGCAGGTGTTCAGAGAGAGCAACCCTCACTGTGGGGCCTGAGAGAGAAACTGGGAGGGGGCTGCTGGTTCCTGATGGCTCTACAGACAGGTATGCAGCTTGCATAAGGCCGAGATGCATTCATTCCTGTTAAATTGATTAAAACCCTTTTAAAATATATATAATGTATATATGTAGAGAGAGCTTTTTTAAAAAGAATTTCTAATTAACCAGTTGTTTTTCTTTTTCTTTTTTAAACAAATCTTAAAATTTCATGTACCATCTTAACAACTAATGGCTTGTAAATTTCAATTTTCTGCTTGTTACTAAGAGAGGCAATTCAGAGGAGCCTACACAAATTGATTGACCTAGCCAAACTTATTCAAAGTGGGGAAGCTAAATAGATCAGTCAGTGGAAACCAAAACCACAACGTCTTTCCCCAAATAAAACAGCAAGAAACCCACATAGGCAGGCATAAAATGCAATGCAATTGTTCAGAAGCGAGATTGAAAACAGCTCATCTTTATTTTTAAATATCTTCCTCTGACTTCAAAGAATATGTGAATTTGAAAAAGATCCTAAGTTGGTATTAGAGGGTAGAACTCACTACACATTTATAACTTCAAAGGAAAAAAAATAGACAAGTCATCAACTTGCTTAAATAAAATTTAAGAGTGGATATTCTGTTGAGAAATAGTCTATGCTGTGAAAGTCCCCATATGAAATATGAAATCCATTTAAATATATTGGAGGAAGACTTCAGTTAAGTGGAACCTAATTAATCAGAGCTTTCAATTATTATTTTAAACTACCTAAATCAGAGACATAATAAAAAAATCAAATTGTTAGGAGTTTCCAGCTTTAGGCTTAAATTTTTTTAAAATTTAATTTTCTAACCTCTAATACTTATCTAGAGCCATAGAATTGGTCAAATAACTGGGTTTTAGAGCTAATTAAGACCTTAAAGGCCATCAAGTGCATTGATTTTCAACCTTAGCTGCACATTGTAATCACCTGGGGAACTTTAAAACATCCTAATGCCCAGACTCTGCCCCATACCAATTATACTAGAATCTCTGGGCTGTTTTTTCAGATGATCCCAATGTGTAGTCATGTTGGAAGACCAGGGATCTGCTTCTATAGCTGTCCCAAGAAGTGAAGTGACTGACTGGCCAATGGGTTTCAGCCTGGGACAAGTTCACTATGGATTCAATGAGACCAAAGAATGACAATGGAACATTCTTGGGGTTTATATCCAACTTTATTCCCATGGTGGCAGGTTAATCACTAGAATCCTGTTCACTCAGAGTGAGTCTGCATGCAGCAAGCCGGTCTCTGCTTCTGGGCCTCTGTCCCTGCAGCTGTCTCAGTCTTTGTCCTCGGTGCTGCCACCACTCCAGTCCCATCTCTGCTCTCCTGCTGCCTTGCAGTCCTACCACTGTGTCACCCAGAGCACTGGGTGGAACTCTTTAGATAGTTAATAACGATGTATTGCCCACATGTATGTAGTGAGCAAGCTGACTAGGACCAGGTGAGAATCCTGGCCATAGGAACCTTCACTTTATCCACACTGACCCAAATTGCCAGCGGGTATAAAGACCAAGACTGTAATCTCGGACTTTCCAAACTATTCATCCTCTGTCCCCTTATGCTGTCCAGGCTCGCAGCTCACAGGGCCACTCTGTGCCACCCCATGCCAACCACTAAGCTAGCGTTCCTCCAGTTTCGATGTGCTTCCCAGTCACCAGGAGATGTTATTAAATGCAGCTGCTGATGAATAGGTCTTGGGTGGGGCTGAGAACCTGCATTTCTACCACGTTCCAGGTGGTGCTGGTGCTCTGGGCACTTTGAGAACTGCTCTGCAAGCTACTGTAGAACATCCCCTTCACCCACAAGCACACCTGCTGTGTGCCCACGTGATAGATTTGAACTTTTCTCATTCTTGTTCCAAGACACGGCTGCTGCATGTGTTGGTATCTCCTTGTTTCTCCAAAAGCATATGAAGCTCTTCTGTTCACTCAGAACATAAGAACCATCCACAGATGAAGTGTCTTCATGGCAAGGGAGTCTGCAGCCATTATTCTTGCTTGGATTGCAATATTTGGCTGCATCATTCCAGGGCAGGTTTTTTTTTTTTTTTTTTTAAAGCTTATCCCTGAGAGAGAGAAAGATGTGCTTCATAATGGGCAACACCAAGGAGGTTAAAGTTCATTGACAAGGACCATTCGTTAGGCAGGATGAGTGTCTGAGCTCTGCTTATCAGCGTGCACATGTGGCCAGAGAGGAAAAAACTGACAGGCAGTAGAATGAGGCGGGCACCTGCGGAAATCCAGGCCTAATCCCTTCCCATAAAACAAAGTAGAAGATAAGTGAAAACGGTTGAAACCTGAACACAGATGGCTGAGTTTTTCCACATTGGACTGTAAAGGGGGACCTTCACGACAGAGTATTTATGGGTTTACAGAAACCTGACAAGGTGTTGCTGTAAATGCCAAGAAATACACAGAGCAGAGATTTTGTTATTTGAATACATCTCCTGATGACTGCAGCTTAGTGAGGCTGGGGAAAGATGGTTGCTCGTATGTGTGTGCGCGAGTGTACGTACACAAGTGTGCTTTAGGTTAGCTTACACTGCTCTGAGCAAGACCAACCTGGTGGCTGGGGAAGAGGGCTGCCTGCAAACGCTCAGTCAGGGACAAGCTGACCATTTGGTCACAGAGGGGCTCTATATGGGGATTTGGGAATGGGGCTAAGGAGTTTGGGCTCATAGATTTAGTGTTCTCCTTAAAGAGATGCCCCAAACAAAACTGGGTCAAAAGCCACTGACTAAAGCAGATATATCCTTGGCCATCCCTGTTCCAGGCCATTCCACTAGTCACGATCACTTGCATTATGCGTCTTGTTTCAGTTCTTAGTGCAATGCTGCCTTCTCTGCACAGGTATCAAGTATCTCACTGGTCAGAGGATTATTCCTAGCTTCTGTCTTTGCTTGTGGCCTGATTCATAGAATACTTCTGATAGATAAAAAGAATTCCTTAACATGCAAAGGAGTAGCTAACCAGAACCTTGAAAGCTTTCTCTCCAAGAAAAAGTACATGTATTATTTAGAAATTCATTTTTAAAGTCTAAAGAGCCCTTGCAAATTGCAGCCCTAAAACAATCCCGCAGAACTGTGTGTTTGGAGGGAGCCGGTGGCCCTTTTGTTTCCAGTTCTGAAGGACACGTGCTCTCTGTTTCAGAGCGGGTGAATCAAGTAGGAAGATTTTCAATTGTAGTTTAAAACCAAGTAGACTCTTCGGATTTTCCTGGAGCTTGTTGGAATTCTATTTCTGGGAAACTGCATTGTGGTAGAGAGGGACAAGGAGGGGGAGAGAGGAATCAGAATGAGAAGCATGCAAAGGGAAACCAGATGTCTTGAAGTCGCATGCAGGACCCCTCATCTGCAGCGTTCTGGTAAACAGGGCCGTCTGGAGAAGGTAACAGTAAACGTAAAATAGAAGGAGCCAGTGACCTTCGAGCCATACAGTGGGGCTGTTCCACACCAGCCAAATCCGAGGCTTGAGACAGCAACTGAAAGGTTGCCCTCCTGAAGGAAAGGAGTGAAGGCCCCTCACTTCCCACCGTGTTCTTTCTGCCCTCCAGGGTTTGCTGGCCTGGGCTGGTCCTCCAGTGGACCAGGCCACTGCTGGGAAAGGCACCTCCCCACAGGCTACCTTTCCTGTTTCCACTGTGGAAATTTGCAGCTTCTGTGCACTATCCCTTCAAGGTCTACTCCGTGCCGAAAACCAGAAGCCAGTTCAGTGAAACTAGTGGTGTCTCAGTGCAGGCCAGTGGTTCTCAGCAAGTGGTCACTGGGCCAGGAGCACAGCATTATCTGGGAACTTGTAGAAATGCAAATTCCTGGGTGCCCGTCCCAGATCTGCTGAGTCAGACACTGGGGGTGTGTGTGGGGAGGGCTCATTATCTCAGGCCCTCCAGATGATTCATACAGAAGCTTAGGAACCACTGACACAGTCTTTGAAGAGCAGTAGTTGGCATCAGAGCAGGGATCATCTGTGGATAAAGCTGAATTTCCTGGTGTGAATTTGGGGTCACTGTGGCAAGTCGGAGGAGGTAAAATTTAGGGAGCAGAGGCTCCTTTTTAGGCCTCTAGATGACTCCCCGTTTTGGCCATGTGTGAGATGCACCCTGGAGTCATTTTAGTTAAGTTGGCCTTGTGTAGGTGATGTCGCCATTGAGAACACGGTTATTATTATTTCCTTGAGAAGGTCCCTGAAGGAGCAGGTTTACAGCCACTGCTAACACCCCCTTCCTATCATTCCTCTTTTTTTCTCTAGCACTGTTTGAATACATCTTCTCTTCTTTAGAGTTATTTGCACTCCTCCCCCATATGCCCCCCAAATCATAAACACACACACACCCAAGTCAAGGACACAGAGGGCATCCCTGAATGCTTTTCCTTTCTTCTCTCCTGGGAAATGAGCCCAAGAGAGGCAGGCAGCAGAGTTTCTTTGATGAAAACTGTAAAATATTGCTTACAGAGCTGCTTTCCACATGTTTTGGCTGTAGAATTTCCAATTGTGGATTACATAGTGCATGTGTCTACTTAAATTAACTCCTCCTTGCCCTCAGTCCTGAGTCGACAGTACTGTGTCACTGACCCCCTTGCTTGCTGTCTGAATGCTGATGCTGAGTTAGGGCATGTTCAGCCGAGTCTCTGGCTGGAACTGTCCAGCCCAGGTGATCTCTCCCTCCCTGGGACCCAGGATTGGAGTTTGGCTTTTGGTTCCAAGGGCCAAACTTCTCTTGGGTCATCCACACATTCTAGACCTTCTTATGAATATGACTAGAGGATGCTGACGACACCTTCTCCATCCCCAGTCCCTCTCCCTGGCAAGAAAACAAAATTTAATCCTGACCTTTCTGGAATGATCTATCATGGTAACCAAGGGGCAACTATTGAAAGCAAAGACTCTTTTTCTCTTGATTTTGGCTCCCAAGATGGAGCTGTGAAGAAGCCATGCTACATTTCTCTTTGGATGATGCTGGAAAAAGATTGTTATTAAGAACTGTCACTGGTCTTCTATGTTATCATTCCCTTTCGCAATTTTTCCAGCTCTTCGGTAAAGAACTCCTAAATACCTGCCCAAGCTGGTGTAGAAGTTTTTGGGAGACCAGATGGACAGAGTGTAAAGGGCTGGGGGGCTGCCCCACTCCACCTCCTTGGGGACTTCAGTGGGCATCTTAATGTTGAGTGGTTGAGTGACTTACATTTAGCTGCTCAGTTGGTGGCTCACTGAGTTCCTGGGAGGAATTGAAGAAAGACAATACAGGTGGGGAGGACAGCTGGGTGGGAAGCTCAAGAAAAGCAGTCAAGGTGGCTTATGTATCCTGGACATCTTGATACTTAAGGGAACAATTGCATAGGAATCCAGACATAGCCAGAAAGTCAGCCTCAAGAAGAGCAGGCTGGAGACTGGACTGGGAGCACCAAAGCCAACTTAAACAAAAAAGTTTATGACCTTGGCAATGGATGGAACCATGCTTTGTCATTTCAGGGCCTCTGCTCCCCCCTGCTTGCTACTCCTTTAGTTGTTTTCTCTACTGACCTTTTCCCCACCATCCATTCTGGATAGCTTCCAGATCTGCCTTTCACCCTTCTCTACCCTGCTTTGTGCCCTGGGAGGCTGAACTGTGTAAAACAAAGACCATTAATGCTAAAACATAGAAACTGTTTATTAACTTGCCAGGCAAATGAACACGTACCAGTGAATAAATCCCCTAAGTTGCTCTTGGAGCAGGAAAAGTCAGGGTTCTTGAAAAAAGACTTAACAGGGTTTCTGGATGGTAGTGCTGATTGAGGATTGAAAGCACTCCCTGCAGATCTGAGTCCAACTGGATGAATCAAGTCTCATCGTTCACTGGTGAGGCAGGAGCCTGCAGTAAGAGCCCAGGGAGGGCCTGACCTTCCTGAGTCACTAATTCACAGTTGGTCAAGAATTCCAGCTTGTCAGAACCAGCTGTGACACAATACACATTTAGTTTTGGTATCTTTTGGGGCAAAGTTTGTTGCAAGGAGAAACTTTCTCTCTGTACCTATATGGATTGCCCACTGGCTGTGGTTTGGTTTGGCCAATTGAGGCAGTGCAGGAGAAGAGAGGGCAGGAAGAGGGTGAAGTTGAGATTTATTACCCCAGCTCCTTTCCTTCCAGTGGCTGTGGGCTGGCTGCAACCTCTGCTCAAGGCAGCCTCCTCAGTCAGCTACCCTCTCCTGGCCTGATGACATAGGGCCTTGGAGTACTTAACAGCCCCCACTGCTGGTGGCTCTTAGGTACTGCATCATCCTGTGTTAATTTCCCTAAACTCTGTCCCCAACTTTGAGTATAGTCTCTTTACATATAACCTTTCTCAAATTACTCAGTTTGAGGGTACAGTGCTTTTCCTGCCCAGCACCTTATAGGTAGATTGACAGAACCTGTACTGCCTAATTTTTTTCTTGCCTTCTTACTCATAGCTTGTATGACCTCCCAGTTTTAGCTTGCACATGGTCTATCTTGGTGCTATTCTCTACGTTACAGCTTTTCAGCTTTAGCTCCCACTGGTAAGGGCTTCCGTTGGCTAACATTTCTGAGCAAGTTTCAGATGGGCTCAGAGACTGTTCTTATACCTGGGCCACATCATATGTGCCTGGAACACCTATAAATCGGTTCGCTTGTTCAAATACTCGGTGCCATTTCCCATGGCTAAGGGCGGCGGGACCCACATAGTAGTACAAAGTGCGCAGGGTGGGGGCCGGTGGGGGTGCTCCCTTAGCAGATGCTGTAATTGACATGTAACTTTTAATCCCCTTCTGTCTCTTCTCCTTCCTTCCTTGTAGGCTCCTTGGGGGCCAGGATCATGTCTTAACTGCCCTGTATCTGCCCCAGTGTCCAGCCCAGCCCTTTGCTGTGCCTGCTCTGTGAGTCTGGATGAGGGAGGAGCTTCCAGAGACCCTTCACTTCCTGAGAATCAGCAGACTGTCCAGTTCAGTTATAAGAGACGAGGAATGGCTTTGAAAACTGCCGATTCACATTACCTTTCCAGTGTCTGAAATGCCTCCATCACGTTTCCTGGGGTTGGATCCAATTTCTCCACCCCCCCCCGATTCTTTCCCTGCTCAGCCCTGTGGTGGCAGGCAGGTGCGCTGCCAGGGCTAGAGTGCGCTGGGCAGCTTTTCTTCCTCACTGTGTCCAGGTGCCCTCCTGCCAGACTTGACAGGGTTGGGGATAGGGTTCATGATTTCTCTGTGCCAGGCTCAGTCCCCTGCCAAAGACTTCCTCATGAAAAGAGGGAAGTAGCTGGCATTTACTCAGTACCTAATTGGTTTTATGCACTTTCCTAGCAGTTCACATGTTTTTTGTTTACTCTTCTGCAAAACCCTATGATATAGGTATTTTTCTCCCCATTTTACAGAGGGGGAAACTGAGGCTTATATAAATTCCTTGCTCAAATTCAGTGGCACAGCCAGGACTTGTACCTTCATTTCTGGACTTGGACTCTAAACCTTTTCCATTTCCGCTCAGCCACGTTTACAAACACTTGAGGTGTGAATGGTAACATAGGCTTGCCGATGATTCTCCTCCTATAAAGGGGTTACCAGCTGTCTCTCCTTCACCGGGAGGCTGGGTAGTGTGGAGCAATGTGAGGGAGGGACCTGTCTTAGGCATTCTTTTCTCCTACTTACTCTGCAGTGCTTAACACATAGTAGGCTCTCATAAACCCACAATAAATTGAGTTGAAAATGATTAGGTAATTTCTTTGATTAGGTAAGGTCTTTTCAAGGGGGGGCCAGGGTGGAAGAGAATTGGCTATAAAATAATTTACCCTGGCTGTCATCCCCACATTGGTTTCTCCCTTCTCATCTCTTTGTTGAGACCTTGTATGAGTAGACATTTGTTGGCCCCATAGGTTAGAGCCCAATCAAAGCACCACAAAACTCAGCCCTTTGATATCCTCTCTCAGCAGACTATAATTTTGAGAATTGCTTTCTTGATTGGCTATAGTAGATAGGTAAGGAGAGGCTGGTGCTCAGGTAGGGTGGTAGAAATGCTGCTGAAATTCCAATGGAGGTCTGCCTTGGATGCTTTCTACTTATTCATGAAAACTCTGCACAGAATCACACTTCCCTCACAGATGAAAATATTTATATGATGGTATTCATGCAATTTGAAAAAAAATTGCAGCCTACAATGCTTCCGTTTCCTCTGTGCCCCAGCATCTCAGAGTATTTTCTTTCCTCCCCCAAAAATTAATGAAAAAGAAATCAAACTTTTGCAGGCTTCACTTAGTTCCTGACTTTCAATCAGATAAATCTGTGACCTGAATATTTCCTCCTCCTCTTTCAGTATTCACGAAGGATCACTTGTGGCTGGGCTGGTGGATTTAAGCATTTGTCTTGTTCAGGAAAGACAGATTTATTCCTCGGGAGCTGTACTGTAACTTACAACCTACATATTTCTTGCCCCTCCCCTCCTTTGCCTGTCCTTTTTTCTGTTTTTAAATTTAGAGGACATCATTTTTTTTTCTCCTGGTTTATTGTTAGTGTGAAGTTAAGGAGTTTGGGCTTAAAATATTGATCTAGCTTCTCCCACAGAGACCTTGGTCTCTGACGTTTTTGCAGCTTGGTATGCCTGATTGAAAGTGGTCTGGGCTGAATTTGCTTAATAGGACATTACATTTCTCTTCTGGGTCAATTTTTATCCACTTTATCAAGTTACTTATTGATTACAACTCTTGTCACATGCACATTAGTTTGCTGAGAAACTTAAAGATATATTTTGTTTCTCGCTTACAGTGGGCTTGGAATGTTGTGGACTCTAGTTCACTACGGACCCCAGATACCCTTTATTTTTAAAACTGGCACCATTCTCAGGTACTCAGTTTAGCTTATGAAAATGATGTTGGTTGTCTAGAATAGCAAAACAAGACAAATCAGAAGCCCCTCCAACTCATCCCCCTTCCCCCTCCCCCTCTCTGTTTTCTTCTCTGGGAATACATAGAGGCAATCTCATTGTGAATAAAGGGAATAAAAGAAAATACTGGGATGGAAACTTAAGATTGGAGGGGAGGAGTAGAACAGATGCAAGTCAAGCTAACTGCTCAAGTCCAAGAGAGGATGGGCCGGATATTTTCATGCCTAAGAAAAAATGATTTGGGAAAAGGAAAGAGAACATGCTTTATGCTTCTGTTCCTTGAACCTGGCCAGCTTTTCAATATATTTGCTTCCTTTAATTTGCAGTCAGATTTAGAAAAGTTCGTCATGAAGACAACTCTAATGAGCTTGATTCTGAAGATTTGGAACCCCTCAGCAGGTCATAGATTACCCCAATTACTGGGATTATAGCTGCCAGGGGAACAAAGAACACCTATGAACACACTTAAAAATGGAAACATTAATATTTCTATTGATCTCAGCTATATATGTGCAAATGGTCATTTCTAGGGCTAAGCCCAAGTGGAATTGTGAAACTGTCTTCAGTGCCAACTACTTCTATTTTTTAACAACCTAACTCAAAGTAGTGAATTATGTAACCCAGAACAGCTAGAATTTGACACTTATTTAAATTAAACTGAGGTAAGATTATTTAATATGTTACTTGTATTTTCTTTATCAAAGTGCCAACAACCTAGAAGGCAGGCTTTGTGCCTAGGAGGTGTTTGCAGTGGACATTAACAGTTGTGGGCTGCTTAGTCTTTTAACACCTTTCCTTGGTTTTGAGAAGCCCAAATATGGTAGCCAGCAATCCCTGCTTCCCGTCATCATGCCCTGTGTCATCCCCTCCCACATTGTATTCGAGTTGGTCTGTGTGACCACCAGCATACAGCACATGTGATTATGATGCTGGGTCATAAAACACGTGGCAGATTCTGCTTTGCTCTCCCTTGGAGCCTTTGCTTTGGGGGAAGCTGGCTGCCATGTTATGAGCATACTCAAGCAGCTTGATGGGGAGGTCTATGTGGTGAGGAACTGGCCTTCCAGAAACTTCCAATAACTAGCGCTGTGTGAGCGAGCCACTTTGAAAGTGCATCCTTCAGCTTGTCATTCTTCTATACCATAACCCTGGGCAACATCTTATCTGCAACTCTCAGAAACTGTGTAAGGTAACACATATTTATTGTTTCAAGCTGCCAAGTTGTGGGATGGTTTGTTACACAGCAGTAGATAACTAGTACACAAAAATGTCCCATTTCTCACAATGGAAGTCAGAGTGGGGCCAAAATTTCCTCCCCAGATTCTTGGCAGTATGTGCTTGAGCATGTGACCTCAGCTGAGACAATCCCATGCTTATCTGTAGGCTTGGAACCTACCCTGGGTCAATCAGAAAGATGCTTGTATCTAAGACCTTGAATACAAAGAGAGTTACAATAAAGCAGAGTTCATTCTGGAATTCCTTTAACAGCAGCAATAGCAGCAAATGGTATCTTTTGTTGATAACAATGAGAATAAGCAGTATGCTTCTGTAACTTGGGCCTGGCCAACTTGGTGAGCCACATTCAGGGATGGGTTGGCCACTCTTGGGAGGATATGTAGTGTTTGTAGCTTGATTTTTGCTGACATGATTTTGGATGTCATTCTGCCTGCCTGTACTTGACTGGTTTCTTCCTGTTTTCAAAGCTGCACTCTCTAGTCTTCTTAGTAATTCCTCCAATCTGATATTCTTCCAATGAACTCTTTTTCTATTCTAGTTAAACTAAATTAGTTTATATTTTGTGCAGCCAGGAACCCTGACTAGAACAGCACTCAAATACATTTTTATAATGATGGTGGTCTCTTCATTTCAAATATGTCTGTTACTTTGAGTATTGGCCAAATACAAAGCAGGTGATGAGTAGATCTTCCTGGATTGGAGAACTAATTAGTGAACATCTTTTCTGATATGGCTCTATGCTCTATTCGCAGCTCTGTGGAAATGGCAGTGTTAGGGGTAGTACCTGTCATCAAGGAGTTTATAATCTGGACTAGAGGCAAACCATCCCCCCTTTGCACCCCTGTAGCTGTCATATCCAGTAATATCAGATGGGAAGAGGTTTAAGGCTGAACCACTCCACCTGTTAGTCATGTAACCTAGGACAGTTTTTTGAAATTGTGTTGGAAGCTTATTTATCTCAGTGATAAAATCACAGCCCTACTCTCCTGAATTGCTGTGAGGTTAGACTGATAGCATGTGAAAAGAGGTCATCACATGTGGGGGCATCGGAAGATCACTACTGAGCACTCAACTGCTCAAGCTCTGGCTCAGGGCTGCTGGGTGGCTCAGTTCTGACTGGCAAACTGGGGGGATCTTGGCCAGTCACTCACCTTTACTTTGTCTTGGTTTCTTCATCTGAAAAATGGGTAGGTTGGATTAGAGATGCGAATTTCAAACCTTTTTTTTCTTCTTCTGGAAATCTAAAAAATATAATCACACATAGACTTCAACATAAAATCAATAGTGTTTTATGAGCATGGATTTATTTTATAGATTTGCCTATTATAAACTCAGTTATTGATGGAGCTATTCTGATGAATAGAAACATTTGAAATCAGGGTTATAGGTAATATTTGCCATCCAAGTTTAAATATCAAATTTAATTCATATGATTTTCAGTGTACATATACATAAGTAATTGCAAATGGTAATTGGTCTTGGTAGTGTATCTTGCAGTCTCAGATTTTTAGTTAAACAGAGAAGCTTTGGTGTGAGGACTGCATGAACACGAGCTCCTTGAAGTACAAGTTAAGGTGCAATGAGTTTAAATGCAGCTTCTGTCACATTTGGGGGTACCTGAGGAACTCCATGGAAAGCAAACTATAGACTCCCCAAGTAGATGATGCTATGGTTCCTTTTAGCTCACATGTTCAGCGGCTCTATGGATTCACACAGGGGTAATGTCTGCATAACATTAATCCATTTGCAAAAGTGATACAGGAACATATGCCCCGTGTAAAAAATTCAAACAACCTGGAAGCCTGCAGAATGAAAAGTAGGAGTTGCCATTCAGCCGTCTCTCCTTAGGGCTGTTTTCCCCTTCCTTTCTCCTGGGGGACCACCATCAGCACTTGAGTCTTTCCTGTTGCTCTGCATTTACGTATATCCACATGTAGGTCACTTCTGTTTTCACGTAAATGAGGTCACCCTGTACGCATCATTCTGTGACTTTCTTTCTCGTTGTGCCTTAACATATCTTGATAGGCTTTCTCTAAGTATACAGCTCTACCTTATCCTTTTAAACTCTTAATATTTTATGTCATAACTATCCATAATTCATTAACTTTTCCTCTACTTAATGAACCGTTATTCTATCTCCGTGTTTTCCATTATTACAAACAGTGTTATAATGATCACTCTTATACAGGTACCGTTGCTGGCCTTTTAGCAGGATAGGTCCTGAGAATTGAAATCGCCTCATCAAAGTGGTAACTATTGATAGATACTGCCCAATTGCCCTTTCAGAACTCTAAGCCAGTTTATACCCCACCAATGATATTTATTATTTTAATTTACACTTCTCTGTTACTACTGAGGTTGAGCATCTTTGCATGCTTATAGGCCACTTCTTTTTATATTTTGATACATCGCCCCTATTCCCATTCTTTGCATTGGGTTATAATCCTTTTTTTTCTTTCCTAACTGGTGTCTCACATCTTTCAAGCAGTATTGGATATGAAACCATTCCAGAGTGCCAACAAACCCAAATGGATTTCTTGGAACTTGTTGCAATAGCAATGATTCATACAAGTAAATGTTTCTGTCCATTTATTCATTTACTCAATAAGCATTCAAAAAGTATGATTATGTGTCAGGTATTAGAAGTACAAAAATACATAAGACATGCTCCTTATACTCAAGGTGCCCAGAAATTACTTGGGAAAACATACATAAACAGTTATAGTACTCAGTGATAAGTGCTCTAAGATGGGACCTGGTGAGAGCAACAGGTCTACCAGGTATGGGTTTTATCTACAGGGTATGCTTGTCAGGAGCGTCCTACCCTATTGACTTTGAAACTGAGTGGTGGAGGTAATCAGGACTACATTTTAGAAAGCTGGAATTTCAAGAGGTGTTTGAAAAACTAGAGGGGATTACCAAGTTTAGGACAAAAAAGGAAAATGGCATCAGAGAAAGCTTTGAGTCTATGATGGGGAAATTACTTGAGTAAGGGAGTGAGTAGGAGAGATTAGGATGAAGGAGTAAAGGACAAGGAGAGACAAGAAGCGTAGTGCTTGAAGTTAAGAGTATTTTAAATTAGACATCCGTGGAGTTTGGGGACAAGGAATCATAATGTCAAACAAGTCAGGAAAGACTCCACTTTCACTTAAGATTTGCTAATATAGCTTTTGTAGGAGGAGGATGAGACCCTGAAGGGAATTAGATGAGCTCTCTTGGGAGCTAATCAAGAACTTGGCTCAAGAATTGGGTTTCAGAGTGAGGGAGAAATAAATGCATGCACGTGTGCACACACACACATTTTTTTGAGGTGAGGCAGGGCAACATTTGCTGTTGGAAGGTGGTAGAAAAGCATTAAGGTAGGAGTCAAGATAATGGAAGTCTCAGTCTAGAGTTCTCTAGAGTTTTCTAGAATTCTCTAGAAAGCAGAACCTTAGACAAGGGTTAAAGTGCTGACACTATCTGGAGGTGTGACCTTGGAGCAATGAGAGTGAGGAAAAGTGGAAGTGAGGCAAAGAAATATGTGAAACACTGGAATGCAGTGTGTGATCACACTGGTCGTCACGTCCCAGTGGGAACCTGAATGGAACACAGCAGGTGTCTCAGCAGGTGCGTTTGCTTGGCATGTGGGACTTCCTAGGAAGGACTGGAAAGAAACACCACACCTCAGAATTGTCCACAGAAGAGGTAATGGATGAGAATTTAATGCCAGTCCCCATCTTTCTCCCATGTTTCACTGGTCAAATTTCACTCCTTGGGGAGCTGCCTGACCTGCACTCCCTTCTGCTGAGAAGAGGCAGCTTCCTTTGTGCGCAGTGAAGGATCCTGACTGACCTCTGCTGGGAGACCCACAGAGTCCCTGTCTCCTGGCTTGCCTCTCGCCACACTTGACTCGACCTGTGGTTGCTGGGATGATGGTGTCCTTAGGAAATTCACTCAGCTCTGGTGATTCACCATCAGCTTGTCACTCTTCCAGCCACTTGCCTTCTGAGCACAGGCTCTGCTTCTGGTAACTTCATTTTTATCTCTCTTACCAAGTCTCCATCCTGTATCCCACGGCAGTAACTGCTTCTGTGTCTTCATCCCTATACGTCCTTCCTTATAACCTGGGTGGGATTTACAAGGAAGTAGATTTGAAATTAATATAATTGTAATTCAACCCCAAACTGGGCCTCATATGGCCCAGCCTTGGCAGAGAATTGTACTCTGAGGAATACAGTCCAGCAACCAAAAGCAATAAAATTAAATTAAAATTTTACCTGTATCTCTGGGAAGAACGTCAAGGGAAGTAAGTATATTTTTAATGTACAGAAGACGTTGAACTTTTTCCCATCTCTGGTATTCTCTGTATCATCTGCTCTCTGCCCCACCCAACTCCTCTTTCCTTCACTTGGATTCTAAACCAAGGCTTTTCCTCATCACCTGCCTTGGTGAGTTCCTTATCTTCTTCTTCTTTGCCTTTTCCTTCTGCCTCTAATGCTTCTGTGCCAGTTTTGGACACATAGATCCCATTTTGGCATTTCCAGTTCTGTCTGTCTTTTTCTCCCAGTTGCCCCAGAAGTGAGCTTGCAGACAGAATTGTCCTTAATAAAAATAAGGGAGGAGGACATTCTCACATGAATCATTCCAATTTTCATCATTTGAGAAGGGATTTGCTAATAATCAGAGCTGTTCAGGGAGGGAATAGACTGCTTCACGAGGCAGTGATTCTCCTGTCACAGGGGTAATTCAAACAAAGGCTGGATAATCAATGCTCAGGGGTAGTGGGAGGGAGTTCTGGTTCTGGGCGGTGTTGGGCCAGATGATTTGTAAGCTTCCACCATGTCTAGGATCCTAGGTTTAGATTTGCATCCCCTGAACTCTGCCATAATACCAGGGTTGAATCCTGTTAGCTTTTTCCCCTCTTTAAAAATCACTATACCAGGATGGGACCCCTTGGACCCTGAGTTTGATCTAACTCTTGTCTTGGTTTTAATTTCTTTGAGACCACCTGTCTAAATCATTATTTCAGCATCTCGGCCTTTCCTGCTACAGTCAACGAGGCTAATTATGTATACTCTCAAATGGCTCAGATTTCCTACTAATGTGTCAACTGTACAGTTGAACTGTGCCAGGCCCTTGCGTGATGTCTATTTGTTTTGCTCTGTAACAGCCTTTACAGGGGATGAGTGGGCACAACAGATGTGGGGTTGGTGGGAAGCAGCTGCCAGGAGTGCCGGTTTCCTTGGTAAGGGAGTGGGGTCAGGATGGCTGGCTCGCCAGGCCCTCCATGTTCTAGGGAAGCAGTGTGGTATGGGGGGAGGCATGCACTTTGCGGGTAGATGGCCTGGTCTGAATCACTTGCCCACACACCAGAAATGTTATTATGGACTCATTGAGTTGTAAGTGACAATTCAAACTGGCTTGAGAATCTAAAAAGGGTGGTGGGGGTGGGAGCTACTGGCTCCCCAAACTGCATGTGTAGCTCCAGCTGTACCAACAGCTCCAGAGACGGGTGAAGACTTGCCTCTTACTCAGTCTCTGCTTCCCCACCCTTAGATCCTCCTTTTTCTATGTTACTTCATTTTCTACCTCGGTGGAAAAAAAATCCTCTTTCTGAATATTTTGAACTGAATTCTCAGAGTTGAAGCTATTTGGCCTGGATGGGATTGTGTTTGCCTCTGAGTTAGTCTTGGTGGCCAAGGGGTAGAGTATACTAATTGCTGGGAGAGTGTTTTCCCAAAGAGAGAGTGAGGCTTAGGTATCAAGGAAGAGGCTATGGATGCCAGCCCCCAGAAGCAGCTCACATCCACTGTAATACCACTGTAGCAGGGACATTATTTCTCTGAGCCCAGTTTCTTCAAGTGCAAAATTCCTACTCCATAGAGCTATTGTGAAGACTGTAAGTAATAAATGCATAGCACCTGTCACATAGCAGGCCTTCAATAATTGGTATTAATAATAATTAGAATTAATTCAATAATTCTTGTTAGGTCCAGTGAGTCAGTTGGTGAGAGGGAGGAGTCTGCCCACGGGCGTAGGCCAGGGGTGTGTGTGTGTGCACGCGTTCCTGTACTGGCGGTCAGGGGGGCCCGGGCTAGTGACACTTGGTTCCTTTCTCTCCTTTTCTTCCCTCTTTGCTCTCTGACTCACTCTTTGTTTTTCCATACTTCTTCCTTTCCCTTCTCTCCTCCTCTCACTGGCCACATATATGCATATATTATAAAAATGCAGTATTTTCTTACCAGTTGTGACATGAATTGAATGTACGTATGTGTTTTTTTTACATTCTGACTTAAAAAAATGATTTGAGATACCTCACCTAAGTACATGCCACAGAATAATATGAGGAAATTTGAGTGGAGGGAATAAAGAGAAACAATCAAATTTGACGAAGCCTCCATTATCTGACCTAATTGCTAGAGGTGGGATCTACCTTCTGAAAATAAAGTTTTACATTCCCTATTTATAGTTTAAAAACCAAGCAAGTCAAAAGTTTTCTTTTCCCCCAAATCAGCCAAACAGTGAAGTTAGCCAAACATGATTGTTATGTGTGGTCCTTGATCTCATCCATGGAGTGGTGGCTTTTGATAGTGAAAAGTTTCACCCTTTCATAGGGACCAGAGAGGGTATTAAAGACAAACTGGGGCGGGGGGCTGACAGGCCACCCAGTGGATAGGAGAAGGGGGAGAGCAAATCTCTCCTCCAAGGTCCATCAGTACAGTGGAGACTCACCCTTTCTGGAATGAAAGTGTAAATAAAGATGAAATGGAAAATCTGCCTTGTTAAAATGCAGCCCCTCAAATAATTAGACTCATAGGTTTGCCTCTGTGCTGGGACCATGTGTAGCCACCAGGTTGGGCAGTTTCTGGCTGATCCTTTTTGGGAATGTGATTGTTGCTGAGAAAGGTGGTTGCCTGTCAGAGCAGTCAACGGGAGTGGCTGTCTGGACAACTTGATAGAAACCATTGTACTGCTTTAATGCCACCTACAAATATGACTACATGTCATTTCTTGTTCAAAGGGTCACCAGCAAAACTGGAAGATGAGAATAGGAAAAGTCATTGAGGGAGAGATGGGGAATTTTGCCTTGCTTCATGCATCAAGTGGAAAAGGGCAGGTGATACTAGTTGAGAAAGTTGCACGTGAACTGTGGTATTGTCTCACGGGGAGGACACAAACAGATGGGAGATGTGGGCGTACAGAGCTGTAAAGTTTTCAGATTGCAAGTCACCTTAGCCTCACTCTGGAGATGGTGCCCGAGTTGAGAGTACACGAGGATGTGTTACGTGTACATGAGGATGTGTGGACACGAGGATTGTGACGTGTACATGAGGATGTGTGACGTGTACACGAGGATGTGTGATGTGTACATGAGGATGTGTGGCATGTACACGAGGATGTGTGGACAGGATTGTGACGTGTACATGAGGATGTGTGACGTGTACACGAGGATGTGTGATGTGTACATGAGGATATGTGACGTGTACATGAGATGTGCTGTTATCCGTGATGTCTCATCACAGAGGACAAAGGAGCTCATCCGACCCCTCCCTCCTGGCTGACTCTGAGGGGACCATGGGCTTTGCCCCCCTCTTCTGAGTGGAAACGCTAGTCCTTGCCTCATGTCCTTCCTGGGCCCATTGCAGGGATTCCCTCATTGGAAAGAATTGAACTGAGCTCCGGACCACACATTCAGCTTCGGGTTGGACACTTGGGGGAATAGGGAGCAAGGTTAATTCTCAGCTTATCCTAAAAGAGCTAACAGATGTGAAAAGCTTTATGAGCCATAAGGGGGCTTTGTTGATGAGTTAGGCAGCCTGTCCGGCCAGGCCTTGAGCTTAGTCCTGCTCTGCCCTTCCTGACTGGGATGGGGTACTCCTCATCCGGGCCTCACCTACAAAATGAGGGGTGGGAGTAGGTGCCATAGGGGATCTCTTCTGCTCTGGCTCACATGAATCTCCTGCTCACTCAGATGTTTTGCTTGTGAGGCCCAGGGTGGGAACCAGGGAGGATGCACAGGAGGAGCCAGGTTTTTACTTACGGCAAAGCCAGATTGTCTCCCCAGCGCCCATGTTCGGCAGAGAATAGATATGAGTGGGTAGAGGGAGAATAAAGGCCAGCAAAGCCCCCTAAAAGGGACTGAAGGAGTTAACCAGATAAAACTAGAGAGCCAGAAAGGACTCAGAGTTAATGAGTTGGAGCTCCAAAGGTCAGGAGCAACTCTGAATGTCGGGATAATCCCCAGATAAAGAGAAGTATCTGGGCACAGCCCATGTTTTCATTGTATCAATTAGATCATGCCATTGTAAAATTTATGTCAGCCTGCTCAAAGGACCAGCTTATTCTTTAATTTAACCTTTATGCTGTTTTTACCTCCAGCCCCTAATCAGTAACTTTGTAACCAGGACAGAAGACAGACCTCGAAGTGTAAATAAACCCATGTGGACAAAGAATGCTGAAGTCCCAAACCAACATAATCACCTAAATAATCCTACTCTTAAAACAAGACTGCAACGGAATTATGAATCACCTGTATACTCACGCCTCATGCTGACCCTTACCGAAAAAAGCACTGTAAAGTCCCAAACCCTTAATGCTCCTCCTTTCTGAAGTTGCCCACACTCGCCTTTCTTTGAGTGTCTCCCTCTCTGTCCTACTTCAGATAACTAGCGAGGGGCTACCGACAGCTCTGATTTGGGCCTGCAGGTTCCTGCTCCCTGGGTGACCTGGATGGAACTGCAGCTCCTTAGTAACCTGTCTGAAAATCTCCCTTCTTTGCCTTTGAGAAGTTCTCAGAACAGAATCTCCCTCCATCCAGTGCTCTGTGGCTCCTCCAAATCCTGGGGTGGTGGGGGCTTAGTTCCTATGCCATGTAGATCCAAGTGGACCCTGGATGCCAGGTCACCCTGGCTTTAGGAGTTGGCAAGGGATTTTGCCCTATGCTGAGCAACAGTTCCATGAGCTTCCCTTTCCTCCCTCTGTTTTTCCTTCCTCTCTGCTTTATTCAAGTAAGCCTGCCTTTGTCTACCTTGTCTCTGGCCCTCTCCTCCCTTGGGGTGCATTTGCATAAAACTACTGCTTCACTATTGTGTCTCTGCCCTTCAGTTCTTTGTTGCTGCAGGGATAAGAACTAAGGAAAAGAAACTCAACCCCACAGCACCTAGAGAAACAGTTCTGCAAAGAGCCATGACCTTCCAAGTTTGAGCTGCAAGAAAGAAGCCAGGTCATTCTGAGCAGGGGTCATGTGCCTGGGAGGGCGCTGGGTCCACGGGCCTGCCCTGGTAGGTGAGAGGTGTAGCCCAGCCTCCTGGCTTTGCTGCAGGACAGGCGAGCTGGTTAGTGTTCCTCCCTCGTCATGGGGAAGGGGTGTCTCCATGGGTACATATGCCCTCTGTATGGACACAGACTTCATTTTTTTTTCTCTTTAAGTGTCCTATCAAGGCAGTTTTAGACTCTCAGAGCTTTTCCATGGCCAAATGGTTTTCTTGTTCTCTTGGCTAGACCCCTGATGCTGTCATTCTTAGTTGCCTTGGGCAGGCTCATATTTTAGGAGCATTCTGTTAACTGTGTGTCTTCTCCAAAGGCCTTCTGAGTGGATGGTCAAGGCCGTTTGGCAAACTGGAGTTCACATTGCCGCTGATCCACAAGCCAGAGGCAAATTCCTGCACCTAGCCTTCTGACAACTTTTGCAGTCTGGCTAAAACATAATATCCCCATGCTTCCCCATTTTAAGACAGTGTAAAGAAAACCAGGTGCCCACTGGTCTAGTCACATTCCCTATAAAACAGCTGGAGTCTCTACATTTTGTGAGAAAATAGCAGAGGGGGTTGGACTAATTAGTTTCCTCCCAGGAATCTGATTATAGGAAGGCTGAGCAGTGTGGGAAAGAAAACTGTACCGCCATCTAGAACTGTCCCCAGTGACTGCCTAGCCATTTGTAAGCTGAATAGGCTGCCTGGAGGCAGAGGGAGCTTCATGGCTCAGGAGGTGTTCAGTCGGGCGCTGGTGGCCATTCTGCAGAAGGACGTCCATGAAGATGACTGATGACCTTGGCGGAGGTTGGTGTAGAGGATCCTGACAGTTTGGGGCGACTGGAAAATGGCCTTGTAAAGCTGAAATACAGGAGAGGACATCATTAAGTGCCTCTACTCCATTTATATTTTTTTGGACATTTAAAAAATTGTGATAAAATACACATAACATACATTTTGCTATTTTAATCATTTTAAAGTGTATAGTGGCACTAAGTATATTCACATTGATGAGCAACCATCACCACCGTCCATCTGCAGAACTTCTTTATCTTCCCAAATGGAACCTCTACACCCATTAAGCAGTGACTCCACATTCCCTCTCTCCCAGCCCCTGGAAACCATCATTCTCCTTCTCTATGAATTTGACTATTGCATGAATCATACACTATTTGTCCTTTTGTGACTGGCTTGTTTCCCTTAGCAGTATCTTCAAGGTTCATCCATTTTGTAGCATGTGTCAGAATTTCTTTCCTTTTTAAGGCTAATATGCCATCGTATGTATATAATACATTGTGATTATCCATTCCTCCATCGATGGAAATTTGGGTGGTTTTTACCTTTTGGCTGTTGCAAATAATGGTGCCATGAACATGGGTGTAGAAATGTCTTTTGGAGTCCCACTTTTAATTCTTTTGAATTTATACCTGAAATTCAAATTGCTGGATCGTGTGGTAATTCTGTGTTTGGTTTTGAGGTTACCATGAGGTTACCATGAGGTTGTACCATTTTATATTCTCACCAGCAATGCACGAGAGTTCCATACCTCTGCTCTTCAGGAGTCATTTCATTTCGGTCTCCGAGCACCCAGAGGAAGTGTGGGCAGGAGAAGTGCCACTGTGCCCACCGGCCTGAGCTATCAGTGAGGAAAGGAGGTCAGGAAGCCAGGAATGGCAATAACCCCGGCAGCTGCCAATTCTAAGTAGCTAGACTGAATCAAGTATTTAATGAGAAGGATCCAGGCACCATTACGAAGGCAGAAGAGTGGAGATGTGGATCGTTGTTCCTGTTTTAAATATAAAGATTGAAGGAATGTTGGCAATTTGAGGCAACGTTTATTCATTTCACTAATCTCTCTGGAGCAGGTTGTATTTCTCTCTTCTCTCTTCCAGGCCCTAAGAGCCAATTGCATCCTCTGGACCCAACACACTCACTACATGCCCCATGTTACCAACTTTCTGTTCATTTGCTGATTAGTCTTCAAGTCCATTACCTTCTGGGATGCTTATGTCCTGAGAATCACCAAATTCAAAAACGACCACTGTAGTTTACCTCCCTCCTCCACAAAGTGCGGCAGAGCAGACCCAAATTTCGAGTGAGCACTAGGGCCTTTAATGAGAGTTTCTGGGAAGGAGCTAATAGGGGAACAATAAATTTCTGTGAAGAGTTGGAGGCTGAGCCTAGGTTCTGTGTGACCTAGGCTCTGTGCCTTTTATTTTTCTGCTTAACGAATCTTCACTGATTACCTTGCTTCTGCAGCGACTCAAGGCTATGTCATCGGTCCTTTCCTAGCCTGGGTGTCTGCCTGATTGTTGACTCAAGACAAAGGTGTAAGCAGTGAGTTTATTCTCATTCCCCTCTGAGTGAGGAAGGGGCCCTGAAGGGAGGAGGGTCTCTGGTGTCTGGACAGACACACCCACACCTGGCACCCACGTGGCTTAGTGGGTGTGTTCCCATGTTCTTGCTTCCTTGTCAGCCCTCACCTCCATCCTTTCTTTGACTAGGTCTCCCAAGGGCCCCTGAAACCTAGCCACTGAAACATCTTGCCCTGCTCCATGCCCATGGCTATCAGGGCATCCTGGCCTCCCAAGCATTCAACCCTGGAGTCACCTTTGACTGCTTTCTCTCTTGCTCTCTGCCTCTGGCAATTCTCTCTCTGGGATCTGACCTTCTCCAGACATTGACACAGAAGAGCCTCCCTGGGCTCCAGGCTCTGACAGCCTCACATGCTGATTTCTGCCATAGCCTCCTCCTTAGCGGGCCTTTTCCACCTGCAGCCTCACCCCTCCCAGTACATTCTATACCTGACAGCTAGGCTAATTTTCTCAGAGGCTATTTTGATTTTGTCACTTGTCCATTCAGAAGTCGGCAGGAGCTCCCATTTGCTTCCCACCTTTAATCTAAACTTCCCGGCATGTGTTTTAAGACCTTTGCAAACTCACACTTAACTGCTCTTGTCTCCTGCAACCCCCTGACTTCTCATCTTTCCTCTGGCCTGACACAGCCCACATAAATCATTAGCTTTGGGACATGGCTCTGCCCTTGCTCTTCAGATTCCTGCCTGTTCCTACTAAGGCACAACAAAGATGGATGAGAAGGGCCTCCCCAGGCTTTGTTGACATTATAGCTCTACTTCCTGTGCTATGCCTGTCGCAGAGTAGGTGCTCAATAAATATCAGTAAATATTTGCTGAATGAATGAATGTCAAAGACTTCTCTTCTTGAATAACACGACTTGGGTTTATCAGCACACATATAAAGGACTTTGTGCTGTGTGTTTAGGACACAAAATGAGTGAGTTTCTGCTTTAGGGACTCAGTCTAGTCTAGACCTATAAACAAAAACCACATTTCCTTGATTATATGATAGACTGTAAGATGCAATGTTAACTTAAAAACAGCTTTTGGGTATAAAAGAAATGTGACCCCATTAATTATACACAATGTGCATTGAGGTTTAACTTTAGAAACTTGGAAATGTGAAAAAATGAAGAAAATAAAGTATTGCAACGGGTGTTAGGTGTTGTAGTAGAGGGATGTACAAAATGTAATGGAAGCATGTTAGTGACTGTCTGAGCTGAGTCCTGATTAGTTTTCCAGGTAGGGAGGTAAATATCAGTTGACTTTGAAAACTGACATGTCTGGTCCTTCAAACTGTGGTTGCCACAAATGACTTAATCTCCTTCAGCCAAGTTTCGCCTCTGAAACAGAGATGACAACAGGCCAGACCTAGTCATTTGGAGACCATGTACTAAGTATTTACTAGGTACTCAGCCTGGACGAAGTGTTAAAAATACATTATTTAATCTTCAGCTGTAGGTGTTGTTAATCCAATCCTAGGTACATAGTAAACACTCAACAAATGCATTTATTTGGTGGGTACCAGTTGTGGTGGTGGTTGATGTAGCGTCTGCTTGTTCAGCGCTCACTTGGGTAGCAGCACTCAGAATTCCCCCCGGGGCACATCTCTCCCCTTCTCAGTCTATATTGGTGCACCTGCTCTGTCTGCCCCCACCCTTGGGACCCTGGGGTAGGCATATGGCCCAGGCTTCACAAATGAGACCACTAAGTCCCCTGGTGGTTGTGACTGGTTCAGAGGTGGCACCTGACCCCAGCCTGCTGGAACTATGAAGAGAACCCCTCCCTCTGCTGGGGCTGCTAGATGGCTGGGATGTGGGCTTGCAACAGCAAGTGGGTGTCTTGCTGAAGCGTCCTGAGCACCTATCTGGGAGCAGGGCCAGCAGGGGGAAGACAGACCCTGTTCACCCCAAGGCTTTTCAGCACTGCCAAACATTTCAGTTACTGGAGCCAAGACATTCCCTTAAAAATTTTTTTTGGCCTAAGCTGGATTTGGTTGGAATTCTGCATTTTGCAGTGAAAAGTCTTCTCTGACTCAAACAGAAGTTGTGATTATAATGATCCTTAGTGTGTCCTAGGATGGTGAGAAAGAAGCTCAGTGTAGATGGAGGCAAAAGGGTATGTGTGTGTGTAGTTGAGCCCACATCAGGCACTTGGATATCTAACTGCATGAGACTGAAAACACATGTTAAAATAGTGGGGCATGGAAGGTGCTGGAGGACTTCATTGGAGGGAGGGAGCTTGTTGGGTGTGGCTTGAGGGCTTAAGCCTGCTGGGGAGACTGGCCAGCATGGAGGAGGCGGATGGTGCTGTGATAATGTGCACAGAGGCCAGCGCAAAGTGTAAGCAGGACAAAGGGAATAGATCAGTCTGGCTGCTTCACTGAGGAAGAGAGAACTCAGAACAGACAAACTGGCCTGGGAGCTGATACCAAGGGCTTTCGGTTCCAGACCCAGAGGGTGGGGTCAGTACCTTCATCCCCACCAGCCCATTACTGAAGCACCACATGTCACTCTGTGGAGTAGGAGTCCCAAGCAGCTGTGTATATGTTTCCTTAGGTCTTCCAATGTGTCCTTCACTTTGCTTCATTAGAACGTGAACGCCTTCCTGGCAGGAAGCAGTCTTGTGCCATTTTAGCTTGGTGGTTACATGCTCAGCCTGTGGGCAGTCTGCCTAGGTTTGAATCCTGGCCCAGCACTTACCATCCATGACCCCTTGGGCAAATCACTCAGTCTCTTCGGGTCTCAGTTTGCTCATATGTAAAATGGGAATAATAGTGGTATCTACCTCAGAGGGCTGCTGGGAAGGAGAAGCCGGTCAGTGATTGTACAGTGATGAGAAGAGTGCCTGACACCGAGTAAGTGTAAGGAACTTATTATCATTATTGTCATTCGCCCCTCTCCAGTGCTTCTTTAATGGCAAGTGCGGCCCAGAGTGGGTACACGGTGGCTAGTTTTCAACATGAATGAGGCCAGGCCCACTGTGGTGTGTCGTGCCTCAGGCCTGAACTGACTGGCATGTGGTAGCGGCTGCAGGGGACCCTCAGCAGCTCTAACCAACCCAGCTTGCGGGTATGTTGGGATTTAGTTGTTTTTTCTTCACCCTCCTGCCCATGTGCTCTTTTGGGGGTTTTATCACTGGCCTCATCTCTCTTGGGGCCTCTTCCCTGGCAGAGGCCCTGACTGGCGTAGCCATGAAATTCCTCACTGGCGTGGCCTTGTCTTGAGTTTTCTTTGTTACTCAGGCTGCTTTTATTTTGATTCCAGGAGCATCTGCTTGCAGGATTTCTGACTCTCCTGGGCTCTCAGAGCTATGGGGTCTTGCTAGCGTAGGGTCCCTCTGTTACTACATCGAAAGACGATTTACCTAACAGATGGGATCTTTTGAATATTTATGTCTGGACACATCTGTTCTGGACTTGAAAGTATAATAAAGCTTTTCATTTTCTGAAGCGCTGGTGAAACCTGTCTGTGGTAAGCTGACAGCCCCGTGGGGTCAGCTCTTCAGCAGTGACTCTGGGGCACGGGGGTATGGCTCGGGACACCCCATTTGGCAGGCAGCCACGCTCTGCAAATCCCTCTTCCCCCTTCCTGCTGCACCAAAGAGAATGGCCAAGGGGCCAGGGGCAGGCGGCGGGGTGCTAATTGGATATATTTACAGAGAGGAAAGTAGCAATAATTATTTGCAGAGGGGAAAAATGTTTTATCATTCTTCCTTGGGGAAGATGGGTACCCTGATTTGGGAAGGATGCAGCAGCCTGGCCTTGTCTGGGTCTTTGCCCCCACAGCACAATGGGGCTCTTGGGGGAGTCTAGAGGGATGTGTAGGAGGGGGCGTCAACAACAGTATTTTCAAAGCTGGGCATGGGGGGAGTTTGTCTTGAACACCTTCAGCATCTCAGTTCTTGTTGCCCATTCCCTCCTCTTTTGACTTTGGTGGCATTCCATAATGCCCACCCCCTTAGGCTCTGTTCCAGTCCAAACAGGTTCCCAAGAAAGAATTAACGGCAGTAACAGTAACATGCAGTGCAGACATGCATTGAGTCTCCACATGTGCCAAGCTCCGTACATGTGTTGCACCTGTTGGCTTTGTAGCCATGCCTGATTATCCCCACAAGTTAGGAACTCTTATTACCACCATTTTATAGATAAAGAAACTGAGGTTCAGAAAGTTTAATTGACTTTGGCAACACTGCACAATTACTAATCAGGGAGCCAGGATTAGGACCCAGTCCATCTTACCACCTGAGCCCAAGCTATCAATGCTCTATTGCCTTCTGATTGGAATCTGTTGGCCAGTGACGTGCAATGATCAAATAACTCCAGATGCAGTTCCCACAGGCTAATTTAAGATATGCTGCAACTTCTTAAAGGCTTTGAGGAATCCTCAGTGAAGAAACTTTGTGTAAGTCTGTGCGTACCACATTTCTTTAAAAACAACAACAAAAACCTCCTTTTCTTTTATACCAATTAACAACCATCTCATAGATCTGATATACTGCAAGCCACTTTGGGAAACACTATTAAAAATGAGTGTGGGCTTAAAATATTGCCTCTCCCAGAAATACTTGCATGTTTAACAAAGTTCAAAGTTTTAAGTCTCAGTCAGAAGAGGGTGGGGATGGGTAGAAACCATACTGATGGGATTATAGGCATCATTAGGTAGAGAGGGCTTTCTTAAGGGGGAACTTCAAAAAGCACTTGATTACTGGCTGTATGAATTTTCTAAAAACTATTTTATTTTAAAACTGTTTCAAATGTACAGACATTTGTAAAAATAGTACAAAGAACTGTATACCTTTTAGCCTGAGATCTCACTCAGGTTTTGCCGGTGTTCCCATAACATCCTTTACAGTGCTGGATCCAATCCAGGGTCACATGGAACACCCGCTTGTCATGTTCCTCTTGGTTCTTTCAGTTAGAATAGTTCCTCCTTTTTTCTTTGATTTTCATGACTTGGAAAATTTTGAAGTGTATAGGTCAGTTATTTTGTAGAATGTCCCTCAATTTGTGTTTGTCCACTTTTTCCTCCCTGTTAGACCCAGGTTATGTATTTTTAGCCAGAATATCATAAATGCTGTGTTCTTTTCATGAGAACCTATTGGGTAGTAGATGCATTATGTCTGTTTGTCTTGTTACTGGTGGTTGTAACTTTAATCACTTTCCACTGAAAGTGATCGTATCTCTATGTATTTAATAAATGTTTGGTGGGTGGGGGGATCTCTGACACTGTGTAAAATCCCATTCCTTACTCCATCTTCACCCATTAGTAGCATTTTTTGGTGTTTTGCACCTGTATTAATTATTACTATGGTGTTGCCAAATGGTGAATCCCTAACACCATGACTCTCTGTTTAGTAGTTGCCTTTCAGCTGTAAGGAAGAAAGCTTTTCTTTTCTCCACTTATTTGCCCGTTTAAAATTTTGTATCTGTGTGTAGATTTATGGGTTCCTATTTTATTCAGTGGCTATACTCTGTTCCTGTCATAGTTTATTTTGATGCTCTGATTTTTTCCAGATTTGACCAGTGTGAACCCATTCAAGCTGGCTTCTATATCTTTTTGACATATTTCCATTATTCTTTAAGCACTTTCTTCCTTTTGGCAGCACAAGGCGTTCCAGGCACATCTTCTCTTTCCCCTGCTCTTGCCCTAGAGAACCAGCCATTTCTCCAAGAAGCTCTGGTTCCTTTTAGTGGAAAATAGTATTTCAAAACCAAGTTTTGGGCAATAGGGGTGTACTCAGTGCTAATGGGATGTCGCTGCTCTCAGGCTCTTACAATGGACAGAGCTAGGAAATTGCATATTACATAATACACACACATTTACATGTATATTTATTGAAGGCTATGAATTTATAGCGACGCCTGTAATTCTGATTCAGCATCACATAGTATATTTTAGATCTTTCCCTTTCCATATTTGCACCTCCCTTTTGATTGTGAAAAACGTGACTTCTACCTCAGTCCCCCTCTATATAGTCGCTCTCTGGCCCTCTGACTTCTGTTTTTTGCGTGTGTACCTTGACATCAGCTTGGGCCTGCCTCCCCCAGGTCTCCTGTGTCACTTGGGCCTCCCTAATGGTATTTTGGTGAAGGAAGTCAAAAGGAAGGAGGGTGGGAGGGAGGCAGGGAAAGAGGAAAGGAGGAAGAAGCCAATAAATATTTTTTAAAGCAGGGCGAGAAAGGGAAAGGGATAGGGAAGGCCATATGGATTTTGCAACTTTTAAAAAAATACTCCAGCAGAAAAATATTTGGGCTTGTGGTAAACTCAGTATCATTTGATCCTCTGAGATATTTCTTTTATTTTTGGTTTTAAAGAATATGGTGGCAGATTTCAGCTCACTATAAAATCTTTTTCTCCAGTCAGAGATGCTCGACATAGAATGGTCTTGGTTGCCAAGGAGTGAGCTCCCTGTCAATAGGGGAGTTTGTTTAGACTGTAGGAACACTAGTTGAGTGACAGTGAAAAGATTTCTTGAATTGGAGAAATGGGGTGAAATGCCTGCAGAGTTTATCACTGACTTGGTGGTAGTGGCCTAGCTAGAGGCCAGAATTCGATCATGCTTCTCAAGGAGCAGTGACACCAAATTCCCCCATCCGTGGCTGCAGAGGCAGGCAGGGCTCCAGAGGAGACTTTTCCCTTTTTCCTGCTGGAGTGAGCAGCAGGAAGTGTCTCCGGACGTCTGTGAGGATGGAGCTCTGGAGCCGTGTAGCACAGAGCCGCACCAGCGTGAGAGAGCTCTAGGTGTATTTGCATGACTAATTTGCATCTCAAGATAAAACATAGCTCCAGATTGAGACAGCCTCTCGTTCCAGTGCCAGCGATTGAATGTTGGCTTCAAAGGAGAAACTAAAAATGTTCTTCTTGGAACTGATTCTGGCCCTTGTAGTTCCTTTATTGTTCCCAAACAGACCACATACTGGAGAGCTTTTGTGATTGCCCTAACAGCAGTTACCTGTCAAACACAAGCCAAATCCTAATCCTAAAAGTGTTTCTTCTCGAGAAGGAGCAAATTTGAATGTCAGATGTTTCCATACTCCGATCTCTTAATTTTTTCAGCCTCTACCCAACCAATCTACCTATAGCTCTACCATAAAGAAACTTGAGTTTTACCATCTTTTTACATGTTGAAACAAACTTAAGACTTAAAATGATACAGAATACCACCAAGCTTGCCTCCAATTGCCTGGGGCTGGCATCAGTTCAACAAATATTAGTTGACTGCTTCTTTGTGTCAGCAACTGTGCTAGCTCTGAACCCCACCACCACTAGACAAGGTTTCCAGGATCCCGTTTCACAGACGAGAAGACTGAGGCAGAGTAGGTCAAAAACTTTATCATGAGCAATGACAACCTTCAGTGTCAAGCTCTATCTTCCCTTCCTGCTTCCCAGGGCAAAGGGGCTACCTTGTTACTAGGGAGGAATGGAGAGGAGCTCACCCACCTTCCCCTAAGCAAATGGCAGCGTTCATGACTGTTTTGTTTTCCTAACGAAGGTGCTATAAATCAGAACCATTTGGGGCTAGGGGTCAAATCCTGATGGGTTCTGCATCTGGACATCTCTTTAACATGTTCACAAAAACCTGATGCTTGCTAGTTGGTTTGCATTCTGTGTAAATGCTTATATGTACAGGTATATTTTTTAACACGGTGTATCTGTACTTTGGGTGTGTCTTTGGTAGGTGGCCACCCACTCTGGTGGCTGTGAATCCTGAAGAATGAGCTGTTCCACCAGGGAAGAATGATAATAGTGACTGTTAAGAGACCAGATTGCCTATGTGCTGGGCCTATATGCATATCAGCTCCTTAGAGCTTTCCAACAGCAGAGTGAGGGAAATCAATTTACAGAGAGCACAGGGAGGCGCAGAAGGTTGTCACGTGTTCCATCCAAAGCCCTGTAGCTAGAAAGTGGGAGAGTCACGTTTTCAACTGAGACTTGTCTGGCTCCAGAGGGGCAATGCCTTCCATGCCACAATTCCCTCCATAGAGCATTGCCCCCAGGCCAGGTGGGCAAACATTCGTGGCATTATGACAGGTGGCAATGGGCCATAAAGGGGCTAGAAGAAATAGGTTATATAAGGGTTACAAAAAATCCTACCAGGGAGGTTTTTCATGTGTCTTTTGCAAAGGCCAGAATTTAGATTTATAATAGTATATTCATTAGTTGCTGCAGTGTATCGTACTAGGGAGAAAAGTTTCTTGTGACAGAAATTAACCTTAAGGCAAGAGTTTCTCTTCTGAATTAAGCTTTATATATGACAGATGTAATCAAGGCAATCATACAACCCCCTTGGGAGACTGTGGATTTACTTCTTAAAATGGTATTTAATGATTTGGAACATGGCCACGTCTATTTTTATCCATCCATCTATCCGTCCGTCCGTCCGTCCGTCTGTCCATCCATCCATCCATCCATCTATCCATCCATCCTTTATCTGCTATTTTTATAAACCTATTGGGGGCCTGTAGTGGTGTACCGAACCAAAACCAAACCAAATCCTCATAAGTGACTTTCAGCCAAGCTGTGGATAGATAAATGCGTGCAAGAATAGATAGACGATAGGGCAGGCGTCTGAGTATCAAAATGGTAGTCCAGATCCTGGTGTTTTCCAGGCACCTAAAAGAGGGAGGTCTTTGGAGATGTGGTATGGCTGTTCTGGCCATTTTGGTTGCCTTCAGGGACCACTGTGGCACCCACAAGACTGCCAGGAGTCCAGTTAGTTCTGGTCTTAATACAGGCTGAGCTGAAAAATTGGATATATGGTCTACCCACCGCTGAGATACAGTTTGGGTCTCTTTAACTCTCTGTTTGAAAGTGAGATGCCACCTTTAATCTTAAATACCAGTGTGATGTTCCTGCAGGCTTGAAAGAAGATGAGACAAGCAGCGATTCATTTGAGGAAGGATGGTTCCTCTTTACTCCCCAGCTTCACTGTTAAAATATGATGAGAGTTTGTTTGTATGTCCAAAGCCAGAAAAACCATCTACAAAACCAGCTCTCCAGCAGCAGACTGCTCTGTTTTTTTATGACCTCAAGGGCTGCAAGGCTGACAGTAGGGGACCCAGACAGCTGAAGGGGCCTTGAATGTGAGGTGCAGACATTTGTGACATAATTAGGTAGTCTTTCTGAGGAGAGCAGAGAGAAGTCATTAGGACTGCTGTTTAACAAAGGGAGACTTCCTGCTCCTACCCCTCTATTAAAGAACTGCTTTTCAACTGTGTTGCACTTCTTTGATCCCTGAAGGCCCCTGATGTTTCATTCACATCCTGTCATGAGATTTAATGATGCCTCACATGTGCACCAGGAGTGCGGCCCAACTTAGCATCGTTTGGGAAAAGGCACTGTAGCATGACACGTTTTTGATGTGGTTCCTTGCATGGCAAGGTTAGCGAGGCAGCTATGTGGCTGCAAGTGGGGGCCCTCATTCCGCTGGGCAGTGGAAGCGCTTGAAAGGAATGATCAAGAGACAAAATATTGCCAAGTTCTTTTGCAGAGACTTTGTTTATTTTGGGGTCTGTAATATCAGCTGGTGCAATGCTCCGGAGAGGAAAGAAGAATTTGGTCTTGGACGGTCTTCTTTCAAAAGGCTGGGGAATGTGTTCGAGGGATGGATCTTCTTCCAACCTATGGTTCCCTGTGATCACACATCCCAGCAGCTGCTGCGAGGAAGATTAATAGGCCCTTAGGGACCATCCAGCTATACCACATATATGAATCCTTCTACAAAAATTCCTGGTAGGCAGTTTTCCCCTGTCTGCCTAAATGTTCCTGGAGATGAGGACCTGTCTGTCTCTGGGCAGCCCTGTGCACTGTGCTGCTACTATTTCTATCCCAGTTCTGCTACTATTCCTCCTCTAGGCCCTCATTTTCATACCCTCATATCTGATGGTCCTTTTTGGAATGTTCTGGCAGGACACATTACCAGCCTTGGTTGCAAAATGCTGACTATGTTTGCATTGGCTTCTTAGTAGTTGTCCAAGTCTCTGAAATGGAGCCATAATCTCAACATACCAGGGCCATAATTGGGGTTTCCCATGACATTCTTAAATGGGTCCCAGTTCATATTCCAAATGTTGGCTGCCCACCCTGGCTATCTGGAGTAAAATTATGTCATGAGCCTACTGCTTGGGTCTTTCTCTGTGGTGATTTTACCCAGAGGACCATCTGCATGTTCCACACATGGATGCCAGTGGGATTGCAGGGAACCATTCCCTGCTGCCTCTTAGTGGAGATGCCTCTTGATCCATGTTCTTCTGTCCATTTGCATTGCCACCACCCTGTCCAAGCCCTGTCATTTCCCTCCTGGTTTATAGCCACAGCCTCCAAATGATATCCCTTCATTTAGTCCTATCCCTATAAACACCAATTGCTAAAAACTTTCAGCAGCTTTCCACTGCACATTAAAAAAAACCCCAGACATGTATCATGACCGTCAAAGCCCTCCAAGGTCTGACTACTGACTGCTTCTCCAGGATTATCTTGTACTTCTCTTCCCTCCCAACCCGATGCTCCATCTATACTGGCCACCTTTCAGTTCCTTGGACACATTGGCTTCTTTCATCCACCCAGGGTTTTTATGTGTGGTTTCCTCTGCCTAGAATGCCCTTCTGCCTTGTTCTTTGCTTGGCAGGCTCCTTTCTATCTTAAGATCTTAACTATTATAGGCTTATAGTATTTCCTAAATATTGTATCTTTAACATCTTAAATATTATACTACCTCCATGGGGAGCACTTGCATATCTCAGATTCCATTACCACTGTCTGATCCTACACTACTTACTTTATAGAACTTATCACAATTTGCAATTATATATTTGTTTACTTGCTTATGTCTGTCTCCCCTTGCCTCCCCACCTCCTGGTCCTCCATCAGGCCAGGTCTTATCTTCTCTCTTCTCCAAATATATCCTCAGCCCCAAGCTTAGGTCTGGTGCATGATGAGGGTTGGACATGTACTTGTTGAATGAATAAGGGAATGGATGAATGAATGCAGTGACATATTTGTCTCGAGCTGTCCATCAATTTGAATACAGGATTCATTCTTGAATTATAACCTTCAAGTTTCAGGAGAAACTTTTGAAGATAGGACATCTTGCTGAAGCAAGCATCCCTTTCGCTGGCTTTATTCTCCATGTCCCAACAAGGAGAAGCTTCTAGAATCTCATCACAATGTAAATACAGGCCCCGATTGTCCTGGTCAAATTATAGATCCTCCACTTAGATTTCTATTGCTTTTATTTTTGACAGGCTGAGAATATTTTTAAAATAGCCCTTTCTTACATGTTTCAGTGCCTTATCTAGATGAACAAAGGAAAGAAAAAGAATTTGAAATTTTGAGCACCATTCCCTACTCTCACCTCAAAACAGAGGATTCATATATTTTCATATGTTGATGTAAATTTAATTTCCCTGCAACTAACCTCAAATCATGGAATAGAGAGGGCAGATTCTAATCGCACCAATGCTTTCAGGTGTAAACTCTTAACTGAAAAATCTGTATTAGTTTCTTAGGGCTTCCATAATAAAGTACCAAAGACTGGTAGCTTAAAACAATAGAAATTTATTTTCTCACAGTGTTGGAGGCTGGAAACCTGAAATCAAGGTGTTGGCAGTGTTGATTCCTTCTAGAGGCTCTGAGGGAGAATCTGTGCCTTGCCACCGTCCCAGCTCTGGAGGCTCCTGGCAGTCCTTGGTGTTCCCGGTTGGAAAATGCATCACTCCTGTCTCTGCCTGTCTTCACATAGCTTTCTTCTCTCTGTGTCTCTGTATCCATGCCTCGTCTCCTTCTCCTTTCCCTGAGAAGGATGCCAGACATTGGACTTAGGGCATTCTAAGTCCAGGATGAGCTCACCCTGAGAGCCTTGATTACATCTACAAAGACTGCATTGCCAAATATGGTCACATCCCCAGGTATCAGGGATTAGGACTGGGACATATCTTTTACAGGACACAAGACTGGGCAGTTAGGTCCAGGGAGGCAAGGTGACTTGCCGCAGACATACAGCTACTGGTTGATGAAATCAGAACTACAACTCAGATCTTTTGGCCCTACACAAATGCTCTTTGCACTCTGCTCTACTGTCTCTCAAAAGAATGGACTCTTAGCTTCTAAGGCATCGGTTACAATGACCTTTTTTTCTGTATTAGAGCCCCTTTTATGACTTGACAGTTGACTATGCAGGCTTCCACTAGCTCAAACCATATTCATTCAGTCCAGTCCAAATAATTATCACACTGATTTGTGCAGGTGATGCGTGTTTCAGTTTGGAAAAGAAGATAAAGGGTTGCAAAATATATATTATTATGTATCTGCAAAATAAAATTATATGTATCTGGCATAACTGTGTTTGTTGATGTTCAGTGGCAGCCATTCAAGCTATAATAAATTAAAATAATTTCCCCAACTTTGTCTTTAGCTGCTTGGGCTAAAAGCCTTTGGTGGAGCTCAGTGGGTAGCTGTCCAGGTCAGAATGGTCAGTTGACCACAGGCCATAGCAGTGATCTTTGCTCACATTCTGCCTTGACAGATACCTGAGATTATGGTCATATGCGGGGTCATATGCCAGTGAGTACACCTAGGTTTTAACAGAATCCAAACCATAACACAATTAGCACCACAATGATTTCCTTTCTCTCATTTTCTTTTCTTTTTGTGGGGGAGGGGCATGAGGGAACTTGATATTCATGAAAGCGTTTTACAAGCATGTGAGTAATAAAATCCATCTTTTAAAGATGTAATGCATTTTACAGGCTTTCTTAATCTATCCTTGTCTTCCTTCTTCCTTATAAAAAATTTAGCAATGATTAAATTAAAAAGAAAACGGAAGTCGTAATAAAATAAAAACTCCAAAGCACCATGGTAATTTGTAATTGCTCCAAGTGTTAATGGTACATCCCTGAGACTTGCTACCCCTTGGCCTAGATAGGACAGGGTGTGAGTATCTGCAAGTTCCTTTTATCTAGCTGCTATACCATCCCTTCTCTACTCAAGAGCGCATTTGGAAGGCAGGTGACTGGGTAGATTAACTACATGAAATCCGTTCTTGAACTATAAAGCTAAAGCTCATAATTATATGACTTTGAACCCAACTTGAAATTCCTCTAATACTAAGGATTCACCAACCTTGGCACATTAACTTGGTCCTCAGACCAGTGTCCCTCATGGCCGTAAGATGGCTGCTGTAGCTCTGTGCGTGGAGCATCTGGGCATGAGGCTGTCCAGCAGGGGAAGAAAAATCTTGTGCCTTTATTTCCTAAAGTAAAAAGACCCCAAAAGACCTTTCTTCCCCTTTGATTGGCAAATTTAGGTCCCAGGTGCACCCTCACCCAGTCCCTGGTAAAGAAATGTGACAACCACTATTAGTTTCGCTAATCACGTAGCTTTAGTAGGAGTATATATTACCCAAACAAAATTGGGATTTCTGTGCTAAAGGAACAATGGGGTATAATAGGATGATTTTCATTTATAAGTGTCAGGACATCCAAATAAATATGGCCTAAACAATAATGAAAATTTCATGAGTGTAACAAGACCAGTAGTAAGTAGTTCCTGAGTTGGTGAATTCAGCAGCTCAGGGGTGTTGGTCTCTCCGTGATTCTCTTGGCTTTATCGATATGATTGGCTGCAGAGTGGCTGCCACAGCTCAAAGCACTGCCCGTATCCAAGTGCAGGAAGAGGGTAAAGTCCCTGGCTAATGTCCCTCCCCATCACCCGGCCCCCCCACTCCCCACAAATGTTCTCAGCATTTCTTCTTTGGGCCAGGAGCAGGGGAATGGGAATCCTTTAGGAAACTAAGAGTTACTGAGGTGAGCTGCTAGTGAGCGCTCCCTGGTGGAACACAGGTGTCCTCCTCCAGCCTAGCTCCCTGATTTCCAGGAAGGAAGGGAGACTCATTCTTACACCCCCATGCTGCCAGTACAGAGGCCTTTCCTCTCCTGTTCCCTCTCAGTTGTCCAGAAATGGGACCTACAGGTCTTCTCCCTTCTTCATTTTTCCATAAGACACCACTGAAAAGTAGCCAGGGAAAGATATTGTTGCTAATATCTTTAAATCAGAATATCAAAGACAGTTGTATACTTTCTCTCTTCCTGGGCTCAAATCTTGAAGGCACAATGAATGTCCATTCATCCATCAAATTTGACTCAATCTCAGCTCCTAGATTTTTACCTTCAGCAGTCAGACCTGGCTTAGCTCCCCAGCCTTGTCACTGGCTGCCCTGCATGCAGAAGTAGGGCAAAGCTTTGTCACTGAGGAGTGGCAGGGTCCTGAGTAAGTCTTCTTATAATTATGAGGCCTAGCATCTTCACTTCTAAAATTGGATAATTATTCTCACCTTAAAAGAGCAGCATGCTCTATACAATGGAAGGCATCTTGCTGTGCAAGAGTCTCCTTTTCCTTTCCTTCCTCTGAAACTCTGCTCTTTCTTCTTTGTATTTTATAATTTGCTTGTTTGTTTGTTTATTCATGGTAGTGAAAGCTGGGCCCCTTTACCTGATGGCTGGGGTTCAAAAACAACTCCTCTGGACTCATCCTTCATTAATATTCACCCAGTGTCATGCAGATGGCTCTGGAGGCCTCTCCTTCATGGGATGCTTTAATGTGGCAGTTATGAAAGCAGCTCAGACCCAGCTCGATTAGCATAATAATGAAGATTCGGCTGCAGTGTTATCATCCTCAAAGGAAATAGCTCGAGTGGTCACAGAGCCTTTAACAAGTACTGCTTTAGGATGAAAAAGGACAGGGTGGGAAATGATAGATGGCCACTGTGGAATATTGGAGGGGAGACCAGCAGGGGTGGAAGCCAGGGGGCAAAGCGGGAAGGGAGCTTGTGTATGGTTCTTCATCTTGTTCTGAAGAGGCATCCTCTGCAGCTACAAACTTCCTTGGGTAGGGGCCCTTTAGAAGTTCACTGATATTTTTGTTTCCAGAAAAATTTAACAGTAGTGTCTCTTCTGGCTACAGGAGGAAAAAACACCCCAATCCACAATGGTAGCTACCTCTTTCAGATATTTGATAACCCCTGAAAAAATAGTGTGGGTGGGCATATCATCTCCCTTCCACAGTGACTGCCCCTCCATCCGTCTGTCCATCTACCTGTCCACCATCTTCTCTCTTGCCCCCGATGTGATTTAAGGCAGTTGCTTGATGAAGTCTTCGAAGTTCCATGCTAGGAAGAGGCAGCCTGCAGGTTTGAACTCAGATCTGCTGTCACGCTGTGCTCCAGACAATCATTCTCTGCAATCACTTAACAGTTCAAACCAAGGACAATGTGTTCTACTCCTGCAAGTAATTGTCAAGGAACAGCTTTAGCTAGATTTTTGTGTACAGGATCTTTGTGATCCACATTTACTCCACTGAGGGATCTGCAGTGTGTGCCTATAGAGCCACTGACCCAACGTAATAACTTTAATTTGCACATTTACATGATTAACTATTTTGGTGGATTTTTTTAAAAAAACAGGGATCAGCTGTTCCTTCATTACACAGACATGGAAAACTGAAGCACACCCAGGCTTTCTCTAGCCATGGAATGTCAAGCACTAAGGGGAAGGAACAGTTTGGATAATTCTAGAAAAATCTCCTCAGGTCCTTTCTTCTCCTTCACTAGCATATAGAGCAGGAAAAAAGAAAATCTCTATTGAAAATGAGAACCAGCCACAACTGCTTGGCCATCCTAAGCCAGTGGCATATTTCACATTAGGAGAGATGGGCCTTTGTTCAGAAAACTACCCTAATGGCCTCTGTGCTGGGAAAGGTGAAGCCTCCCTGGCCTCCCCAGAGGAGGATTTAGAGAGGAGATACAAAAGGAGCTCAGAATTACTGTGCCTAATAAGGTGAGAGAACACAGTAAAGTGAAAGAATAGGGGAAGGGATGCAGAGGCAGGAGCCATTGGGTGGGCAGGGTGTGAGACGCTGAGGAAGACATCTGTCTAGCAAGGGAGACCCTGGGATGGAAATGGCCCAGGAGTTCTAGTTTCAATGTTTGTGATGCTGTGATATAATGCCCTCTGGAATCCCCACCCTTTAGTTAAAAAAAGAAGTCCATTTGCAACATGCAGCAACTTTAGTGTGGGTGGTGCTTTAGCGATTTAGCAGGAGAAGGACTGTGCCTCCCATCTGTCCTGGTGCTGGACAGAAAAGGAGAGTGTCCACAGAAGAGGGGACGTGACAGTTTGAGAGCTCACTGGGAGCAGGGGGACCTGTGTGAGGGGTGCCTGCAAGACCCCTGGGAGTCAACTGAAAGTCTTTTGATGCGTAGAATGGGGCTAAAGTCAGATTTTCTCCCAGATTTAAAAGAAGCAGAGCTCAGATATTTACCTAGGCAGAATGTATTTGCTCCATTTTCTTGAAGTTTTGATGGAAGTCTGAATGAGCAATTCAGCGATTACGATTATTGCTTCAGATCTCTACATCTTTTTGCAGAGTTTGCCACCCAAGATCAATTGCTGGAGATGTCACACTCACATAATTCTTTATAGTTGATAAGCACTTTGCAGTATTTCACTTAATTTTCGTAACTGCTGTGGGAGGGAAGCTGAAAGCCCACATTGCCCTGGGAGCATTGATCTATTGCCATTAACTTTTTGTTTGCTCTTACAAAATAACTAAACTAGTTATATTTGCAAACACAATACTCGGCCAGGTGTCTGTATAGGGAAGAACACACGAGCATTGCCGGGCTTTTAGCTGGTGGAGGTGGGGATAAGGGGTAGAGTGTGTAGCTAGAGAGCAGTTTTTCTTCCAGTTGCTTTTTAAGTTTTAAGGTCAAGCTAAGAAGGATTAGCACACGCATTCCTACTGAAGATGTGACCACATGTGGTCCAGTCTCAGAGTCATAGTCGAAGACATAGTCCAGGAACCAAAAAGGCAATCTTGTAGTATCTCTAATTTTTCTAATTTTTTAACCATCATGAATTTGATACAAAGTTCACAGCAATATTTCTTAAAATTTGCCTTTTCTATTTGATTAATTCTCTTATAATCCCCTGATTATCCAGAGTGGTTCTCCTCTCCTCTAAACTTTCTGAAAAATCACTCCTTTCAGGTCTAGCCTTTGTGGTGTGCCTGTTCCTTCTATCCCTTGTTATCCACCATCTCCCCTATCCCTAACGCCCCTCTCTCCCCAATTCTGCTTCACAAAAGTTTCATAGAACAAACCTGGCAATGGTAGAGCCCTCCTCGAAAGGAGAGGAGGGGAAGAAACTAAATTGGGGAAGCTGGAGTATGTTTTTGTGGTAGGGGGAGAAAAAGGCTAAAAATACATTTGCATAAACATTTCAGGGTTGCAACAAATACATGTTAAAAGTTAATCTGGCAAAATGCATGATTATTGTTTTGCTGTATATTAATTAGGCAATAAATGGTTATGGTTTATGCAAATGAGTGCTTATTATTTATTTTTAACTTAGAAACTGTATTTCTATAGTTGTTGTTATTTGGCTTTGAAAGTTCTTCAGTGTTTTTAAATAATGGCTATCCTGTTGTCTCTTTGCCTGACACCATGGATATAGTTTCATTCTCATTGGAGGGACCCCAAATCAAACATCACTCACTGACACAGACTTGTCAGAAGACAGATACTTAAATCTGATGCCTTAGAAATACTGGTTCCAATAATTTTTCTCTTAATCCCTTATGGCTTAAGGCTGTAGATTCTTGAGCAAACGTTTTTTTTTTCCCGGAGTATCTTAAAATAATTAAAGCTGGCTTGTCTTCAAGATCAGCCTGATGGTGACCCGCAAGCGTAATGTGATTTTGGGGGCAAAAAGAAGGTCCTCCTGTTGCCTGCATCATTACTCCCTATTTGCTAAAATTCACTATTAGCTAAAATTATTTTGCTATTCTGAGCATTCCATTTGCTGAGCTCAAGGAGAGAGAGCACTTTGAAGGCATTGTCACATCTCCAAATAGAAGCTGAGTGGGGAGGTGTTTTAGTGCTAAAGGGCTGAGAAGGATGCTCCTGCTTTCTAGGAACCAGAATCCAAGCTTTTGCTGGTTCTGGAAAATAGGCATGAAAGGACCTGCCACACTGGGCTGTGTCCATGGTTGGCTCAAGGTGGGCAGTGAAGGGGAGCAGAATATGCACCCCAGAACATGCCTCTTTGGCATAAGGATTACCGTGAGCTAGTTATTTTTAAGAAATGGACACAGGAGAAGCTCTGAAAACCTAATAGATGTTACCCCTTTGTAAGAGATACTTAGATTTACAAGGGAAAATCTCCATTCGTAAAGGTGTCTCCCTTGCTTGACCTGGAAGATGACTAATCTCTAGAAATGCTCATCAAAGGAGACAGCAACTAAGGAAATCTGAATAACAGCCATACCCTTGTTTACTGTGCTTTGTCTGATAACCTCCCAAAACTGGCAACTCTCTCTTCTGACCTCCTGACCCCCAACACCCTTTTTTTTTTTTTTTTAGCTGGAGTTGGTATTGAAGGTGGTGGCTTGGGACATTTCAGACAGTTGCTCAGCTTTCCTGGGTCTCTCCTAAGTATACAGGAGGTATACATGTTATTAAACTTCTGTTTATTTTTCTCCTCTTAATCTGTCTGTTTTATTACAAGGGGGTTTCAACCAAAAACCTAGAAGAGGGAAAATTATTTTTCTTCCCTTACAGCAGGTCAGGGGAGGGAATTTGGGTCGTGTTTTCTATAGCTTGTAAGAGACTCTGCCAAGGCATTCAGAGGCTGACTGCGGGGTCTCGCAGGCCTCGATGACCGCTCTTTTCCAGAGCTGTAGGAGGAGAGCTTGCAGTCTCCTCCCAGGAAAGAGGTGTTACCATTTACCATGATATTGTGGGGCTTTGCATCCCATAATTTTCCACTGCCTGAAGACAAAAGAGAAGGACAAGTTGAAATCGTACCCAAGACCCTGACTGTGATTTTCTTCTTTTCTTTTCTATCTTTAGCTCTTCTTTCTTCTCTGCAGGTAATCCAAGGCTGACTTTTCTCCCCATATCTTCCTCTCGCACGTTGTTATTTACAGTCCAAGGGCTTCCGGACACCTCCTCTCTGCCTCGGAGCTGAAGGGAAGGCAGGCAGGGGTCATGGGGCGGGTGCTCACTGTCATTCTTTCCGACAAGGTGGGGCAGGTGCTCTCCTTGCAATCCTCAGAGCTGGCACTGAGAAGCAGCGGCGCCAACTGCTTTCTGTCAGAATGGCCATGGTCCTCTCTGGAGTGAAACACCTGCCCCTTTGTGGGCAGCAAGCAGAGGAGGAATGGGACGGGGAAGCTGCTGCAGGTTGCACTAGTCAATTAATTAACACCATGTAGCCAAGGAGAGGAGGCGTTCTTGAACTTGATGTGCAAACTCATGCAAAATCATATGTAAATTACACTGGGTTTAGAATTAAGAGTTCCGGAGGTCTGGCATTTTTCTTAAATAGGAATCAGTACTGCTAAATCATATGGAGAATAAGAAACAGAAGTATTTTGAGTTAAACAGATGAGTCCTTCATAATTTGCTTCTATGATAATAACCACCATTTACAATTAGTTGAATATAGGTAAATTTTACTCCACCTACCTGTTCAGCTGTATCACTCTATTTTCCAGAAGTTTTGATCCTGAGGGCTCCAACTGACTCATCAAGGCTGGACCAGTACATTCAGTGGACCCTGTTCATTCACATGCATGTCCATCTCTGAGTTTGGCTTAAACTTTTATGATGTATCAAATAGCTATGCAATGTGCTAAGGGGATGTGGGTTTCAGAGCTTGACTTAGGTTTGAATTCTGACTCTGTGCAACATTACAAAACCTTAATGAACTTAGGTTTCTACTCCTGCAAAATGGAGACAATAAACTGAGTGCATTGTGGCTTTTGGGACTATTAAATGAGATATTGTATTTGAATCACATAGCATGTTGTGCGTAGTGAGCTCTGATTATTATCCAAATTTGATGCAAATTTTAAGGCCCAGCTTGAGACCTGCTTCCTTCATGAAAGTTTTCATTTCCACCACAGCTTGAAGTAATCCCTATGTACTCTTGAGATATTTATTAGCTGTGCAATTCATATGGAAATTAAAAATGCATTGCTTCATGACTTGTCCTTTGTTGTTATTTCATTAATTAACCTGTGTGGTTATTTAATTAACTGTTCATATCTTTATTTTTTGTCTTCCCAACTTGACTTTAAGGTCTTTGAGGATAGAAGCTATGTCTTATGTATTATAGCCTCCTGAGATGTCTGGAATAGTGTTTCACAACAAATGCTTGAGCATTTTCCTCTCCATAGATTAAGAACCAGGAATAAAACACATCATTAAGTACTCATAAGGGTTCCCCTGGACCAGGAAATGTGTTTCTTCCCACAAGGAGCTTATTCTCTAACAAAATAAGCCCTGTTGTACTCATATGTTTTCTATCTTGCATGCTGTCTCACGAGAGGTTTCCAGCTCTGGGTAAGTTCACTCTGGATTCGATGAGACCAAATAACGACAATGGAATGTTGCGGGTAAAAGGGTTTATACCAGGCTTTATTCTCATGGTAGCAGGTTGAGCACTAGAATCATGTTTACATCTGGCAAGTCTGCAATCCTTCTTCATCTCTGCCTTCAGGCAGAACTCTTTATATGGTGATACTGACAATAATGGCTCACTGCCAAAAGGTGTGTAAGTATTAGCCTAGCAGTAGGCCAATTACATCATTGCACGTGCACAATGGGAAAGTAGATTAGGGTCAGGTGAGTATCCTGGTCATGGAAACTTCCATTTTCCCTCTACATAATCTTTCTATTTTAATGAGGGACAGTAAAGCCCAATGTTACCCCATAGTTCTTAGCAGAAGTTAATAGCAGTAGACACAAAACTTTTGGAAAAACAGATGAAGAGGTGGAAGGTGTCCTTAATTAGATTCTGCTTGTTGAAAAGAGTGGCATTGGAAGTAGGACTTAGCACACCTTACACCTCTTCACTTCATCTTATCAAGCCTTGAGAAAACCAGCTGTGACTTCACTTACTGTAGCCACATTCTTAGCTCCAGTCTCCTATGCTTTGGTGTTGGAGCACACTGTCTTACAGAATTCTTACTTTTTCCTGGACCTAACTACTGTGTTGCCAATGGGTTTCAGCCCCAGGCAAGTTTGCTATGGATTCAATGTGACCAAAGAAATTGACAGCAAAACATTCTTGGGGTGAAAGGGTTATACCCAACTGTATTTCCAGGTGGCAGGTCAGTCACTGGAATCCCATTCACTCAGAGTGAGTCTGCATGCAGCAAGCTGGTCTCTGCTTCTGGGCTCCTCTGTCTGCACAGCTGTCCTCTGGGCCCCTCTGTCTTTGGTGCTGCTGCCCCTCCAGCCTCTCCTCTGCTCTGCTCTCCTGCAGCCTTGCAGCACTGCCATTTGTGTTGTGCCCAGACCACTGGGTGGAGCTCTTTATATAGTGTGAACAACCATGTGTTGCCCACAGGTGTGCAGTGAGCTAGTCAACCAGGGCCAGGTGAGAATCCTGGCCACAGGAACTCCCATTTTATCCACACTACCTTATTTTGATGGTGAAGATAACAAAGTCATTTATCCAGGGAAGTACCTTGATATTCTGCTTAGAGCTCTGCAGAAATCTTATGAAACAGATGAGAAGGTCATTCAGTGTTTTAAAATACACAAACACACAGAGACAGACACAGACGTACACACACACAACTTTCCCCTTTAGCCACACTATAATAAACAGGGTTATCTTGTGGATAAAGCAATACACTCTACATTTGGGGTCTTATTTATTGGATAGGGTCTTTTATTTTCCATACAAGTTCCAGCGTGTTTTCAGAAAAGGTGAACAATTATGAGTTTCATATTTCTCCTAGGGTCATTGTGAGGGTGGGTAAAATCTGCCAGAACTTTAGTTTTATATTCTTGGTGAAACACAAAAATTGCTGAATGCAAAAATATGTTCAGAAAACATTGGGTTTTCCTTTCAAGTGGCATTACTACTAAATACTCCATGCATATTTGTTGTATTTGTATATAAATATGGGTTTGTCTGAGGTTTTGGGTACTCACAAGAATCCTGACCAAATCCCAGTCATGTGGATAAACCTGTGTCTTCTCTACCTCGTCCCTGGGTGAGCTGGGCTGTGTCCTTCCCTCCCCCTTTGGGCAGGTCATTGGCTGCTTCTCAGGTTGCTGCCCAATGGGTTTGTTTTCTCTCTTTGCTCCTTTTACTCTTTTTTACTCCTTTTACTCTCTCTCTTTGTCTATTTCATCTTTTTCCCTCCAGCAATTTTTATGTCTCTTCCTTCCTTGACCTTTTTTTCCCTCATTAAAACACCATTAAGTTATATATTAAATAAGTGATACCTGTCAGGCTCCATGTTATTAAAAAGAACTCCCCGAGTTTAAATAAATAGGTTTCAAATAGAACAGAGTTCTTGTTAAAAAATTAAAGTGAAAACAACCATGACATCGAGAAACAAACTACACACACATTTCTCCTTGAGTAGAATTGTGAAAAGGAGTATGTTTTGGAGGGATCAAAGCTGTATGGTGGGCAGTCTAAGACTTTCACATAGGGCAGGTAGGGAAGGCACTGATTCAGTTTTTTGACCTTTTCTGATGGCTGAACTCAGGGAAGAGCTGAGGAAGAGGAAACATTGGGTCTGGGTTCTGCAGAAGATGTCAAAGATCCGTGGGGTCTTTTTCCTGTTGTGCAAGTGGATGGTTCAGTTTTTCTGATTAATCATGGTGAAAATGTTGGTCTGAAACAACCTAGCTTGTCATTTTCAGAAATGGAGCTCTAATATGCATATGCTGTTACCTCAGTTATCCCTCACAACGCTACAAGGAAGTAGTAGAAGCTTCTTTCTACAGGTGAGGATGAGGACAGTGCTCAGGGAGGGCCAGGTAAATTGCTACAGTTGCTTAATTAGGAAGTGGCCGGGCTGGGAGTTGAACTTGGGTAGACCGACTTGAGAACCCCTTCTTAACTTGTTAAAAACACACTGCCACTGAACAGAGTAATAACAAAGTTTATTTATTTCACCTGCTTTAATATTCACTTTTTCCCCTTATCAATACCAATATTATCCTATCCATGATGTCTGAATTGTGTTTATTGTTCAGGACTAAACCAAGGCCAGATACAATTTTTAATAATCAGACTTTCTTTTTCAATGTGTTCTTTTCTTCCTCCCTTCTTTCTTTCCTTTCTTCCTCCCTCCCTTCTTCCCTCCTTTCTTTCCAAGATTCAGTTGTTTCGGTTATGGGGGTATAAATCAGATATATCTAGTTTTGGGGGCTAGCTTTATTTAAAATAGGAAAACATTGTTCCAGGCCTCCTTCCCAGTTTCTCATGGAAGTCTGGATCCCTACCCCGTATTTCTGCAAATTCCCAAAAGGTTTTATGTTCCTGTGGTTGCCTCTCCCTCTGATTTCCTATTCCTGCTGAAAATCTTGCTCTGATGCATGTCTCTTTCCTGTATCTCTTTTCTCTGTCCTACATCATCTTGAATACTGTATGTAGCCCCCACTCCTTTTCCCAAAGTTCCTCCGACCCGAGGCTCTTGTATAGCAGATAGTACCAAAGGTTCAGGATCACATTCAGAACTGCAGATGTCTTACTGAGTACATCCCTGTCCCCAAATTTCCGGGTCCTTTCGAAAATGGGAATTTCTCTCTAACCTTCCTCCTTAGATTCCAGGACTCCCTCATTCAATTGGTGACCCCTCCTCTCAAGTTTTTTCTCCTTTTCATGTTCCCCAAATCTCTTTCTTCAGTTACCAGTAAGCAGTCTTCAATAAACTCTCAATTCCTGTTACTTAACAAGCTAGAACAATTTCCCTTCTCTTTGTTTAAACCTTTTCCAGGGGCCCCGTCTTCCATAATCAAACATTTTAATGTTTTTCTACCCAAAAGAAAAGTTTTCTAAAAAAAATTCTGAATTCCTTCTCAGTTTCCTGACTCAAAATGCACTGTGCTTGTAATAATGGCACTTTTCTTCTTTCCTGTTCCATCATCTCTGGCCAACCCATGTCCATGTTGTGTTTTTATTGTGTTTTCTGTTGGTTTCTGGAAATCTGGTGATTTAATGGTATACAATTCTCATTTCTATTCAATTGGCATTTAACCTTTATTTGTGCATTATTGTGTTTTTCTTTTAAAAATCAAATGAACTGTTGTACCTTTAACAGGATAAGTGCATACAGTCACTTTTCTCTTGATATTAGGTTAACATTCATACCATCTACTTTAAAGATAACTCCAAGAAGAAACTATGAACTGAAATGATCAGGTTTCATAGCCCTTTTATTTATTTACAGCCCTATATTATGCTTCTCCAAGTGTGGAAGAGATAGCAGATAATTAGTCAATATTATCTGATTCTGAACCCACATGGTGCCTAGAACCTGGGGTACAACATCTCTTTCACCATCAGTTGGATTTTTATTTCATATGGCTTTGTCTTAGATGAACACTTGATGTCTCCTCTCTCTCTAGTCTCCCTGCCTTTCCTTCCTATTTCCCTCATGCCCACTCCCAGGTTCTCTCCCACCCTAGGGTCTTGGTGTCATCTGGGCTTACCAGGCAAACTTCAGGCCTTCGAGGCGCTGTTCCTGGCTGCATCCTGGTGGTTGTGGCTCCCTACAGTCTACCAGGAGGAGGAGAGGAAAGAAGCAAGTCAGTGAAAGGGACAGAAAACCTCCTCCAGGCATGCATTCACGCGTGAGTCATGCGAGTCATTGGTGGGTTCCCACCGGCTTAGAGAAGAGGTGATAAGAAAGCCAAGGTGTGGCCTTCCAGAGACCATATCCTCAGGAGAAGCTCTGAATCTGGTAGGTATTGAGAGCATTTATTTAGGAGATGTGGGGAGTAGTGAACCTGGGCATTTTTTGGGGTATTTGTGTTCATCAAACTCTCCAATTTTTGTAATATCCTAACACATTTCCTCTCTCTTGTTGGTACTTACTGCTTAGGGTTCTAATTTTCCTCAGTGTCCAGACTGGCTTCTCCCCTTGGGCAGTGTCTGTGTTTGCTATTATTGGATGACGCTACACAACCCACTGCTGTTGCCAGATTTCATTATGACCTGGCATCTTTTGTATTAATTTCCCCACTTTGGAGCTGTTTTGAAGCAAGTGAGGCCAATTTCCTTTTCAATAGCACAAATCTGGAGATCCAATTCGAGCTGTGAGCTAAGTGGGTGCATTTGTGCAGCTCTGATTGACTGACAGTGCACTCTTTGTTTCTTTTCTTTTTTTTTTTAATGACAGCTTGATCCTGAGAGGCAGCTGGCATTCACTGGAAGCCAGAGGACCCATCCTTGGAAAACCAAACAATATATTTAAGCAGCTGGTTTTACCCAGAATTGTTTTTAGCTGGGGAATGAGATGCAGGCCTGCAGTTCTCAGACGTAGTGTGCTGCTTTGCGGTGGTCACCCCAGCTGACCCAGGAGACTTCACAGTCTGGTCCTCGAGGAATTTGGAGTTAGAAGGGTGTAGAGGGGTGTCTTGCCACAGGGTTTTAGCCCCAGGCAAGTTCATTCTGGATTTGGTGAGACTGAATAACAATGGAACATTAGGGGTAAAGGGGTTTGTACCAAGCTTCATTCTCATGGTGGCAGGTTGAATGCTAGAATCACATCTGCCTCTGGAGTGTTCATAATTCATCTTCATCTCTCCCTCTAGGCAGAGCACTAGGTGGGGCTCTTTATATAGTAGCACTGACAATGTTGGTTCATTGCCAATGAGTATGTAAGCATGCACCTATGCAGTAGGCCAATTACATCATCAAGTAGTTATGGTCAGGTGAGGATAATGGCCATAGGAACTTCCATTTTCCCTATATTCCACCCCTCCAGGATTCTTGCCTCACAGTCTCTACACCCTCAGTCTTCTGCGATGCTTCATGCTGGAGAAAGCTGGAGCATTGTAACCAGATCCCCCAACAGCAGCAGAAGCTACAACAATACACAGATAACAACAAAATTATGATAATCCTCAAGCCGGAGGAGATTGATTGCCACCAAGTGGTTATTCCAGCTGTATTCAAACCAGTTCCAGCTCACGATTTGCACTTTACATGGGAGGCCAGTAGGGGAACCAGTAGGGAGCTCTGTACATACCCAGTTAGCAGCAGTTTTTGCTAGGGTGTGTGCCCAATCCATGAAGACTCTAGAGGAGGTTGACCTTACAGGTAATAAGACACATGTTTTAATGACAAGAACATTAGAAAATCTTGTCCATCAGGTAGGATGCATACAAGAGAGTTGTCCTGTGATAGGACCCTGGCAGGAAGAGAGTCCTGTCTGGGTCTAGTATACCATACCTTTACCCCTCTTCCTGTGGGGGTTGCCGAGGGTTCTATGTATAGTGCTACAGGAGCTGCATGCACTGGCCATAAAGATAAATCTCCCTGGTAAGATGTTCCTATATTCTGTCTGTTTAGGGTACAGTACTGTGATCTGTGGGGGGCCACTCTGTCATTACTCCAGGAGGCTAGCCTCCGAGCCTTGTCCCCACCAGGTGTCAGGAGGGCCAGTCACCACTGGTCCATGTGTCAAAATGTCCAAGGCCACATCCACTGAACAGAGTCTCTGGGGTTTATTGTAGTTGGGGCTGGCAGTAAGATATTATTCTGGTCGCCAAACCCTGGCTTCAATAATTTCTCCTTGGTTTGTACATGTAGTTGTGTAGGGGAGGTCCCATGTTGCTGTGGGACTTGATGTGAGTCCCTTTTAGAGCACACAGTACACTCCTGCCAGGGTCTGCTGACTTCTTCAAAGGTCAAAGGCAGGCCCCACTGATGGGCTACAGCCCACATTGTCTTCCGCCTCACATGCCAAGATACCTGGGCCAAATCATCTATGTCATCATTTCCTGGGGATGCTAGTGGTAAATGGCCTGTCACATGGACACTATAGCTATTTTAGTATGACCAGAGGCCCTTAAGTCTTGCCACAACTCTTGCCCCCCAAAAGGGTTAGTGGTCAACCAATCAGTTGGCATGGTAGTCATGCCCCAATAATGGACTCCATAACCAGCAGGGTGTGGTATACAGCAGCCAACTGTTTATCTATTAAGGTGTACCATACCTCTGTTCCTTTCCAAAATCCAGTAGGTTGGCAAGTTTGTTCAAGCCACTGCTAGAGGCACCAGGCATAACCATCTTTGGTAATATGAATATCCAGCTCGCAGGGCCTTGACAGGTCAATCACACTCAAGGCCTGCACAGCCTTGATTGTCCGCTTTGCAGTAGCAAAGGCAAATGCACATATTTTATCCCAGTCCCACCTGGCACCCTTTTATACCAAATGATATAAGGGGTTCAGAATTTGTGCCAAGTGCAGGATAAACACTCTCCAATAGCTTAAAAGGACCCAAAAACTCTTGCAATAGTGTTACAGTTGTCTATAAGAGAATCAGAAATAAACATGACATCATATGCAGTATTAGATGCCCTATTCCCAATGGGATTCAGGCTTGTTTCACTCTGATAGCCTTACCCCTGTATCCATCTATAACAGTGGGGGTCCCAGGAAACTTCTCAGGGTTACCATAAAACAGTGAACATTCAGCTGTTATGTCTACCAGAGCCAGGACATGCCGTACTTCACTGGGGACCAACAGATTGATAATTCAACGTGTGGCCTTCAGTCCCCACCTTGTCCCTTAGGGTGGGTACCTTGACGCTCCCCTCGGTCAAACTGTATAGCCCAAATGTCTTCCTGTGCAGGTTCAGGCAAGACTGGTTCACTCTCCGGTGCAAAGTGTTGCAGGTGCACAGGCCAGACTTGTGGCTTTGTCTCTGGCTTCTGTTTCTCGATCCTCAGTGGCTACAAGTGCTGTTCTGGCTTCAACTGTTGCCACAGCTCTGGTTAGATTCTATTTGACTTCCTATTCAGTTTCTCTGTCTGCTCCTGCCCCTATCAAATCAGCCCACATCTGGGTCCTTGTGACCTTCGCAAGGCTCTTTAAATCTTTCCTCCCAGTAGTGGACCACCCTCCCTTCCATGCCCACATCACTTCAGCCTCACCCAAATCTGCTACAGCATAGGTAACCTCATTCATGGGTTGCCTTACGGCAGGGGAAAGAATGGAAAGTAAAGGCCCAGAGAGGGACAAGAGAGCCTTTTGTAGCACTGTGTCCCTCATCCCTGCAGTAAACAGTTCCTTGTTCAGGTTGTATGGGGTTATAAATGGCGTTTTTCACATGCAACTCCTGTAACACCTGTTGGGGCTTGACATACATCTGCTATCTAGTGGGGGAAGATGGTAAGTCGCCGTTACTGGGCCATACGGTGCAAAGGCTGACCATCAGTCATTCCAGAAGGGAATGGGTCCCAGGGATCTGGTGTGCATTCTGCAGTTGCTGCCACAAGGCAGGATGAGTTGCCAGGGAAGACAGCTTTCCCATCTCTGATCCAGATAGAATGATCCCAACCACTCCTACATCCTAAAGGCACAAGAGCCAGGCTGATATGGACTCTAAGGGTTTCTGCTGACACCAGGAGCCCCAGTCCACCAGCCCCGCCTGTGTATAAGGGTGGAACAAAGAGTGCTTCATGACCTGGGGAGGGGGCTGCACCTCTCCTGGAGGAACCCGAGGTTGCTGCGTCTTCATTTCCTTCACTACAGCTGGGCTGGATTTCAGTAGAGGAGGGGCTGGTGCCTCTGGCTCTACCTCCACCTCCCTCCTCTCTGGCTCCTCCAGCATTTCCAGGGCTGATGGTCGCGCTCTCATTCTACAGATTGCCTCCTCTGCTACAGAATCCTCCACAGTACCTCACAGCGACACTGCCCCAGTCCTCAACAACTCTCTCTACGGTCTCAGTACCTCACAGCTGGCATTCTCATGCTGCCTCTTCTCATTCTTCTCACAGGTGTACATCCTTCTCCTTCATGGCCTTTCCCTCTCCCACAGTGCCTTGCAGTGCTGCCATCTCATTCTGAAAATAATTTTTTACCTCCTCCATGGTGCCTCACAACCTGGGCTATTGTGCTGTCTCTTCTTGTGTGTTACCATTACATCCTTTACCATCTCCATGGCACCTCACAGCTATGCCATCTCAATAATCAATGAATGTTTTCCTCCTTCATGACCTTTACCTCTTCTTGGGCTTCTTGTAGGAGCACATTCTTCTCCTTTATGGACCTTCTTAATGCTGTGAGGAATGGCTAGCCCATGGTTCTCACTGCCATGTGGGCACTCTGTTTCTCTATTTTGCAGGATCTTGTCTATTGTCTCAGGCATCACTTCCACCTCCCACCTCCCACCAGTCCTGGGGAGGGGCCCATTCCTCTAGGAGGATTGCCACCTTGGACCATATGCTCTTTGGGGGATACTTGGGTATGTCCCCATCCATAGGGGCAGCCCACCAAAGTACCCTTCCCATGAGGGTGGCTAATTCCATTTTTGGTCTGCAGCAAATCCTCCTGACTATGCCAGATGTCTCGCTGGAGGGTTTCAGCCCCAGGGAAGGTCACTCTGGACTCAGTGAGACCAAATAGCAACAGCAGAACATTGGGGGCAAAAGTGTTTCTACCACGCTTTATTCTCATGGTGGCAGGTCTGGTTGAGTGCTAGAATCACATCTGCTTCTGGCAAGTCCACAATCTGTCTCTGCCTCCAGGCAGAGTACTGAGCAGAGCTCTTTATATAGTAACACTGACAATAATGGCTCATTGCCAACAGGTGTGTAAGCATTGGCCTGTGCAGGTCAATACGTCATCAAGTAGATTAGGGTCAGGTGAGGATCCTGGCCATAGGCACTTCCATTTTCCCTATAGGAGGCATGTGAATAGATTTGCCAGATAAAATACAAGATGCCCAGTTAAATCTGACTTCCAAATAAAAACAAATTATTTCTAGCATAAGTATGTCTCTTTCAATTTCTGGGAAATATTGCATGGAACATACTTATACTAAAGCACATGTCATTGTTTACTTGAAATTCAAATTTAACTGAGCATCCTGTATTTTTTTTTGCCATGTCTGGCAACCTTAGGTAGGTATGAAAAGGTAAATGTGGTCGTGTCTTGCCAGTGGGTTTCAGCCTTGGGCAAATTCACTATGGATTCAATGAGACCGAAAAGTGACAATGGAATGTTCTTGGGGTGAAAGGGTTTATATACAACTTTATTCCCATGGCGGAAGCTCGATCACTAGAATCCCATCCACTCAGAGCAAGTCTGCATGCAGCAAGCTGATCTCTGCCTCTGGGCCTCTCTGCCCCTGCAGCCATCTCAGTCTCTATCCTTGGTATTGCCACCAGTCCAGTCTCAGCTCTTCTGCAGGCATGCAGCAGCCCAGAGACTGGACAAAGCTCTTTATATAGAGTCCGTAACAATGTATTGCCCACACATGTGTAATGAGCTAGCTGACCAGGGCCAGGTGAGAATCCTGGACATAGGAACCTTCACTTTCTCCACAGGGAGATAGGTAAAAGTGCCTTAGAATTTTGTTGCCTTTCTTGAGTTTATTATCCCTTTTAAGATTTACTAAATTTTCTCATTTGGGTGTGACTTTTGGACCTTTAAAAATGTTCCAGTGTCCTGATGCTTAGTGAAAGTGGGATCTGGGGTGTGCCCTGGTGGCAGTAAGGCAGGCTGTGAGAGCAAAGATTTCTTTTGGGCAGGTACAAGAAATGACCAGGCTGTCACTCCTGGTTGGGAGGCCTGTTCCATCTGTAAAAGGGAGACAGTCTTAATCAGAAAGGTGACTGCTTCTGTTCCTACATTTGTCTCCCTGCCTGTTTTGGCTATTTGCTGGTTTGGAAAGAGAACTGACGATGTGGATTCTATAGATCACCATGGGATGCATCCACAGGCCCCAAGAGGCCCCCTTTCTTTTCTATTTTCTGTACAGTCAGAGCTCAGCGAGGAGCCTGGATCCAGCTCTAGGTTCTGCAGCTAACAAGGCCATGTGCAACTTGGACAAGGTCAGAAAAAAAGCCCTAGAGAAGGCTAAAGCATCAGAAATTGAATTTCTGACAAAAGACCAATCTAACTTGGACTATTTCCTCTGGAGAAGAAAAACCTTCAAGGGCTGTTCTGCAGAAGGCTGTGGGTAATCGTTCTGTCTCTGGTGGAGAAACATTTAAGCAGCTACATGGTGAATTTGATTTTCAGAGAAAGAAGAATTTCCTGATACTGAACATAGTCCATCATCGGAAGAGTCTCTGTTAATGTCGCCCCAGCCCCATCCCTGGCACTTCCTGCCCGGGCTGCAGTGATGCTCGTGGATGACCTCCGTCCCCTGGCTGGGGCGTCAGGAGTGGTGCCCCAAGATGTGGAGGAAGGCGTAGTGTCATTCTGGTCAGAGAAAAGGGGCCAGAAGGCATGCCTGTGCTGTCATACTGCTGGCTTATGCCCGGTTCCTACTCCCAACCCGTGGAGTCCTCCCTCTTGCCATTGATCTTAGTTACTCAGGTTTCTTACTTGAAAATACTAAGTTAGCTTAAGCGGGAAAGGAATTGATTAAAAGATCTTAAGCAGTGGGGAGCTGGAGCCGGCTCATAATGGTTCCCAGGAGCCATCTGTTACATTTTCAGGAACCTTGTGAGCGGGTCCACTGTCACATTGGTGGCTTGAAATATGGCGTAGTAGGAGTATTTACACCGCAGAGACTGGCAAACAATACAGTTCAGAGGCCCTGGTCTCATCTTCCCCCTGGAGAGTCAGCTATGCATTTACCAGCACCTGGCTGGATGTTAGGTAGCTTAGCAAATACTTTCTGCACTCGTGTCTCATCTCTTTGGTCCACCTCAGATTTCAGCTATGGCTGTGGCAGCTGGTTCCATGGCACAAAGATTGCATCCCACATCAGTTGTCCTCTGTGTCTCTCCTTTTTTCTGAATCAAGGCTTGCCACAGAGTTCACCCTGCTCTTTCATAGGACAGCCTGGAGGAATGGGAGAATCAGTGCTTCCAGGTGCAACCTCGGTAGATGGGGAAGCTGGGTGCCTCAGACACTCAGCCTTTGAGGAGAGAAAGAACTCTGCAGCACATCTGTTTGACTGCTCAGTGGGTCCCAAGTAGGGGTGAGCCCCAATTACTCATACTGCCTCCTTCTCTGTCTTACTATCCCCTCTCCTTCGCTTCTGATTCTGGGATCAACTCCAAAATTAACTACTTGTACCCATATCCTTGCTTTAGGCTCTGCTTTTGAGGGAACTCAAATAAAGACAGGCAGCTCAGAGTCCCCAGTAGAGTAAGAGAGCCAGGCTGGGAGGCCACAGCCAGAGATGAGATGATGCCTCGAGTCCTCCACGGAGCTGGGTCATTGGCAGTACCACAGCTGCCTCCTCTGGGCCACAGAAATGTCACTGCTGATCCTGGGCACTGGATGTTACTGCTACAAGCTCTGCCAGTACCCCTTGGAAACCAGACATAGTTGCCTCTGCTCGTAACGGAATGCTTCTTCAGATCGCTAACTTCTGAGCAATGCCTGGGGTGAGTGTGTATGTCTCATTGGTGGATCCTAGACCCCATGTTTTCTTTCTAATTGTAAGGAATGTTGGAAAATAAGTGTTTCAGTTACTTACTGCAGTGTAACAAACTAACTCAAAACCTAGTGGCTTAAAACAACTATTTTATTTGCTCATGAGTGTAAACTAGCATATTGGATTGGGCTTCCTTACATTTTTTTTTTTTTTTTAAACCATTCTTGCCCATGATCACTCATGTGGCTTTTCCATCTGACCACTTCCCTGGGCCTGGGTGGTCTGTGATGGATTCACCTGCATTACTGGTGGCCGGGCCTGCTGGCTGGGCGTCTCTTCCTTCTGCATGTTCTTTCACCCTCGAGGAGGCTCTGCCATCCTCATGTGGCAGTATGTGTTCAAGAAGGTGGCAGTGAAATTGCAAGGGTTCTAGAGGAAGAGGCTCCAAAGTGCCGAACATCACTTACATCACATATGCCCAGACTCAAGAGATGGGGAATCAGATTCCAATTCCTATGAGAGGAGCAGCAAAATCACATTGCGAAGGGAAGGGCATACAGGCAATGAGAGCATTGTTGTGGCCCTTTTGCTAACAAGCTGACTCAGAAACTATCTGACTTCTGTAGTAGGAGATGGAGTTTGTTAGGTGGGATATTCCTCAGGGACTGAAGAGGTGTTCAGAGGTGCTCAGTGGCTCAAAGAGTCACAAAATGTTCACTCCAACTGGCTTATTCCTGAGTTGGGTGACTGTGGCCCCCATTTCTATGCCCAGGCACTTCCGGGGCTATTGACCTCCTAGGAGGACTCCTTTCTGTTTCCAGTCTCATGGGTTCATGGCCAGGAGGGGACCGAGCCTGGCCTTGTGACCAAAGTGGCCCTGACTGGAGACACCACAGATACTAGCCAGGACTGAAGTCTGATGCCAGATTTAATTACTGAATAATTAACATGAGGGTTCTTAATAAGGCATTGTTGAGAAGAAATGCACTGATTTGTATAAACATGTCCTGTCTATTAGCATTCATTAATTCAACAAAATTTGGAGTACTGTATAGAATGTGATAAAGGCCTGAACCAGTAATTATTCTTGCTTCAATTATTGATTTTCCTCAAAGGAGAGGATGGGATTAGACAGGAAGAAGAAAGGAAATGAGGGGAGCAGAGGCTCATACTTTTTGAGAAAGTATACAACTAACAAAGACTAAATGAGTGTTTACCTCCAAAACTTCTGATTTTTGTGTCTACTGTGCTTTCCATGCACTAAATATTTTAAAAATTTCAGGGTCTGCCAAAAATTCCCCAAAAGGGTGGTATCGAACACTTATCTGCTTGTGGTTCAAAGCCTTGTGCCATGGGGTCAGAATAGACCTGGCTTTTTGAATCCTGATTCTGCTACTTAGAAACTCTGATCAAAACTAAGGTATTTTACTTTTATTCAACATAGTACTGGAGGTCCTAGCCATGGCAGTCAGACAAAACAAAGAAATAAAAGGCATCCAGATTGGCAAGAAAGAAGTCAAACTGTCCCTGTTTGCAGATGACATGATATTATACATAAAAAACCCTAAAGAATTCACTCCAAAACTACTACATCTAATATCTGAATTCAGCAAAGTTGCGGGATAAAAAATTAATATACAGAAATCTGTTGCATTCCTATCCACTAACGATGAACTAGCAGAAAGAGAAATCAGGAAAACAATTCCATTCACAATTGCATCAAAAAGAATAAAATACCTAGGAATAAACCTAAACAAGGAAGTGAAAGACCTATACCCTGAAAACTACAAGACACTCATGAGAGAAATTAAAGAGGACACTAATAAATGGAAATTCATCCCATACTCTTGGGTAGGAAGAATTAATATTGTCAAAATGGCCATCCTGCATAAAGCAATCTTCAGATTCAATGCAATCCCTATCAAAATACCTACAGCATTCTCCAATGAACTAGAGCAAATAGTTCTAAAATTCATATGACCCCAAATAGCCAAACTAATTCTGAGAAGGAAGAATAAAGCAGGGAGAATTACGCTCCCTGACTTCAAGCTCTACTACAAAGCCACAGTAATCAAGACAATTTGGTACTGGCATAAGAATAGACCCATAGACCAGTGGAACAGGCTATAGAGCCCAGATATAAACCCAAGCTTATATGGTCAGTTAATACACGATAAAGAAGCCATGGATATACAATGGGGAAATGACAGCCTCTTCAACATCTGGTGTTGGCAAAACTGGACAGCTACATGTAAGAGAATAAAACTGGATCATTGTCTAACCCCATATACAAAAGTAAACTCAAAATGGATCAAAGACCTGAATGTAAGTTATGAAACCATAAAACTCTTAGAAGAAAACATAGGCAAAACTCTCTTGAATATAAACACAAACAACTTCTTCATGAACATATCTCCCTGGGCAAGGGAAACAAAAGCAAAAATGAACAAGTGGGACTATATCAAACTAAAAAACTTCTGTACAGCAAAGGACACTATCAGTAGAACAAAAAGACATCTTACAGTATAGGAGAATATATTTATAAATTACATATCTGATAAGGGGTTGACATCCAAATTATATAAAGAGCTCACGTACCTCAATAAACAAAAAGCAAATAAGCCAATAAAAAAATGGGCAGAGGATCTGAACAGGCACTTCTCCAAAGAAGAAATTCACATAGCCAACAGGCACATGAAAAGATGCTCCACATCTCTAGTCATCAGAGAAATGCAAATCAAAACCACAACAAGATATCACTTCAGACCAGTTAGGATGACCAACATCCAAAAGACAAACAACAACAAATGCTGGCGAGGATGTGGAGAAAGGGGAACCCTCCTACACTGCTGGTGGGAATGTAAACTAGTTCAGCCATTGTAGAAAGCAGTATGGAGGTTTCTTACAAAAGTCAAAATAGAAATACCATTTGACCCAGGAATTCCACTCCTAGGAATTAACCCTAAGAATGCAGCAGCCCAGTTTCAAAAAAGACATATGCACCCCTATGTTTATCGCAGCACTATTTACAATAGCCAAGAAATGGAAGCAACCTAAGTGTCCATCAGTAGATGAATGGATAAAGAAGATGTGATACATATACACAATGGAATATTATTCACCCATAAGAAGAAAACAGATCTTGCCATTTGCAACAACATGAATGGAGCTAGAGGGTATTATGCTCAGTGAAGTAAGCCAGGCAGAGAAAGACAAGTACCAAGTGATTTCACTCATATGTGGAGTATTAGAACAAAGAAAAAACTGAAGGAACATTACAGCAGCAGACTCACAGAACCCAAGAATGGACTAAAAGTTACCAAAGGGAAAGGGACTGGGGAGGATGGGTGGGAAGGGAGGGATAAGGGGGAAAATAGGGCATTATGATTAGCACTCATAATGTAGTGAGGGGTGCGGGGGGACACAGGAAAGGCAGTATATACAGAGAAGACAAGTAGTGATTCTATAGCATCTTACTACGCTCATGGACAGTGACTGTAATGGGGTATATGGGGGGATTTGATAATAGGGGGAGTCTAGTAACCACAATGTTCAAGTAATTGTACATTAATGATATAAAAAACACATACACAAAAAAACTAAGGTATTTTATGTCTTAGTTCTCAGTTTTCTCATCTGTAAAATGGGGATAGTAATAGTAACTCTCCAATGTTAATAATATAACTTGTAAATTAAGTACTAATACCAAATTCTTATTGTTAATATCTTCTAGCAATTTGTTTTTATTAGAGAATATGTTTTTTGCTCTGTATTGCTTGGTCAAACTGAGAAAATACTGTGGATTTACTTTTTGGTGTAATTGTAAGTCCTGCTTATGGTACAGTTGATGGGATTACTGCATAGATAGTCTGATTTGATTACTAGGTGCTTAGATTCTTGTTGAAATAAATTGTAAAAAAGCTGAAAGCACTGTTTCAGCTGTTTAATGATATGTTTAGTAGAGAAGTGATAATGACTGAATTGGATTAATTATGGGGTCCTTCAATGGATTGTTTAGTAGTACATTTGCAGATATCTTTATACATAAGTTCCTGTGTTAGATGAATGGTTTGAATTTCAAGTTTACCTGTAGCAGCATGAGGGATGGAACAGGTCATTCTTAAAGAGGGACTATAAAAACAAGTATCTTAGGTCTTGCTACCTACTAAAACTGCAAAGAAAAGAGAAGGGGGAGGGGTCATGCATCACTGATGGACATTTATTTCTGTGTTTGCAAAACTCACACAGGGTCTGTGTGAAAGTGTTATGCTTGATCATAATCGCCAACATCTATTTAACACTTGCTGGTTTCTAGGCACCACGCTAAGTACTTTACATGCATTTTTAAATTTATTCTGTATACTAAACCTATGCTATTAGATATTATTGGTTTACCCATTTCTATACACTAGGAAACTGAGGCTCAGAGAGGCTAAGCAATTTGTTCAAGGACACACAACTGGAAAAGTGACAGGATATATATATAAGCCCAGGTAAACTGACTGTAGAGCCATCCCTCTTAGCCTAACCAAAACTTGTGAATAAAATCCCTGTTGGCAATGAGATTCCTGGTGGCTCTGGAGTATAGAAAGCTATTCAGTGTGCATCAAGCATAATTTAACGTCTACACTTCAAAGTGACTCTTTGCTTCCTTGCTCCTAAGAGAGAAGTGGGAAGCCAGACTCTCTGCTGGATATGAACAAGGAGGCATGTAGCCTGATTGCTTTTGGCAGCCATCCACAAAGTGGAGGAGAGCTGGCCTTAGGCTGAAGTCAATACTATGAATGGTAGACTGGTGAGATGGGAAATTCCTGGGTCTTTGATGACATCACTAGATTGACTAGAAGCCTGCTGTGCTTCTGGACTTTGGCTAATGTAATTGATTTCCTTATCGACTGTGGCAGAAACAGCTAGTTGCCTGCCAATACCATGCTTTCCTGTTTCCTTACTAACCAAACCCCAGTTTTGTTCAGGGTGGTCATTGTCAGTTAAAAACCTGTACTTCTGAGTCTCTCTTGTATGGGGTGGCCATGCATTTTAGTTCTAGCCAATAAGATATAAACAGAGAACCATGCCAGGAATCTCTAGAAAAGTTTTGCTTTTCTGATAAAGGAACCATCCCTTCTTCCTGACACCTGGAATGCTGGTAGCTGGAGCTGCAACACACCCTGGTTGCATAAGAGAAAGACCAAGAAATTTGTGGAGCTCTGGGCTCTGAGCTACTGAAGTAATGCTGGGAGAACTTCCCTCGTTATGTGAGAGAAAACAAAACCCTAATATTCTTAAAGCAGTGTTTCCCAGTCTGTTATTTGCATACAAATGCAATTCCCAACTCAGAAATTGAAATCTTACATTGACATGGATCATTTCTTGGCGTTCTTGTTATCTGTTGCTGCATAACAAGCTATCCCCAAATTTGGTGACTTACAATAACAATTATTATATTTTCTATGTCTGTGGGGCAGTGATTGGGGAGGGCACAGCAGACACAGCTCATCTCTGCTTCAGGATGTTTGGGGCCTCAGATGGGATGACTTGCATGAATGGAGGCTGGGACATCCAAGATGGTTTCTTGACACTTCTAGCTAGCATGTTAGTGATGTCCCCATGAGGCTGCTCTCTCCAGAAGCATGATCTGGTTTTATGCAGTGGCTCAGGGCTCCAAGGGGGAGAAAGCAGAAATTGCCAGCTCTTTAAAAGGCTGTGCCCAGAGCTGATCCACTATAGCTTTTCTCTTGTTCCTTTGGTCAGAGCTGCCCAGACTGAAGGGAGGAGATGTATAGACCCCACTTCCTGATCGGAGGCTGGAAGAATTGATGATGGCCTCCTTTGGAGACATGCTATCATGCCTGGTAAATTGGGAAGGATTTGCGCATTCGTAGGCAACCGCTCCTCTTTTGAAATAAGGGATAGTCTTTGAATTTACCTTGTATCTGAAAAGTGCTTGGTACTTAAATGTGGGTTGTACTCTGTTGTATGGGCTTTTTACATTTTTCATCATCTGGCACAGTTGAAAAATTGCTATTGTATACCTTTGTAAAGTTGGAGAGAAGACTATCATGTGGGAAGGTGGAAGAATGCCAGTGGTGTGTATTGATTAGGGGATGAGGACGGTGGTGAGTGAAGGCAGCTTTTTGCTAAGAAGAAGAGAGATCATTTAGGATCGAGAGTGCTGGAGTGAATTAATGAAGAAAGAACCTACTCATTGGTACTTGAGCTCAGAAATAATGTGGACTTGATTGCCATGTGAGAGATGTCGAATGTAGGAATGTTTACTGGTCACCTACCACCAGCCAGGTACTGTGTCGCTGTGAACAAAGCAACTGTGAGTCCCTTTGCAGGTTCAGTTAAGATGTTTGAGAGGTCAGGGCTTCTTCAAGTAATGGGGATTCTGATATAGTAGAAAATTAAGCAGAGCCAAGACAGAGTTATAAAAGACGTAGCACATTCAATGTTTGCGTTTAACAAATTAATACTTTTTAATATAAAACCCCTTAAAAGAGCCAATAAACTCAAACCAAACTAAGCCAGTGATAGTATGTAGTCATTCCTCATGTGAAGGAAGGATCAAAGTTCCTTTTGGAGGCCCCTGTGATAGGCCTCACATATTCTAGTGGTGTAACTCTCAGGACATAGACAAAGGGATGATGGAACTTCTTTAAAGATTGACTCTGGAACCCAAAGGACATGTAGTGGTAGAAGAAGGCATGGCAGAGGAATGGAGTTGACAAGGATTAGGACATGACCACATTGGCCAGGGAGCAGCCCGGACTCCTTACTCCCATCCCAACCTCCCAATGGGGCTTGGTTGAAATTGATGCAGATGTTACCATCGGCTGAGCATGGGAGACCCTGTGGCAGCCCTGGAGATGACCCTTGTGATTGGGACTGAGTTCCTCTTTATGCTATCTGCCTGTAAAAATTTGATTGCTGCTGCTAGGCACTGGGCAGGAGCCTTTTCCAGCCCATGGTTTAGAGAAGACACTGGGGGTGGGAACCTCTATTAGTTCCTTTGCTGTTAATCAACTCTAAAGGAGAGATTTATTTGCTAGTTTGTTTGCTTATTGGCGGGGGTCTGTTAATGGCATCACCAGTTCTTCAGGTTTAAACTGGAAATGCTAGGCTCATCCACAATACTTCCCTCTTTTCTAATTTTTAATTTTTACAGTCCTCTTAAAGGGAGCAAATGGAGAGATTAATTAATGGGAAGATGCCTGGATGGGTACAGATTGGTCTCTTCCTGGTTGGATGAAGATGCTAGGCTGAGGGTGTAGGCAGATAAATTGATATTAGAGCTACCAGGAAGGATCTGTGCTTCTAAAAGATGGGTCCTGCCTCCATGCCCCAAATCCTTTTGTTAGCTGTGTGTTTTGATCATGTTGAGGCCTGAAGACAACTGACAGGTTCAAACCAAAACAGAGGAGATGGCTGCTGATATTCGTGTCATGAGGAGATGATCTTGAGGCAGTCTCTGCCAGCTTCCGTCTTGCTACCCACTCCAGAGAAGATTGCCATTTACCTAGTAAAAGATGCACAGTATTCTTTTCATATTAAAATTAACCCACATGTAGTTAGGACACAACACACAAAATGTGCATGAGTGCTTAAGATCCGTTTGTGAAGAACCCAGAACACCGGGGATCAAGGTCAGCCTCCTCTGTGGTGAGGGGTATGTATGAACAGGCTTATGTCATTATGAGCTATAATGTTTTGAATTAGTCCTCTCCTGAGAGCAGGGTTTTGTGGAACCTTCCGCAGGCCATGATGGCAGTGGGGCTGTCAGACTGAGAGTTGCCTAGGTGGGAGGAGGATTCTTCCTTTTCCTTTCTTTTGGCATCTGTGGGAAATTTCACTGGCTTCCTTATGATGAGTCCAGACTAGGAACACAGGCTGGTTTTCAAAAACCCAATTCCTGGCAATAACCACTAAATACGTAGATGTACAGTTTGCCTTTTGGTTGGTTCACTACCTTGCTTTTTGTCTTTTCCCTTTAGAATTTCAGGTTGCATTGACCACAGGCCTCCCTTTCCCAGTCTCTTTTTGTGGACTTGGACTCTGGGGCCACTACCTGGGTGTCTGAACTGGACTCATTGGTTCTGGTGTTCGGCACCTCATTGATGCTAATTGTAGGCACTGCTAGAGCCTTGGTTCTGTTTGTTCCACTTTGCTTTTTTAGCTGAAACCTCAGGAGGGCTGATTTTGTCACATTGCTCATTTCCATTTTTCCCTGCTTTTCATTATTTCTGTGGTAGATGCAGAGGCAGGCTGAAAAAAACATGTATTGCTATTTTTAACACAATCTAGGAAATCCAGAAGAAGAGTAGAAGTAAGCATAATTTTTACTGAGACCTATATCATTCTTCACCTACCCTATGGTATTTTTTTTTTTTTAAACAAAGCCTTTGGAGAGTCTTCAAAAATTTAAAAACAAAATGGCCACACCTGCTCAGATATTCTCAGCAAAAGGTGTGAAAACAAAGCAAAGCAGTCACTTATTCCAGCAGATTTCCATACCTTCCTAGACACCATAACTATGTTGCTACAAATATGACTACAGGGAAGAGAGGGGACTTGGGAGCCTTTATGCAAAACAGCAATAAACAATCAGAAACAACTTGACTGGTTGATGAGATGGAAGGTGGAACATTCTAGAATGGAAGTCTGGAGATAGGATGAAATAGGGCAGAGCCATAATGGGCAGTGGCTTCCAGGTTTTGCGAGTTTTCAAGTTATTCCTCTGTTTTTGTGAAGTGCTGTGAAAGGGGAATGCGGGATGCTAACAGCTGGAGAGCATAACCAGAGGTGTTGGTCGGAGGTGACAGTGCGAGGGGAGGGTATAGTTACTCTACCCAGAGATGGCCAGGGCTGCGTGGTGACAGCGTCTGTCACAAGCAAGGACCTTTGTGGTGACCCTGCAGGGGAGCTGAGAATAAACACTTGTTCCCTTTCCCCCTCTTATTTCCTCCCATTGCTGCCTGTATTAGGGTTCTTCAGAGAAACAGAATCCATGGGCTGTGTATATACATACATGCATGTACACAGAGAGAGAGAGAGAGATTTGGAAGAATTGGCCACATGATTGTAGAGACCTGGCAAGTCCTGAATCCTGATGAGGCCAGCAGGCAGAAATTATAGTTTGGGTCGTAAGTAGTCTGCTGACAGAATTCTTTCTTGCTGGGGATGAGGGGGGTAATTAGTCTTTGTGCTATCCAAGCCTTCAACTGATTGGATAAGGCCCACCCACATTATGTAGGGTAAACCGCTTAACTCAAAGTCCACTGTTATTTGATGATGTCATTGGATTGACTAGAAGCCTGCTCTGCTTCTGGACTTTGGATAATGTAATTGATTTCCTTATCGACTGTGGCGGAAACAGCTAGTTGCCATGCCAATATCATGCTTTCCTGTTTCCTTACTAACCAAACTCCAGTTTTGTTCAGGGTGGCCATCGCCAGTTAAAAACCCATACTTCACAGTCCCCCTTGCATGGGGTGGCCATGCATTTTAGCTCTAGCCAATAAGATATAAACAGAGATCCATGCCAGGAAGCCCTAGAAAAGTTTTGCTTTTCTGATGAAGGAACCATCCCTTCTTCCTGACACTTGGAATCCTGGTAGCTGGAGCTGAAATGTCCAAATAAACACCTTCACAGAAATATCTAGAATACTGTTTGACAAAATATCTAGGCACCACGGGCAGCCAAGTTGACACATAAAATTAATTACCACATAGCCAACTGGTCCATCTCCATCAGAAGCCAGAGTTGTGGGAACCTATTGGTGCTGCACAGATGAGTCGGCCTCCCAGGCACACAGTCCGGTGGAGGTTGGGCCTGGTGGGGGCAAACCAGTTACCCCAGTGTGAGGTGGCAAAAAATAAGGTCAGCATTTTGCTTTTACACTTTCACTATTCTGTTTGGATTGAGGTGGGCAGGTCTTTCTGAACTTTAACTATTTCCAGAGACCCTGTATAAGAGAATACCTTCTCCTGGCCCCCAGCAAATGGATACAAGCATCAAGTAGAAATGAAATCTCTTAAAATGCTGCTGGTTTTCCTTTATTCTTTTATTTAATTTTTTTCTTTAAACTATAAGAATAGCAGTATAAACCATGTGTGATTTCAAACAGCAAACACCTGGACAGTCTGGAGAATCAGAAAACTTTAATATCTGTGTTCCTATTTCACTACAGTACTACTCCCGCCCCCCAGCCCCCGCTCACTGGCTGTTCTGTATTTCCAGAGGATGGCACAGAAGGACTTAAGTGAGCTCCAGAGAAATTTAGGTTAGATCTAATAAAAAGCTTCATTATGGAGGCTGTGAATTACCAGGAGGGGTTTCTCTGTTAGGTGGTTCTGAATTTTGGACAGTATTGAAAAGTAAATACACCAGAGTCAAATTTATTTCAAAATAACAAATGTAAAATGCAGACTTGATGAGTTACCTAGCTATTCAAGTAAGAAATGGATCCTAAAAAACTGATAATTGCCTCAGTTCTTCATTTTGTGTGATGCAGTGTGTCTGCTGAGTTCTGAAATGGTGTTCTGCAGGAAGTGACAAGAATCTGAATGTTGTCACGAACAAACAGAAGACAGAGTGCTGTGCTGGAGATACCATAAGGTCTGAATTCATGTGACTTAAGGGTTGGCTTCTAGAAGCAGAAAAACTGTGACAAGCCTCAGTCCTGGTTAGTGGGAATGCAATTGCTGCTTTACTTGGATGAGTCTGTTTCTCTTTCTGGGGTCTTCCTCCCTGAAACAGAGCTGTGTTTCAGTACTGGAGTTACAGATGGGAGCATGCATCACCTCTGTCAGATAACGTAGCTTCTTTCCTGCATCATGTGTGGCTCAGGTCATGAAACAAACTTTTATTGTGGCTACAGCTGATTGGATGAGCAGTGTGCTGAAACCACAGGTAGCCAGGTCTATGTTTGACACAAGAGATGTTGGAAGACTCTGAGGTGCCTGGTAGAAGTCTGCTTAATCAAGGTGCTCATCTGACTGGTGGAAATCTAGCCAAATCAAGTTGTCTTATCTTCAGAGTGAATCCTAAGAAACTAGGTCACTTGAATTTGGTGCCAAAGATGCTGAGTTGGCTCTGAGTCTCCACGAGGTTGCTGTATGTCTCAGAACTGGGAGGCAAAGTTGACGAGGCAACTTCCTGTAACTCTCAATTTTCGCTTATAGCCTTGCAATGACTCCATCCCCACCATCCATGGTGATCTGTGTGCCTCTTCCTTGTCTGCTTAACTAGTCTGATCTGCTTAACTAGTACAATCCCATGTAGGTCAAAGAGTGTCAGATTCCAATTCTGTGAAGCCATATATTGCCAGGAGGCAGGGAATGCAGGGGCCAGGCAATTGGGCTCTGGGGTCAGGTTCCTGGGTGCAGTTTGAGCTCCACCACTGTTAGGTAGGATATGGCTTCAGTTCCTATAACAAAGGGCAAAGTAACAGAGCTTTCAACAAGGAAGGTGGAAGTTTAGTTCATGTTCCATGACAGTGTAGGTGTCAGCAGTTCAGGTCTGGTAAGGCAACCCTGAA